>NC_136807.1:51343547-51403547 GCF_951216825.1 Electrona antarctica
TGCCCGAACCACCTAAGCTGGCTCCTTTCCAAGCGAAGAAGTAGCGACTCTACTCCAAGTATCTCTCGTGTGACTGAACTTCTCACCCTATCTCTAAGGCCAGGTCTCCACCGGGCGCGTCAGCGTCGCGTCTCCGTCACCGTCACCGTCAGGGAATGTTCCCTTTTTAATCAATGAAGGGTGGCTCCACTGCCCGCGTTGCGTTGACGGAGACGCGACGCGTGCATTAAAATTGAACCGGTGCGTTTTTTGACGCACGCGACGGAGACGCAACGTGTCCGGTGGAGCCCTGGCGTAAGGGAGATGCCAGCCACCCGTCGAAGAAACCTCATTTCGATTTCGGCCACTTGTATCTTGTATTCTTTCGGTCATGACCCACACTTCATTAGGTGAGAAGAGAGTCAATCATCACACATTTGTATGTCAAGGACCCCCACATTGATTTGCATTTGTCCACGGACCCCACCCCATCTGAAAATATGTCACCCAGGGACCCCCATACATACAATATTGATTGAACATTTTATTAACAGTTTGCAGAATGGGCGCAGACAGACTAGGAAAGTACAGGTCAATACAGCTGCTAAGATGATAAGATATCATCTTAGCAGCTGTATTGACCTGTACAGTACTGTAGGCCTATAGTACAGTGCTGTATTACACATTTGTCAATTGTTTTCTAGAATTGTGTTGTTGGAAATGGCAGATCTACGACTACAAGCTCGCAACGCCCCACATCACTATGCGCTGATGTGAGCTTGTAGATCTGCTATTGTGTGTGCGTGCTTCTTTCCGGCACGTTTTCATAGACGTGGTTGCTTGTTTCTTCCAAATCTGGCAACGCTGGTAGGTTCCTCCTCACTTCTTTAAACTCACTGAATGGAGCCTTTCTCTTTCTTCCACTGTCCACATATCATATTATAATTATTAAACCACTAGTTTTATAAATAATAGAACTTTAATTTCACACATCATTCACAACATTTATAAACAGGTCCAAGTGTATGTCCTGCACATGCTGCTGTTTAGAAGTAAGTTTGCATAACGGGAAAACTGGAAACATGCACACTTTCCTCCCTAAGTAAAACAACGCGATTCCACCAAGGTACTGTTTATTTTTGTTCCTCCTGTGAAACCTGTCTGTCTGTCTGTCTGTCTGCCTGCCTGCCTGTCTGTCTGTCTGTCTGAGGGTGTAATTCTACAAGCACGTGCATGGATTATTGTTTATGTCAAAGGCTATGTTTAGCAAACGGCACTTTTAGTATTAGAGAGGATTATAGCTCAGTGTATCTGACTGTTGTTATTATAACAGGCTACAAAGTGGTCATTTTTCTGTACTAGTAGCCTACTAACATTCAATTCCACGCTCGGAATGTAGGCCACATAGTTCTGACTAAAGCAGCTTTTTCAGTTCTCAAAGTCTTTCTTTCTTTCTTCCCCTTTTTTATGAGCCGTGTTATATCTATTTGTAAAGCGAGTAATTCATTCATTTAACTCATTTCATATAGTTGTGTGGTTGGTCAAACCACCACCACTGCACTACACAAACACACGCAGGTGACAGACAGAAGTGTCAGTGAGTGTCCATTATTTAGAAACCTGTTGTTTCGCAACTTTTTAAACGAGTATCGATTTGGTTTGGTTGCCGGAACAAACAGGTGTTCTTACATTTTGTCTTCCCGGCAGGCAGCAGCTGGTGTAAGTTTGTGCATGCATCATGCATGGAGGTAGTCATCTGTCATGACTCATGAATAATGCGTCATGTGTGAACCGCATGGCTAGCATGGAGGAGGGTTGGTTTGGTTGGTGTTCAACATGAGGACAGAGGGAGGGAGAGAGGGCGTCGCTCCACCATGTTGTGCTCATGTGGTCAGGGAGGGTTCTAGTCTTTGCATGTGGTTTCGGTTTCGGTTCTCAAACCAATTCTCAGGTCAAGGAGTCAAGGACAAGTGGTTCCCAAACTTTGTCATGTCAAGGACCCCTCAAATTGACACTAATTAGACCGCGGACCCCCATTTGAAAATACATGCCAGGGACCCCCATTAAGAGAAGATTTGTATGGCTCTTGCAGTGATTGTCAACAAGTTTAATTTCAAGGACCCCCAGTTTTATATGCATTTTAGGCTACGGACCCCCCATTTAATGGCATTTCTATCTCTGGGACCCCAATTTATATTGTAAAAACAATGTTATTTTAACTCTGAGAGTGTACAAATGGATGAGAAAAAGAGGTTGCGCATCAGCAATGGTTTTCAGTGGAGTGCCAGACCCAAATCCAGTATACATCAAAAAACAGGAATTAAAAAAATTCCAAAAAGGTAGCACATCCAAAAATTAAACAAGCGGTGGACAAAGTACTCACATTTCCATTTCTTTATTGGCACACACCAAAAAGGAACGCTTACACGTTTCGGCTATGCAGCCTTCATCAGAGCATGTACAAATGGAACCAAATGGACCCGTTAGGGTCTGTGTTACAGACCCATAGGCCTAAGGGTCAATTTGGTTCCAAACTATCATTTAGCTGGGGAACCCCTGGAACTCCCTCAAGGACCCCTGGGGGTCCCCGGACCCCAGTTTGGGAACCACTGCCATAAATTCTATGATAATACAGATGGCTCTGTGCACACTGCACACAGCATGCATGTGGGTTTCAACCAGTGGTCCTTGAAGGGGTTAATGGTTCCAGCCCAGGCAGGTGGTCCCCAGCTAAATGGAGAGTCGGTATAACCAAATGGACCCTTATTAGATCTTTAGCTCTTGCGAGCGTAACATGAAACCATAGATGGACCCATAGATGGTTTCATTTTACGCTCTCAATGTCATTAATATACCTTAGAGCTGTTGTCATTAATGATTCACCATTAATTAACATGGTGAATCACATCTTGATGATGTCATCAAGATGATTTTTTGGGGGGACTTTTTCTTTTTTTTTAATTATTTCAACACCTCTAAGGTATATTAATGACAGTAAAATGTTGAAAATGAGTGGTATTCCCCTTTAAATGTCTGGCCTACTTAATTAATAAGAAGTCTACACAATTACATAATGTAGAATTAAATTTTAATTGGGTCGGTGGGTCAATTACATATCACTTGTGTGGTCCTTGACATGAAATATTGAGCACCACCGATACATAAATCAGGCCTAAATGGGTTACAATGATACACTCTACAGCATAGGTCTTGCCCATAGAGTAATAAAGGATAGAGCTATTAATTTCCCTGCTATTCATTTCGATGGAAGTTGCTCAGTGGCGTTTCGAAGCACCCGGAAGAACGCTCCACTATCGCATTTCCCCCCCCCCGATTTGGACACGACAGCTGCTTCGCGGGGTTTCCTCGCGCTAAATGCACGGGCCCGCCTGCAGTCCCAGCTCTGACCACTACGTATCGCGGCTTCAACATTGGCCAGCCTTTCTGGGGGGCTTGTGTCTTGCCCTGCAGCGTGGATGCATTCTGGTCAAACAGAGTGATGGATGTTGTGCACGTTTGTTTTGGCTCGCTGGAAACACTCTGCTATACACCAGTGGGTCTCAACGTGTGGTCCAGCCAGGGACCCTCATGGTTCCTGGAGGGAGGTTCCCAATGGCCCCATAAGCAGTGGAGGAAGGTTCTTAAAACGTCAGTGGGTGGTGCTCCCCAGCCCGGCCCCCCAGACCCCCCCCCCCCCCCCCCGCTGCGGGGGAAAAAAACAAGTTTTTCTTTTCTTTTTCCGTTTGGTAGGCCTACTTTATTTACAGTTTGCTATTGAACACACATTACATTGTTTCAGCATCTTGTTTCAACATGATCAATGATAAACAAACAGTAAATAATTGTTTCAGCAATAATAGCGTAATTGTGGCGGTCGCTTATTCACGTACCATTCAGCGTACGAGGAAAGTGTTTCTCCTTACAACTGTGCGGCTGATGAACTCGTTGGCTACAGTAGCCTAGTGGAGCACCCAGCTCCACAGCTTTAGAGAAAAGGCTACAAAACACTCTGTCTTTAGTAGAGTTGTACGTGATCCAGGTAAATGTCTCTTTCCAGGTGGGTTGATATTTGCGCCCCCGGACTGCTGGCTGCTGCTGACGACCCCTTTAGAATTATTAGCTCTTAAAAGAGCTGTTGTGTTGGCGCTGACAGTGCTGTCCGCCTCGGCAGCGCCGTTGTCGGCGGCGGGCACCGTGATCTTGTCGGCGGGCGCCGGGGCCTTGACAGCGGGCGCCGGAGTCGGTGTGGCGGCGGCGGCGGGCACTGAGAGCCGGGTCTTGGCGGCGGCGTCCGCCTCGGCAGCGCCGTTGTCGGCGGCGGGCACCGGGATCTTGTCGGTGGGCGCCGGGGTCTTGACAGCGGGCGCCGGAGTCGGTGTGGCGGCGGCGGCGGGCACTGGGAGCGGGGTCTTGGCGGCGGCGCCGAATTGTAGCATGGACTGGACGAATCTCTTCTTGGCTGGAGGTGGCTTCATCATAGTAGTCAAATGAAAATATAGCCTGCACTGTACCGCAATGCAACATTTATACTCTCTACCTGGCAGCAGAACAAAAGCCACCTTATTAGCATTTGAATGAATACCTGTTCGCCCACCTCCCCAGTGGCCCAAGCACCCTCCCTCCACCCCCCCGTAAAGGTGTGTGACTACGTGACAAAATTACCAGGGGGAGGGGATCTTCAGCCTTCATCTCAGTGGGTGCTATTTGGCTTATTATTTTTTCAGTGGGTACCCAAGCCCTCAGGCACTCCCGAAGTTGACGCCGTTGCCCATAAGGGTGTGTAACTCTCAGGACCCTTACATTTCACCAAAATAACTTTGGTTCTAGAACTGGTTCTGTTGTAGATTCTTTTAAACCTTGGTGCTTTCACGGAACCGGCAGCCTTTTTTGGAAGTGGAGAAGGCCCAATTTAGTCTACTTGCCAGCCCATAGAGCCCCATTGTGAACCCGGACATGTTGAGTACACCAAGGTTGAGTAGTCCCCAGCATGTAGAAACAGCCGGATGCTAACTTTTTATAATGGGCATATAATATAATATAATATAATATAATATAATATAATATAATATAATATAATATAATATAATATAATATAATATAATATAATATAATATAATATAATATAATATAATATAATATAATATAATATAATATAATATAATATAATATAATATAATATTTAAGCAATAAGCCACGAGAGGTCTCAGGTTATCGGGTATTTTACAATGGCTGGGAGGTGTAGGCAGACCCGACGCTCAGCGGAGGGTCTTCTACCTCCCAGCCATTGTAAAATACCCGATAAGCTGGGGCCTCGAGTGGCTTATTGCTTTTCTAAAACGGTTCCAAACATATTGCAATATTAACCTAATAAAACTATTAAATCCACAAAAGTAGCTACACTTTGCGCCACCAGAGCGAGCCACATAAGTAACCAGCCAATCAGAATCAAGTATTGGGACTAACCGAAAATATAATATAATATAATATAATATAATATAATATAATATAATATAATATAATATAATATAATATAATATAATATATATAATATAATATAATATAATATAATATAATATAATATAATGTGTGACCATACCATTAACAACCCAGTTTCTACATGCTGGGGACCCATACTCAACATTTCTAACATAAAACCTTGGTGTACTCAACATGCCTGGCTGGATTCACATTCTGGCAAGTGGACTAATTTATTTCCAATGTGGCTTCTGTGTGTATACTATAGAGCCTCCCATTTGAAAGGATTTATTTATGTATTATTTATTTTGTCAGGGACCACCATATAACATTTGTATTGTTAGAATAATTCAGGTCTTTAAAATCTCCCAGGGGTCTATAGTGCATTGTAACAGGGATAGACTCCATCTCCCAGGGGTCTATAGTGCATTGCAACGGGGACAGACTCCATCTCCCAGGGGTCTATAGTGCATTGCAACGGGGACAGACTCCATCTCCCAGGGGTCTATAGTGCATTGTAACGGGGATAGACTCCATCTCCCAGGGGTCTATAGTGCATTGTAACAGGGATAGACTCCATCTCCCAGGGGTCTATAGTGCATTGTAACAGGGATAGACTCCATCTCCCAGGGGTCTATAGTGCATTGTAACAGGGATAGACTCCATCTCCCAGGGGTCTATAGTGCATTGTAACAGGGATAGACTCCATCTCCCAGGGGTCTATAGCGCATTGTAACGGGGATAGACTCCATCTCCCAGGGGTCTATAGTGCATTGCAACGGGGACAGACTCCATCTCCCAGGGGTCTATAGCGCATTGTAACGGGGATAGACTCCATCTCCCAGGGGTCTATAGCACATTGTAACGGGGACAGACTCCATCTCCCAGGGGTCTATAGCGCATTGTAACAGGGATAGACTCCATCTCCCAGGGGTCTATAGCGCATTGTAACAGGGATAGACTCCATCTCCCAGGGGTCTATAGTGCATTGTAACGGGGATAGACTCAATCTCCCAGGGGTCTATAGTGCATTGTAACGGGGATAGACTCCATCTCCCAGGGGTCTATAGCGCATTGTAACGGGGATAGAATCCCGCATGTTACTGGCTGATACCGACAATAAACCACTCCCGACCTACTTCATTCATGACAACATCGTAGCTAGGCCATTTAAGACATTTAAAAACAATGAAACTACTTTCAAATCAGTTCTTTGTTTCACTGTGAGCGAGTGAATGGAAGCAAAACTAGGTGTGATGTTTTCTCTCTTTCTGGTTAGTTAATATTCTGGCTGCAGCATTCTGAAAAAAGCAGGAGTTTCTGTAAGACCCGCTTTGTCAAGACCTGCAAAAAGTGCAAAAAGAATGAAGCAGCCTTTCTGAATCTGATTCTGACTGTGTCCGGATGGAAGCGTCTAACTTGAATTAGATATATTCCTGAGATGATAAATGGAAAATGGCAGCCTGGGAGATATGTATCATGTGTTTCTATAAGTTAAGATGTTATGATAGGATAACAGCCAATTAAGAACTGTTAGTTCATTTCAATCATATTTCAATCATACTATTCTGTAGTGTTTGTAGCTAATTGGCTTCCAGAGTTTGTTGGAGAGGGCATTTTTTTTGTCTTTATTATTACTTTCTCAATTCTTCTTATTTTTTATTTTACCAAAAATGCCATAAACATATATGAACGAAACATCCAATCAACCCCAAATTGGAACTGCATGGTTATAGCAAAATAATCATAATTTGAACTGGCACTTTTACTGGGGCTTTTAGGCATTACATTTAGTTTGACTCAATTCCACAGATAAATATTGATTAGCAACGTTTGTCTCTTTCTTACGTTTTATCCCATTTTGACCTGAGGCTGCTTCTTTAAAAAAATGGCTTCTAAATCCTGATTTTAGATTTTTTTTATTCTAAAAACCTATGTTTCTATGTCAGTGGTTCTCAAGCGATTTCATGTCAAGGACCCCCAGAATTATATGTAATTGGCCGCCGACCCCCATCTGAAAATATGTTGTTCCAGGGACCCCCCCAGAAGCAAAGATTTTAGTTAAAAACGTTCGCTCTGAAAGAATATATATTCAAAGATTTGCGCCTCATTTTCACGATTTTTTCAAAAATAGCTAAAGTATAACATAATGGTCTCCATCTTGCGCCACTGTGAGCTTGTAGATCGGCTATGGTGGCGCTACAAATGCCAAACGTTTAGGTGCATGTCGTAGACACACTACTTCCCCCGCAACTTCCTCGGGTCCTGACGGCTGCACCCCTGGATAGGCACCCCGGCCTGGCAGAGATGTTCCCTCCACAGAGCTCCCCTTTTAACTGTTTTAAAATATATATGCATGGATGCTTCAGGTCCAGGTTGTCTAATCCTATTCAATTCAACCTATAACATATACAATTCAACAAAAAGTGTTTTTTTTAGCTCCCCTGTGTATTTTCTATCCCCACAAATATGCAATTTTGAACAATCTCCTCTCATCATATAGGGGCTTTTATGGAAATTGCTCTCAGGAACAACTCATCTGATTTGGTCGTATTTGTGATGTCATCAATGTCCCCCATACTTTGTATAATTCCTCCCGGCCTCTCTTCAGTTCCAAATTTGCATTTCCACTTTGTTCACAATGTCCGCCATTGTTGATTTTCCAAGCTGGCATGGAATGGAAACAAGCCTGTGTGTGTTTATCTAGCATCAGTATTATAATGACTCAAATATTAAATAAGTTGCACATCAGCGCCCCCCACCACCTCAGGACATTGTGGTACTGCAGCTGAAACAGCTTCAGAAGCAACTGGTTATATCAGAGTCGTGATTGAGTCTCAAACCATTAGAAATAAGTTTGAGACAATATGATATTAAATATTAAAAAATGTTTTAAAATTCAGTGTCAAATCACAACACGTTATCTCAAGACACTTTACATGTAGAGCAAATTACCGACAGAGATCCCACCCTGAGCAAGCAATTTTGCGACAGTGCTATAAACCAGGGGTTCTCAACCCGTGGGTCGTGACCCCTCGGGGGGTCGCCAAATTATTTTGGGGGGTCCCCAAATTATAAAAAAAAAAAAAAAACTTTTGCAACTGAATGGCTGGAAAGTGGAAATGAAGAGTTTACATATAGTACACATAGTACATGCATACACCTTCCCTAATGATTATATCTGGTTTCAGTATTTATTTATGGTGTATTGTCTCTGTTATTAAGGTTATTGTAGCAGTCCATTTATATTGGGGGTCGGGAGGGGGCGGGGCGGGGGTCCCGAGACATTGCCCAAAGCATTTCCGGGGGTCCCCGGCCAAAAACGTTGAGAACCCCTGCTATAAACGAAAAACTCCCCCCATTAGGAAGAAACGTCAAGCAGAACCCGACTCTAGGGTGGGCGGCCATCGACCGCGCCGTGGGGAATTATTGGTCCCCATTGTTGAACAATAGCCAAGTCAGATAACATATCCATTTGGCCAATCATGCGGTCCGCTGAAGCTGAACGGTCAAAGCACTTTTGAGACACAATGCATTATTGAGAGAAAATGTGACGGGTGTAATAATTATCAGCCTAAATTATTAATAGCCCGCATGGTGACTAATATCCTTAACCTTAATTATGGGCGGGAACCCCTTTTGGTATTTGAAGCATTTAGCATTTTGTTATACTTTAGCTATTGAAAAATAGCAGGTCTAGGTCTGCTATTTTTGAATAATCGTGAAAATGTGCCTCAAATCTTTGAATATGTTACAGAGTGAACATTTTAACTCAAATCTTTGCTTCTGGGGAGGTCCCTGGAACAACATTTTTTCAGATGGGGGGGGCGGGAGGCATATCATTTTTGGCGTCCTTGACATGAAATATTGAGCACCACTGATACAGAAACATAAGGTTTTTCAGAAAACTGTCGGGATGTAGAAGAATTTTTTTTTAAATTTCGACGTCAGGCCTAAATTGGTTCAAAAGGCCTCTTACTTACTCTTACATGTTCGACTGCTCGTAAACCTAACAGGTTGATGATAAGCATCACATGCTTTGTCATGCTTTCATGGCTATAGCAGGGAGACACAAGCCAGCCTCAGCTTCTCTCCCAGTGACGTGTGCTCCAACTATATATAGTCCATGACCCGTAGTGTCCTGAATGTTCATTTAGCTTCGAGGCGGGTGTGCAAAAAACCAGGACCAAGCGCCACCCGTCAGGGTCCACGTTTGTGTGTACACACTATAGCTGACTCTCAAAGTTAACCCATTTTGGGCGGGCGGGAGCCCCTTTTGGTGTTTGAAGCATTATGTAATGTTATGCTTTAGCTGTTGAAAAATAGCAGATCTACAAGCTCATAGCGCGGCACCGAGTGCCGCGCTATGAATGCCGCGCTATGGAATGCCGGTGCGTGTGGTTCCCCCCCCCCCCCCCCCCCCCCCCACACACACACACACACCCCTGTCGTCACATGGACCCTTCCAGTTCTCCTCTGAGCAAATCGGGACGGTTCTTCAGACCTGTTCATGCCAGGCTGCTGTCTTGTCTGTGTAGCCCCAGCCAGCACCACCACCACGGAGGAGCACCCACTAAAGCAGCACGTCTAAAAGGTGATTTGTTATGCTTATTCTTTCTGTATTTTTTTGGAATATTATCTTATATACATTCTCTGTGTGGGGAATGTCTTATTTATTCCCTGGAAAGACTCATATCGGCGTTTCAAAGCGATGATGCGGGCTACTTTTGAAAGTACTTTTGTTGTATGTTATATGTGGACACAAACGTTAAAATGATTTAGTGTTATTTTTTTCATTTTGAAATGCAAGCACCGCAATGCATCGTCGGTTTTCCCTTTTTGATCCCGTTGTGTGTTATTGGAACGCATCTATCTAATGTCCCCTAGCTGTCAAGTTTATGTAATCCAAAGTGAATGTGAGGTCAGTGCTGTTAACTGCTTTATTCTTCTTTTGTTACAGATCAGAAACATGGATAAGAAGAAGGAGCCCAGTGAGTCCGTGAAGAATGTTCCGGTCATTAAAGGTTAGCACAGCACTCTCTGTTGTTCATTTGACACGATCATGGAACCGAGGGTGAATGACACGGCAGTATTTGACCTATCTGACGATGGAGACTATAGTAGAGGCGCTCCGATCCGACCCATCGGCCCCACAGATTTAAATCGGACGATATCCGCTCCAAATGACTCGATCGGTGATCGGCAAATTCACCCGATCTGGAGATACCGATCTTTTATACCATTTTAACCCATTTTGACCTGAGATCAGATTCTAAAAATGTCTTCTACATCCTGACAGTTTTCTGATTTTTCTAAAATAGCAGACCTACAAGCTCGTAGCGCGCCACTCGGTGGCGCGCTATGAGCTTGTAGATCTGCTATTTTTCAATAGCTAAAGCATAACATAATGCTATTGGGTTAAATCGGACGATGTCCACTCCAAATGACTCGATCGGTGATCGGCAAATTTACCCGATCTGGAGATACCGATCTTTTATACCATTTTAAGTGGTATAAAAGTCAATCAGATATATAGTATAATATCGCTTTGCATTTTTTGTGACAGGCCTAAACAACATTCTCCCCTTCCTCCCCACACACACAGGAACAGTTTTGACGTGGGTTTTGACATATAATAATCATTTTGGAAATATTCAAATTTACGCACAAGATCGCTATCGGTATCGGGTCGATCGTGAGAAAAGAAATCTGTGATCGGGACCTGATCGGAGAAACTCTATTGGCTTTAACAATCTGAAGATGAGACCGTCGGTACTCGTGGAAACAGCTGCGGAAATGTCTAAACTTCGGAGCTCACACTGCGCTGTCACTGTGTGAGAAATTAGATTTAAGGGAATCCTAGAAAGTGGTATGGATTTCTCTCTCGGAAGAGAGAGTCTCCTATAGAGAGTCTCCTATAGCACAGCACATGCTTTTTATAGCTGCGACACTGTAGCTGTGTCTGTTGTCAACGCCAATTTCAATGTAGAGAAAACACCTTTTTGAACCCATTTTGACCTGAGATCAGATTTTAAAAATGTCTTCTACATCCCGACTGAAAAGGCTATGTTTCTATGTCAGTCGTTCTTCGATTTTTCAAATTTTTCAATAGCTAAAGCATAACATAATGCTAACACCAAAAGGGGTTCCCGCCCAAAATGGGTTTTAATATACAGAAAACTGAATTGAAACATTTAGGATTGAGGCCCGATTCTAAAAACGCCTTCTACAGTGAACTTCAAATATTTATAAAAAAATAGTTATTTCGAAAATAATGACAAAATAACTATGTTGTTGTTGTTGTTTGTACAGTACAGTACAAAAAAACTACTTTTTAATATCCAGAAAACAGATTTTCATGCGGAAAACAAAACAGATCTCAGATAAGCTGAGGAAAAAAAGGGGGCTTGGGGGAGAAATCGGATTAATGTGATGTGCAGACCGTGTTGGCCGCGCTTGCTAAACACGTTTTGCGTGGAGAATAAAATTGGTGGCGCTGCCCTGCAATGCGAACACAAACCGGGGCTGTTCGGTTTCACAGCATAGCGTAGCGCCGTAGCATCTTCTTTTTTGACCCCGCCAGGCATGCACAGCAATTTCCTTTTGACAGAGATATGGCTTTCAGACGCAATTACATGTGGCATTCTCCAAGCTGTAAGCTGATGCCAGGGTTAATATTCCCATCATCAGCTGCCGAGGAGAGGAAGATCGATGGAAGAACTTGAACCTTTGCTGACACAGACATCCTCCTGACAAATTTGGACGGAGATTAGTAGCCTTTTTTTTTTTTTTTTTTTTTTTTTAGCCCTGTGGCATATTATATGCTGAAGGGTCAGTGGCTGGCTGAGACCATTGATGATGTTATTCGCCACTGAGAATAAGATTTATGCCGTGAAGTACATGTATACAAGTGCATGTAGGTTTCTGTCTGTATTTGTCTGTTGTCTGTTGAGGTGTTTGTACTTTACTTGGAGTGTTTCTAATACTTTTACTTCTACTTCTACATCTCAGAGGAAAACATAGTGTACTTTTACTCCACTACAAGTTCTACAACTCAGAGGAAAACATAGTGTACTTTTACTCCACTACAACTCAGAGGAAAACATAGTGTACTTTTACTCCACTACAAGTTCTACGACTCAGAGGAAAATATAGTGTACTTTTACTACACTATATCTCAGAGGAAAATATAGTGTACTTTTACTACACTATATCTCAGAGGAAAATATAGTGTACTTTTACTACACTATATCTCAGAGGAAAATATAGTGTACTTTTACTACACTATATCTCAGAGGAAAATATAGTGTACTCCACTACAATCATTTGAAAACGTTTAGTTACTAGTTACTTAGTAACTACGGATGCAACATCCGCTATTTTCAACAGATTGCTATACATTTGAAAACGTAAAGGCCTCACTCAGACCTTTACTGCATTGCTGTATGCTTGTTGGATGAATGTTGTGTAGTGGCATGGCCGCCCCAATGCATTTCCAATGGAAGTCACATGGTTTGTAGTCCACATTTTGGACTACAAGCTGTTGTATGGCTTTCGGCTGTGTTTCGACTGCGCCCCTCCCCCTCATACAACACAAATGTTGTGTCAAACCATGTGACTCCCATTGGAAATGCATTGGGGCGGCCATGACACTACACAACATTCATCCAACAAGCATACAGCAATGCAGTAAAGGTCTGAGTGAGGCCTAAATGGGACATTCGGTATAATGAGTACTGCTCATGCTATCCATCACCTTGTTGAAGCGGAATCGGTTTTCATATCTTTGCTGTGTTTGTGGTTTTTCCTACTATTTGATCGAATGGAAGCGTCGCAGAAAAGTATGAAAAGTAGCGCATCGTCTACTTTAGCTATTTTGGAATTTGAATCCAGTTTTGGTATGATTCAAACACATCTTCATATTTTTCATAACGGACTCGATTAATCCGATTAACCACTTAATTAAGACCTATATATTTTATACCTTGTGATATAACGGCGTCGTGGAAAAAAAATGTCCGATCGACGCGAGCTCTGTAACATCGTGAGCTTGTGAGTCTTTGAAAAATCAATTATTTCATTAAAATCGATAATTTGCTTTTTATATACCGGTAATCGACTAAATTAATTATTTTGATTCCCCTATGTGTATAGCACCTCTCCATTGTGCACTGAGAGAAGTGTTGCTGTGTCTTCTGAGGCGATATAAAGCTCAATGACCCAGCTAGCTATAGCTACTCTTCAGCGGCGCTATTTTTAGAAGCTGTGAAATCCCATTATTGTTGTCGTGTCACGCTGATCCTGTGAACCTAAGACATAATAGCTGTGTCACCCAAGATTAACCCATTCTGAACGGAAGCCCCTTTTGGCGTTTTAAGCATTGTGTTATGCTTTAGCTATTGAAAAATAGCAGATCTACAAGCTCGTAGCGCGGCACCGAGTGCCGCGCTACGAGCTTGTAGGTCTCCTATTTTTTAAAAGTCGCGAAAATGTGGCTGTTATGTACCTTTAAGGAGAACATATTTAATAATGTCAATAAGAAAGGACTGTAATACTTTATTACTACTTTGATAGCAGAGCTGAAACTCCGGAACTATAAAAATACTTTTGAAAGTAATCAGAGTACAAATAAATACTCTGCACCAAAGATCTAGGCAGAGAGTCTCTAACAATTTACAAAAATGGTTATAAACCTTTTAGATTATAAAGTTAATAATTAGCTTTAACAGGAATACTTTTAAGGAGAATGATCAATATCCAAATGTTACCTTAAGCAGGAAATACTCTTAGGCCTCACTCAGACCTTTACTGCATTGCTGTATGCTTGTTGGATGAATGTTGTGTAGTGTCATGGCCGCCCCAATGCATTTCCAATGGGAGTCACATGGTTTGACACAACATTTGTGTTGTATGAGGGGGAGGGGCGCAGTCGAAACACAGCCGAAAGCCATACAACAGCTTGTAGTCCAAAATGTGGACTACAAACCATGTGACTTCCATTGGAAATGCATTGGGGCGGCCATGACACTACACAACATTCATCCAACAAGCATACAGCCAATTACAAAACGTCTCTCTCCGTGTCACAAAATGGACACGGTATATATATCATTTTAATCAAGATTTGAGAAGGCACAAAGAGCAACGTGTCAAACAACCAGGGAAGTTCATAGAATCACATCCTGTCAAAACCAGGAAGCATAATGCATGGGATATGTAGTTTAAGGGTGACTTTGTAGTCCATAACTGAACACAGGGACTAGTTAAGGCTAGTTAGTTGGAGACGGCTGTCTGCGTTGGCAAAGCACCAAGGCCAAAATAACATGTTTTTCATCAGAGGGAGGCAGACAGGAGAAAACAATTCTTTATCTTACTCGCTGGCTGGGGGGGAATTAATCAATCATTCACAAACAAGTCTCAAAAAACCTATCAGTGGCGCTAATCTTTGAATATTCTTTCACAGTGAACGTTTTTAACTCAAATCTTTGCTTCTGGGGGGAGTTTCCTGAAACGAGATATTTTCAGATGGGGGTCGGTGGCCAATTTAATATATTTAATATATTAAACAATCGTGTTCCAGATCTCCCTGCCTATAGTTTTCACTAACCTTTGAAGCCACTGTGCCGACTTGATCGTTGCTTCTCGTGAAAATCCACTTTAAATCGGTGTAATTGCTTGTCGTAGTGTTGAAGAATATTCCAAAGTGGCGATCAACAACAACAGAGCGGAGAAGGAACGTGCGCGCTACCGCTGCCGCCATTGCATTGGGCCTCAATTTCCCAGAACCCCTTGCATGCCGGTGCGACGGATGCTTTTTGCGATGACGTCATCAAAACGCCTCACCTATACCACTCTGTCCGATGGAAACCCCGTCAAAACGTATTTAAAAAACGCAAATTAAACAATGAAAACAAATGTCGTTATTGGGAGGGAAGCTATTCTACAGTCAATTAACTCGTGTAAGTCGTGTGAGGGAGGGAAAGTGTTAAGATATTTTTTATGCCTTTATTGATAGGTAGACAGTAGTGTGACAGGACGTCGGGATCGGGACTCGAACCCACGACACGCTGTCATGCTGGATTACCAGCCTAGGTGCCCGGACCGCTATAGGCTGGGCCCAGGCACTTTTACTTTTACTTGAGTATTTCCATGTATTGCTACTTTAAATACTTCTGCTTACACTACAGAGGTAGATGTTGTACTTTTTACTCCATTGCATTTAGTGCAGTGGTGTAAAGTAACTAAGTACTTTCACTCAAGCACTGTACTTAATTACAATTTCAGGGTACTTTTACTTTACTTTATTCCAGTACTTCCATGTCTTCCATGTCTACACTACTGGGTTAGATGTTGTACTTTTTACTCCCATTACATTTATTTGGCAGGTTTAGTTTCTAATTACTTTTCAGATTTAGATTATTAATAATCTATTCGAGTAAGATTTTGAATGCAGGATATTTACTTTGAGTATTTTTACTCTGTGGTGTTTGATAGTTTTACTTAAGCCCTGAGCGCTCCTTACACCACTGTTTGGATAATACTTACCCTACTTGACACGCACACACACGCACACGCACACACACACACACACACACACACACACACACACACACACACACACACACACACACACACACACACACACACACACACACACACACACAGCCAGCACGTGTGCACACAGGCGGCCTCTCATGCAGCCTCTCTCAGTTTTGCATGCACGCTTATTTGCACAGAATGCACACACTTGAGGCTATTCATGTCTCACACAGCCAGCACACACACACACACACACACACACACACACACACACGGGCACACACGGGCACACACGCACGCATGCACGCACACACACACACACAGCACATGGACACACACACATACAGTTAACCCACACACATTCTAATGAACACTCACACAATGCTGAGTTCACACACACATGTATGTATTACTAATATACTTGTGAGGACATATACAAAATGTAGGACGTTGTTGAAAGTAGCTGAAAACAGCCCCAAAATACCCGAACAATTAATGAAATGAAAGTAGCTGAAAACAGCCCCAAAATACCCGAACAATTAATGAAATGAAAGTAGCTGAAAACAGCCCCAAAATACCCGAACAATTAATGAAATGAAAGTAGCTGAAAACAGCCCCAAAATACCCGAACAATTAATGAAATGAAAGTAGCTGAAAACAGCCCCAAAATACCCGAACAATTAATGAAATGAAAGTAGCTGAAAACAGCCCCAAAAATACCCCAAACATGGCAAGCTTCATAGATCAGCTATTCTTCCGTGAGTTTCAGTGCCGCACAACTGAGTATAAAATAGGTAGTGCTGCACCATTCTTTTGCTCAAATGTGAATGTCGCTTTTCCTCCACAAGAATTGAGATCACGATTCTCTTTTTTTTCCCCATGAAAATGTTTATTGTCTTTAGTCTGTTAGTTGCTGAACATTCAAAATGTGGCACCTGGAGCCATAACTATACAGTATGTGGAAGGCAGGCAACATCAAAGTGCTTGACTTAAACCTCTCTTAACCCAATTCTGGGCGGGAGCCCCTTTTGGCATTATGTTATACTTTAGCTATTGAAAAATAGCAGATCTACAAGCTCGTAGCGCGGCACCGAGTGCCGCGCTACGAGCTTGTAGGTCTGCTATTTTTGAAAAATCGTGAAAATGCGGCACAAATCTTTGAATATATATTCTTTCAGAGCGAACGTTTTTAACTCAAATGTTTGCTTCTGAGGGGTTCCTGGAATAACATATTTTCAGATGGGGGTCGGCACCACTGATACAGAAACATAGGTATTTCAGAAAACTGTCAGAATTTAGAAGACATTTTGTTTAATTTCGACGTCAGGCCTAAATGGGTTCAAGTATCTCTCTTGTAGCAAAAACATAAGAGTATTAACTAAAATGAATTGGACACCCAACCGGCGCTGCACCATTCATTCATCCAACATTTAGAAATGAGATCGCATATAGGTGTCTGAATCGCAATCTTTTATTATTATTATTATTATTATTAATCGTGCAGCACTAACAATAGGGAAAGATTCTAACCCCTAAGCCTAACTTCTAAATATTCAATCCTAGCCAGGCTAGCCCCAAACTGAATTGTTCTCCAACTGTTTAAGAATAATAATAATAAAACACATAAAACCAACCATTTCTGTAGTGAGGAGAAGGAAAACGGTCGTGTAAATATTTCTCAAATGCTGCTATTGTGACCTCAGAAGTATATATGCATGCACGCACGCACGCACGCACGCACGCACGCGGCACACACACACACACACACACACACACACACACACACACACACACACACACACACACACAGTCAAAGCCCTGTAGACAGCAGATCCTGAGGGGTAGAACATTCTGCCCTCTCATCTTCAATCTGGCACACACACACACACACACACACACACACACACACACACACACACACACACACACACACACACACACAGCAGCCTGGTCATGTGTTGGAGGGAGCCGGAGGGGGCGCCACCAGCCTCCGTGCGCGCTCACGCGTGCGTGCGACAATTTCATAAATAGACACTGAGTTGCATTTTCCTTTTCCTAACAAGAGGACCAGAAAACATACGTGTGTATGTTTTATGCAGTGGTGGAAAAAGTACTCCCATGTTCTACTTAAATAAAAGTATCATTCAATACTTCAATGTAGAAACTAGGGGTGTGCTGAAATATCGATATTGCGATATATATCGATACGTCATCCCGCGATAAATAATCGATCGATTTTTTTGATTTTATTTTAAATAAAATAATCTTGTTCATAATGAAGTGATGAACAACATGTTTAGAAAAGGAGGAAATGACAGCTAAAATAAAGCAAATCCCACTCTCACATTCCACAGCAACCAGAAGTACTGAATTACTGGATGGTGATTTGTCCAAACAGCTTTGTGGGAATACAAAATGCAGAATGCATTTCCCCAGCAGTGGACAAGTCCACTGACACCAGTGATAATGGTCAGTTGGTGGTGTTTGTGAGGTATTATGATGATACCAGTGATAATGGTCAGTTGGTAGTGTTTGTGAGGTATTATAATGATACCAGTGATAATGGTCAGTTGGTAGTGTTTGTGAGGTATTATGATGAGGGTATGAGTCAAAGGGGGAGTTTATTGAGTATTAATTTAGTGTTTGAGTGGTGCAACCACTCCTATAGACCGCTATGTGTGTGTCCCTCCCTGTGTCCGAGCACGAAAATAGCGTTTTTTTCAGTTCCAAGTATTTTGTAGTTGCAGATATTGTGATATATCGTTGATGAAATTTCATACAATATATATATATATCGCAAATATCGCAATATATCGAATATCGTGTTATTATCGTTATCGAGGGCCTACTATCGCGATATATATCGTATCGTGAGGTACCCATATCGTCCCACCCCTAGTAGAAACCAGAGGCGTGTTCTTCCATTGGGCCAGCCGGGCCGTCGTGGCCCAGTCTGTTTAGAGCTGGCCCAGACTAACTTCTGAAAAACAATCAAAACAAACAAAGATAGCCTTTGTTTTACATGGTCCCCCATTAGCACGTTGGCCGGTGAGACTGAGAACGTTGGCTGGTGAGAACGCGCCTGGTAGAAATACTAGTCTAAAGTAAAAGTCTGGAATTCAAAATGTACGTGAGTAAAAGTACAAAAGCATTGGCATCGAAATTGACTTAATGTACAAAAAGTAGAAAGTACTCATTATGTAGCATATGTCCCATTTCAAGTTTTCAAAATGTATACATTTTGGGGGGGAAAATAGGTCAAAATGCATATGGGGCTGAAGTGGTTCATGTATGTTTTGTAATTATCTACAAAGTAACTATAGTAACTCAAGTTTTCAAATACCTGTAGTGGAGTAAAAGTACATGCCTCCGAGATGTAGTGGAGTAGAAGTAAAAGTACTGGAAATAGGAAATACCTCAAAGTTGTACTTGTGGTACTTAAGTAAATGTACTTAGTTACTTTCCACCAGTGGTTTTATGGCTAAAAACAATGTTTAATTAGGGTTACAATTAGGAGAAGAAGATTTAGTTTAGGCGTTTGGAGGTTATGGATTAAAGCAGTGGTTCTCAAACAGTTTCATGTCAAGGACCCCCACATTGACATTTATTAGCTCATGGACCCCCATATTTGAAAAAGATATGCCAAGGATAAGAGAAGATTTTTACAGCCCTAGCAGTGATTCTCAATCATTTTAATTTCAAGGACTCCCCAGTTTGACAGTCTACGAGCCCCCATTTAATGGCATTTCTATCTCTGGGACCCGTTATGAGGAAGGAGGAGAGACCCGCACACCGCCACTTGCTGGTTCAAGAACTTTATTTTAAAGAGTCATAGCAACGTTTCGGCCTTTCGGCCTTCTTCAGGCATAGTTTGAGAATAGGCTGACATTCATGAAATACACAACAGTAGGTTTAGACAACCAATCAAATTGTATATAGTAATCATTCATCAGATAGCAGCTGTGAAGAACCCAGTCATGTGACTTAAAGGTGCAGTACTTCTGTAGTACACATTCCTAGTATATTATTGAAAGTCACCAATTACAACAATACAGGGAATAATATATAAGTCATGCCATAATACATAAGGAAATCAACATACAATTAAAGAAGTAAATAAATGTCAAAAAGGTCCATACTCAAACAAGAGTGGACTTTTAGTACCCCACTGGACATGAAGTTCAAATCAATAATATAATAAATACATTTTATGGATTACAGCATAACATTTAATAATAGCTCATCATTCAACCCTTTCGGGTAGAGGGTTTGCAATGTGTGTATCCAGTAAGCCTTGCGTTGTTTGAGCAGGACATCTCTGGGACCCCAATTTATATTGTAAAATCAATGTTAATTTAACTCTGAGAGTGTACAAATGGAACCAAATGGACCCGTTAGGGTCCATTTGGTTCCATTTGTACACTCTCAGAGTTACACACCCATAAGGGTCCATTTGGTTCCTATCTATCATTTAGCTAGGGACCCCCTGGGACTCCCTCAAGTGCCCACTTTGAGAACCATGTTGTTTACAGGTTCTGGTTGGAGTCATGCGTGATTCATAATGTATTTGCACGGCCAGTGTTGCGCTCCACAAATAGCAGATCGTCAAGCTCGCGGACACGTCACGGCTGCGATGCTTGTAGATGTGCTATTTTTGGAGCGTGACACTTATAGCGTTGACCATAAAAAATGGCCCAAATAGGGGTAAAAAAAAAAAGTGGCACGCACACACTTGTGTGTATGTGTGTGTGTGTGCGTGCGTGTGCGCATGCGCCTGTGTGTCTGATTACGCGTATACAGAAGGACCGAGCGTGAAACAGGCAAACAGCTGTTTTCAGCACTAACATAGCACTTCATTCATCATGATGTCACAGACATGTGAGGTGTCCATTTATGGTGTAAATTCTTGACCCGTTCCGTCTCTCTCCTGTGTTGTTTTTCTTTTTGCCTCGGCCTGCTTAAATGAAATGAGCTCATCTCTTTATCTAGCCGCAGCAGATTAACCCATTTTAGGCGGGAACCCCTTTTTGGTGTTAGCATTATGTTATGCTTTAGCTATTGAAAAATAGCAGATCTACAAGCTCATAGCGCGCCACCGAGTGGCGCGCTACGAGCTTGTAGGTCTGCTATTTTTTTGAAAAATCGAAGAACGACTGACATAGAAACATAGCTTTTTCAGAAAACTGTCAGGATGTAGAAGACATTTTGTAGAATCTGATCTCTGGTCAGAATGGATTAAAGGGGGATAAAGAACATCCACTGGGTATTGCAAAGGCCTGGAACTTCTTCTCCGACACCCTAGAAAGCAGAGCACAGTGCATGCATTCTCTGCAGTGTGGCCTATTGTTTCACCCTCGCTGCTCTGCAATAATTGCTGCGCAGTGTCTGAAGCTGCCAAGCGTTCTGAAGCATGTGCACTGCAGCGCTTAACCCATTTCGACCGAGACCGATTCTACAAAATGTCTTCTAAATCACGACAGTTTTCTGAAAAAAAACATGTTTCTAGGTCAGTGGTTCAAGGACCCCCAAAAATATTATGTAATTGGCGGCCGACTTCCATCTGAAAATATGTTGTTCCAGGGACCCCCCCCCCCCAGAAGCAAAGATTTGAGTTAAAAACGTTCGCTTTTGTTCAAAGATTTGCGCCACATTTTCACGAATTTTCAAAAATAGCAGACCTACAAGCTCGTAGCGCGGCACTCGGTGCCGCGCTGTGAGCTTGTAGATCTGCTATTTTTCAATGGCTAAAGTATAACATAATGCTTTAAAACACCAAAAGGGGTTCCTGCCCAAAATGGATTAAAGGAGTACACATTTTCAACCTTATCTTCATATAATCGGTCCTCACTAATGCACGTTTATCTACGATGGCACCGTTTTTCTGTCTAGTCACTCAGCCTGTAGCCTCGGAAACCCAGACGTTTTTATTTCCAGGGAGAAAACAAAAGTCTGAGTCCACGTCAATTCGGCATAGAGTAGCGCAAACATCACTCACTCTCTGCTGATTTCTGATCGTCTGCACCTTTGTTAAATTGGCACACACACGCACACATGTACACACACACACACTCCTCTCTCTCTCTGTCGCTCTAATTAATTAGTCTCATGTCTAGCAGCTGCGCATAGTTTCTGCCGGCGGATCCTGCCGGGAGCTGCCCAGTGCCTACCTATGCCATAGAAAGCATAGGTGAGTTCCAGGCTACTCAGCCTGTGTCTCAGAGGAGGGCCGTGGACAGTTCAGAAACCCGCCTAACCAGTGATATCATCGATGGGGAATCCAAGCTAATATAGAAACGGCAGGCTTTCTCTGCCCGGAAAGTTAGGATGTTGAAATTATAGAAGCCATTGTGGTGATGCATGGGGGGGCGGCAGTGTCTCACGGGTAGAGTGGCCGGATGGCAACTGTGAGGTTCCCAGTTCGATCCCTGTGGGCTCCCCCCAGAGTTAGTGTCGAAGTGTCCTTGAGCAAGACTCTGAACCCCTAATTGCTCCCGATGTGCAGGTTGGTGCCTTGCATGGTTTCCTCCGCCATTGGTGTATGAATGAATGGGTGTGTGAATGGGTGAATGTAAAACAAACACAATGTTTGTAAAGCGCTTTGGATAATAAAAGTGCTATATAAATGCACCATTTACCATTATTTACCGTTTCTGAACTGTCCACAGCCCTCCTCTGAGACACAGAGCGAGTAGACAGGTTTCTGAACTGTCCACAGCCCTCCTCTGACACACAGAGTGAGTAGACAGGTTTCTGAACTGTCCACAGCCCTCCTCTGAGACGCAGAGTGAGTAGACAGGTTTCTGAACTGTCCACAGCCCTCTGAGACACAAAGCGAGTAGACAGGTTTCTGAACTGTCCACAGCCCTCATCTGAGACACAGAGTGAGTAGACAGGTTTCTGAACTGCTCTCCTCTGAGACACAGAGTGAGTAGACAGGTTTCTGGACTGTCCACAGCCCTCCTCTGAGACACAGAGTGAGTAGACAGGTTTCTGAACTGTCCACAGCCCTCTGAGACACAGAGTGAGTAGACAGGTTTCTGAACTGTCCACAGCACTCTGAGACACAGAGCGAGTAGACAGGTTTCTGAACTGTCCACAGCCCTCCTCTGAGACACAGAGGGAGTAGACAGGTTTCTGAACTGTCCACAGTCCTCCTCTGAGACACAGAGTGAGTAGACAGGTTTCTGAACTGCCCACAACCCTCCTATGAGACAGAGTGAGTAGACAGGTTTCTGAACTGTCCACAGCCCTCCTCTGAGACACAGAGTGAGTAGACAGGTTTCTGAACTGTCCACAGCCCTCCTCTGAGACACAGAGCGAGTAGACAGGTTTCTGAACTGTCCACAGCCCTCCTCTGAGACACAGAGTGAGTAGACAGGTTTCTGAACTGTCCACAGCACTCTGAGACACAGAGCGAGTAGACAGGTTTCTGAACTGTCCACGGCCCTCCTCTGAGACACAGAGTGAGTAGACAGGTTTCTGAACTGTCCACAGCCCTCCTCTGACACAGAGTGAGTAGACAGGTTTCTGAACTGTCCACAGCCCTCCTCTGAGACACAGTGAGTAGACAGGTTTCTGAACTGTCCACAGCCCTCCTCTGAGACGCAGAGTGAGTAGACAGGTTTCTGGACTGTCCACAGCCCTCCTCTGAGACACAGAGTGAGTAGACAGGTTTCTGGACTGTCCACAGCCCTCCTCTGAGACACAGAGGGAGTAGACAGGTTTCTGAACTGTCCACAGTCCTCCTCTGAGACACAGAGTGAGTAGACAGGTTTCTGAACTGCCCACAACCCTCCTATGAGACAGAGTGAGTAGACAGGTTTCTGAACTGTCCACAGCCCTCCTCTGAGACACAGAGTGAGTAGACAGGTTTCTGAACTGTCCACAGCCCTCCTCTGAGACACAGAGCGAGTAGACAGGTTTCTGAACTGTCCACAGCCCTCCTCTGAGACACAGAGTGAGTAGACAGGTTTCTGAACTGTCCACAGCACTCTGAGACACAGAGCGAGTAGACAGGTTTCTGAACTGTCCACGGCCCTCCTCTGAGACACAGAGTGAGTAGACAGGTTTCTGAACTGTCCACAGCCCTCCTCTGACACAGAGTGAGTAGACAGGTTTCTGAACTGTCCACAGCCCTCCTCTGAGACACAGTGAGTAGACAGGTTTCTGAACTGTCCACAGCCCTCCTCTGAGACACAGAGTGAGTAGACAGGTTTCTGGACTGTCCACAGCCCTCCTCTGAGACACAGAGCGAGTAGACAGGTTTCTGAACTGTCCACAGCCCTCCTCTGAGGCACAGAGTGAGTAGACAGGTTTCTGAACTGTCCACAGCCCTCCTCTGAGACACAGAGTGAGTAGACAGGTTTCTGAACTGTCCACAGCCCTCCTCTGAGGCACAGAGTGAGTAGACAGGTTTCTGAACTGTCCACAGCCCTCCTCTGAGACACAGAGTGAGTAGACAGGTTTCTGAACTGTCCACAGCCCTCCTCTGAGACTCAGAGGGAGTAGACAGGTTTCTGAACTGTCCACAGTCCTCCTCTGAGACACAGAGTGAGTAGACAGGTTTCTGAACTGCCCACAACCCTCCTATGAGACAGAGTGAGTAGACAGGTTTCTGAACTGTCCACAGCCCTCCTCTGAGACACAGAGTGAGTAGACAGGTTTCTGAACTGTCCACAGCCCTCCTCTGAGACACAGAGCGAGTAGACAGGTTTCTGAACTGTCCACAGCCCTCCGATGAGACTGAGTGAGTAGACAGGTTTCTGGACTGTCCACAGCCCTCTGAGACACAGAGTGAGTAGACAGGTTTCTGAACTGTCCACAGCCCTCCTCTGAGAAACAGAGGGAGTAGACAGGTTTCTGAACTGTCCACAGTCCTCCTCTGAGACACAGAGTGAGTAGACAGGTTTCTGAACTGCCCACAACCCTCCTATGAGACAGAGTGAGTAGACAGGTTTCTGAACTGTTCACAGCCCTCCTCTGAGACTGAGTGAGTAGACAGGTTTCTGGACTGTCCACAGCCCTCCTCTGAGACACAGAGTGACTAGACAGGTTTCTGAACTGTCCACAGCCCTCCTCTGAGACACAGAGGGAGTAGACAAGTTTCTGAACTGTCCACAGTCCTCCTCTGAGACACAGAGTGAGTAGACAAGTTTCTGAACTGCCCACAACCCTCCTATGAGACAGAGTGAGTAGACAGGTTTCTGAACTGTCCACAGCCCTCCTCTGAGACACAGAGTGAGTAGACATGTTTCTGAACTGTCCACGGCCCTCCTCTGAGACACAGAGAGAGTAGACAGGTTTCTGAACTGTCCACGGCCCTCCTCTGAGACACAGAGAGAGTAGACAGGTTTCTGAACTGTCCACAGCCCTCCTCTGAGGCAGAGTGAGTAGACAGGTTTCTGAACTGTCCACAGCCCTCCTCTGAGACACAGAGTGAGTAGACAGGTTTCTGAACTGTCCACAGCCCTCCTCTGAGACACAGAGTGAGTAGACAGGTTTCTGAACTGCCCTCTGAGACACAGAGTGAGTAGACAGGTTTCTGAACTGCCCTCCTCTGAGACACAGAGTGAGTAGACAGGTTTCTGAACTGCCCTCCTCTGAGACACAGAGCGAGTAGACAGGTTTCTGAACTGTCCACAGCCCTCCTCTGAGACACAGAGGGACAGGTTTCTGAACTGTCCACAGCCCTCCTCTGAGACACAGGGGGACAGGTTTCTGAACTGTCCACAGCCCTCCTCTGAGACACAGAGGGACAGGTTTCTGAACTGTCCACAGCCCTCCTCTGAGACACAGGGGGACAGGTTTCTGAACTGTCCACAGCCCTCCTCTGAGACACAGAGGGACAGGTTTCTGAACTGTCCACGGCCCTCATCTGAGACACAGAGGGACAGGTTTCTGAACTGTCCACGGCCCTCATCTGAGACACAGAGGGACAGGTTTCTGAACTGTCCACGGCCCTCATCTGAGACACAGAGGGACAGGTTTCTGAACTGTCCACGGCCCTCATCTGAGACACAGAGGGACAGGTTTCTGAACTGTCCACGGCCCTCATCTGAGACACAGAGGGACAGGTTTCTGAACTGTCCACAGCCCTCCTCTGAGACACAGAGGGACAGGTTTCTGAACTGTCCACAGCCCTCCTCTGAGACACAGAGGGACAGGTTTCTGAACTGTCCACAGCCCTCCTCTGAGACACAGAGGGACAGGTTTCTGAACTGTCCACAGCCCTCCTCTGAGACACAGAGGGACAGGTTTCTGAACTGTCCACAGCCCTCCTCTGAGACACAGAGGGACAGGTTTCTGAACTGTCCACGGCCCTCATCTGATCATTCTACAGCGTCACACAAAAGTAGCAGATCTATACAAGCTATTTTCTAGCTTTCTGGTACTATTGTTTTTTTTTATTTGAATCCTGAAAAGTAACCGTTTGGACATGTGAGGTTTCCAAAATTCCACCCGACCGAGACGATATAATATTCTATTTCTGGGATTAGTAATTAGTTTATGTAATGGGCCCATTTTTTTAACGCCTTGGGAAATGATCTAACATGTCAGCTAAATTTAATATTTAGGACTGAGCCAGAATTAACAGTGACGAGACTTGGTTCGGTGTGGTTCGGTCCTTTGGTTCAGAAACTCACACAGGCCCCTTTTCCACCTGTTGGTTCCCAATGGGAACCGGTTCAGTTCTGTGTGGTTCTTAGTCCATGATAACCTGACTCCGCCAGATGGGGCAGCAGAGAGTACACTGAGTCCCCCCCCCCCCCCCCCCCCGCTCCCATCTGGGAACTCTCAGGCAGACTCGATGCTCCGGCCACCAAACGGCCTGGCCAATCAGCAGCAGCTAGAGGCGGGATCAAGGCAGCACTGTGTATGCCTTGATCCCGCCTCTAGCTGCCGCTGATTGGTTATCTGGCTATCTTGTTAAGTAAGTGTAGCTGACGCGGCCTGCCTGCTCCTATCAAATGAGAAAAAAATAATAAAATCTGTTCTCGACTCGATCTCGCCTCCCGTAGATCTCGGGGCTTGACTTGGACCGAGTGCCGCGCTACGAGCTTTTAGATCTGCTATTTTGGGAAAAAAATCGCAGAATATATGAATTTCTATATGAATTGCACGTCCCCTTTCTATATGAATTGCATGTCGTCATACATACTGGGGCTCTTTTTAAAATGTTTGTCCTATGTTTGAGCATTCAGTGATTTGGGTGATTTGGAAAAGAACCCGGTCCGCCCCGGTAACAAGATGTGCACATGCACACAACCTACATTGGGGGAAGTACAACAGACCAACAGCACATGCACCAAGGCCCGCCCCACTCGATCATGATTGGAGGAAGGCCCCTCTCATCCTGATTGGATGAAGGCTTTGCCACCCAAAGCCCAAACCGAAACTAGGGTTTTTTGACCCCAGGGGCTCACTGGGCACAGGGAGGAACTCCTTATATGGTCAGCACACTTTATAGTAGGGAGGATTATCAAAAAAATAAGAAAAAATAAAAGATATATAATTAAGTGAAATCACTGAATATACCTTTAAATAGGTTCTACGTTTTATGTTGCACTGCCAATAACTGAGGGGAAACGGTATTTCATGTTCGCAAGTAAAGTACACAGGAAAATGACACATACAGTGATTCTGAACTGGTTGAAACGCCTCACACTGTATACAGTTTCAATGTGAGCGTGTCCATGCTGGAGAAAAAAACGTACGCGTCAGACCTTTTTGGTAAGATCATGTATGTATGTTACGCTGGTGGGACATCAAGTTACCTGACTGAATGAAACTCTTGTCACACTGTTTGCAGTGGTATGGCTTTTCTCCTGTATGGGTACGCTGGTGTTTCTTCAAGCTACCTGACTCAATGAAACTCTTGTCACACTGTTTACAGTGGTAAGGTTTTTCTCCTGTATGGGTACGCTGGTGTTTCTTCAAGTAACCTGACTCATTGAAACTCTTGTCACACTGTTTACAGTGGTAAGGTCTTTCTCCAGTGTGGATACGCTGGTGGGACTTCAAGTTACCTGACTGAATGAAACTCTTGTCACACTGTTTGCAGTGGTATGGTTTTTCTCCTGTATGGGTACGCTGGTGTTTCTTCAAGTAACCTGACTGAATGAAACTCTTGTCACACTGTTTACAGTGGTAAGGTTTTTCTCCTGTATGGGTACGCTGGTGTTTCTTCAAGTAACTTGACTGAATGAAACTCTTGTCACACTGTTTACAGTGGTACGGTCTTTCTCTAGTGTGGATACGCTGGTGGGACTTCAAGTTACCTGACTGAATGAAACTCTTGTCACACTGTTTACAGTGGTAAGGTTTTTCTCCTGTGTGGATGCGCTGGTGTAACCCCAGATGGTCTAAACGCCGGAAGCTCTCGCCACATGGTTTACAGATGTGGTCGGCTGAGTTTTTCACCCTAGGAGTCTTTACTCCCCCCGCACGAGTGAACGTTTCGGCAGGCCGCTGATGAGATCCTTGTTCGTTTGCGTCTTGTTGTCTGGTCACAGAGCCAGGGGGGGTTTGTACACTCGCCATTTGACAGTAGATGTAACAGCGCGTTGCTCTTCACGTTGTTATGGTTGAAGGTCTGAGACCAAGGCGGCTTCTGACAACTAAAAAGAACAGAAGACAAGATCTGTAGGAGTTGGCCTTATAATAATAATATGATCTGTTCTTTCTCGATTCTCTCCTCTCTGCCTCTACAGTCCAGTTCTGTTGGTCTGTTCCTCACTGACATCTATAGGTACCTTTCAAAACCTTTCAGGCGAAAGGTACCTCTGGAAGCCACACCTCTGATGGGTGGAGTTTAGCCTTAACGAAGGGAACACAACCGTATATCTCTATTTTCTGGCTGCTGACCTCTATCTTCGTCTAGCTCTCTGTGCATATATATATATATATCACTCTCGGCGCTCTTGGTCGTCATATGAAAACACTAAATTCCTAAAAGCATCTTTACTCTTTATATAGGCTGAGCATAGGTCTGGTCTGATGTCACATGACACAAGACAAAGCATTGCTATAGCAACCACAATGTGTGCGCCGTTTACTAGGTGCCACTGCCACCGCAGCGAACGCACCCTATGAGGAGAAAACCTCAAGGGAACACTTGTGAGCTTGTAGTTTGGTTATTACGTTTGGGAGTTTGACCAGACCTTCACCATGATCTGTCTACTGCAAGAAGATACGGAAGTTCCTGCTTCACAAAATAGTCAAATAAATCAAACTTGTGTGAAGTGACTGTACTTAAGATGCAATCTTTGTGTAGGACGAAAATAGCCGATTTGCTCGCTCTTATCATCGTACGTCATCATCCGAGACATGGACACTCTCAAAGAAATGAGAGAAACGGCTGGATGGCACTTACACCCGCCTTCTAATGAGAGCGCAAAATCTCTCTTGGAAGAGCCACCCATCGACTTCTCTAATATACGGCAACCTTCCCTGTGTTTCTTCACTAGTCCGATCCAGAAGAACACAGTTTGCCGGCCACTGCTACAGAGCTGACAATGAGGTTATATCCTCCCTTCTTCTCTGGAATCCTGCCTCAAAGCAGACCAGAGGTAGAAAACTGTCGTTCCCTGATGTCATCGCTAGGGACACATGCATCAGTAAGCCGGAACTGGGGATGGCAATGAAGGACCGGGAAGTCTGGCATGGCATTGTGAAATCCATGATCTCGACCGCGGTCGAAAAATGATGATGATGAGGACAAAAATCTCTATACAGTAGCTACATATAAGAGGTGCTAGCGCGACTAAAAAACATGCAACACGACAATCGTTTGGGTCTCTGGCAGCTGAGAACTGAACTGAACTGAACTGAACTGAACTGAACTGAACTGAACTGAACTGAACTGAACTGAACTGAACTGAACTGAACTGAACTGAACTGAACTGAACACTGTTGCCTTTGCTGTTCTCTCAGAGCGCTCCAACGACGTGGGCGACTCGGAGAAGGTCATCCAGCATCTCAACGACCAACTGCTGGAAGCTCAGGAGCTGGCCGGCGCCGACAGACGCACCTGCATAGAGCTCCGAGGTAATCAATAACACACTCTACTACTGTATGTACACAGCACAGCCGGCGGCCATATTGGACAGACATGATAAGGAACCCGGAGTGAAGGAAGTCCAATATGGCTGCTGTGCATAGGGCCTGCTAAAATGTATTTTGGCGGGCATTGATGCCGTCGTAATGACTGTTTTTACACATGCTGAAAATTGTCGATCTACAAGCTCACAACGCGTCGCAGCGCGACGCGTTGTGAGCTTGTAGATCTGCTATTTTCAGCATGCAATCAAGTGTAAAAATAACTTATATTGGATCTCTGGTCCACTAGTCTCACTCACTCACTCACGCATGCACGCACGCACGCACGCACGCACGCACGCACGCACGCACGCACGCACGCACGCACGCACGCACGCACGTATGCAAACACACACACTGACGTGATGAAAAATGACTTATACTGGATCTCTGGTCCACTAGGCTCACTCACTCACTCACTCACTCACTCACTCACTCACTCACGCACGCATGCACGCACGCACGCACGTACGCACACACACACACTGACGTGATGAAAACCTTGACCTTCGTGTTCATGTAGGTCACCTGGAAGATGCACGCCGCGAAAACTTGCTGCGAGCGGAGGAGTCTGGAAATCAGATCAAGCTTTTGCATGGTTAGGTCATTTTAGATTTTAAACTGTCTCTACTAAACCTTTACAAGGTTAGCTCATTTTAACCCTCTTCACTTCTTTTACAAGGTTACCCATTTAGATCCTAAAAGCTTTCTGAAAAAAACATTTTCATGTCAAGGACCCCCACGATAAACTGTATTTGGCCGCCGACCCCCCATCTGAAAATATGTAGTTTCAGGGACCCCCCAGAAGCACAGATTTGAGTTAAAAACGTTCGCTCTGAAAGATTTGCGGCACAGCGCTATGATCTGCTATATTTTTTAACAATGGTGAAAATGTGGCGCACGTCTTTGAATATATTATATTCTTTCAGAGCGAACGTTTTTAACTCAAATCTTTGCTTCTGGGGGGGGGGGGGGGGTCCCTGGAACAACACATTTTCAGCTGGGGGTCGGCGGCCAAAAACAGATAATTCTGGGGGTCCTTGAGGTTGAGTACCACTGACATTTTTCAGAAAACTTTTAGGATTTAGAATGGGCTTCAGTCCTAAATGGGTTAAACATAGTGAGTACTTCTTCCACCTCTGGGTGTGTGTGTGTGTGTGTGTGTGTGTGTGTGTGTGTGTGTGTGTGTGTGTGTGTGTGTGTGTGTGTGTGTGTGTGTGTGTGTGTGTGTGTGTGTGTGTGTGTGTGTGTGTGTGTGTGTGTGTGTGTGTGCATGCAGTGTTGTTTTTGGCAGCAAATTTAGATTTTAGTTTTAGTCATAGTCTCTTGAATAGTTTTCATTTAGTTTTAGTCACATTTTAGCTACCTGGAATGTCTTAGTGTTAGTCTAGTTTTAGTCGACTAAATGCCATAAGATTTTAGTCGACTAAATCTACTAAATCTACAGTTGGTTTAGTCGACTAAAATGTGTTTTGGCGGGCCTTGATGCCGTCGTAATGACTGTTTTTACATATGCTGAAAATAGCCGATCTACAAGCTCACAACGCATCGCAGCGCAACGCGTTGTGAGCTTGTAGATCGACTATTTTCAAATTTCAACCAAGTATATTTGCAACCAAGTGTAAAATGACTTATACTGGATCTCTTGTCCACTAGTCCCTTCCTAACAGTTTTAGTCTAGTTTTTAATCTGTTGACTAACTCAACGCTGCGTTGCAGGCCAGCTGAAGCAGCTGCAGGACGAAATTGGCCTGGTGAAGCAGCAGAGGGACGACGCCTCCAACAGGTCACTGAAGGAGGTGCAGGGCGCCCAGAACGAGGCCAGGTCCCTGCGCGCCGCCCTGGAGGAGCGCGAGAGTGACCTAGCGGCCGCCCAGGGTGACCTAGCGGCCGTCACCAAGGACGCCGACTATTGGCGCCAGGCCGCCGGCAAGCAACAGAGTGAGGTCGACGGCCTCCAGAGGGACCTCCAGCAGCAAGGAAAACAGTGGCAGAAGACTGCCGAGATACAAGGTCAGAGATTTAAAACAGGATGCACTTTGCAATTTATTGCAACACAATTTATTGTTAAGGGACGCAATACAACAACGACCTCTGCATCCACGGGATGCACTACTGTACTGTTTTTTATTCTAGTTTATTTTGCTAGCTTTAGTTATAATAATCATTTCTTCTTCTGTTTTCTACATGAATATAATCACATTATAACCATAGGAAATTAAATGGGAGTTAAATGCTGCAATTTGTAAAAAAAAAAAAAAAAAAAATATGACTCCTAACGTCGTTGAAGTGGGACTCATAAAATGTCCCTGGGACATTGCGTGCACGGGTCGCCACACACGCACGCACACACACGCACGCACGCACACACGCACGCACACACACACAGTGGAGATACAACGTGCGTTGTATCTCACACAATTTGGGGGGATCGGAAACGGTCTTGTTTTCCAAGTGAAATAGAGAGCTGTCTATGGTGGCCGTGTAGCCGACAGCGCCGGGGGTTTTAGTGGCGGTCAATGTGCTCCTTGTAGCAGGTGAATTACAGTACATTTAACGGTGTCTTTAACATGTTCCTTGTAGCAGGTGGATTGAATATCATTTAACGGCTTCTGTAACAGGCTGTCTTGTAGAAGGTGAATTGAATATCGTTTAACGGTGTCTGTAACATGTTCCTTGTAGCAGGTGAATTGAATATCATTTTAATGGCGTCTGTAACAGGCTGTCTTGTAGCAGGTGAATTGAATATCATTTAACGGTGTCTGTAACATGTTCCTTGTAGCAGGTGAATTGAATATCATTTTAATGGCGTCTGTAACAGGCTGTCTTGTAGCAGGTGAATTGAATATCGTTTAACGGTGTCTGTAACATGTTCCTTGTAGCAGGTGAATTGAATATCATTTTAATGGCGTCTGTAACATGCTGTCTTGTAGCAGGTGAATTGAATATAGTTTAACGGTGTCTGTAACATGTTCCTTGTAGCAGGTGAATTGAATATCATTTTAATGGCGTCTGTAACATGCTGTCTTGTAGCAGGTTAATTGAATATAGTTTAACGGTGTCTGTAACATGTTCCTTGTAGCAGGTGAATTGAATATCATTTTAATGGCGTCTGTAACAGGCTGTCTTGTAGCAGGTGAATTGAATATCGTTTAACGGTGTCTGTAACATGTTCCTTGTAGCAGGTGATTTGAATATCATTTTAATGGCGTCTGTAACATGCTGTCTTGTAGCAGGTGAATTGAATATCGTTTAACGGTGTCTGTAACATGTTCCTTGTAGCAGGTGAATTGAATATCATTTTAACGGTGTCTGTAACATGTTCCTTGTAGCAGGTGAATTGAATATCATTTTAACGGTGTCTGTAACATGTTCCTTGTAGCAGGTGAATTGAATATCATTTTAACGGTGTCATGTAACATGCTGTCTTGCAGCCGGTGAGTTGCAGTCGGTGCACCAGGAGTGCGTCAGCCTCCAGAAGGAGTGCTCTGGCCTGCGCTCGGAGAAGCAGGACATCGTCAACAAGTATGAGAAGCAGCTGGGAGCTCTGCAGAAGGAGTCTGCCAGCCTGCGGGCCGAGAAGGAGGACCTGCACAGGTAGGGTGGAGACCAGTGTTGTTTTTGGCAGCAAACTTTGATTTTAGTTTTAGTCATAGTCTTTTGAATAGTTTTCATTTAGTTTTAGTGACATTTTAGTCACCTGGAATGTGTTACTGTTAGTCTAGTTTTAGTCGACTAAATGTCATAAGATTTTAGTCGACTAAATCTACAGTTGATTTAGTCGACTACAATGTGTTTTGGCGGGCCTTGATGCCGTCGTAATGGCTGATTTTACACTTGCTGGAAATAGCCGATCTACAGCGCATTGTGTTTATTGTCATGATTTGTCACGACAAGAGTTGGCTTTGTCCGCGGCGTAAACGTCTTTAAAAAAATACTTTTTGAAAAGTCTATGAGGAAAATGAACGGGGAATTATTTTCCGGGTCTTTCGAGGGGGCGGGACTGCGACGCTCTATAGCAGGGGTTCTCAACATTTTTGGCCGGGGAGGTGGGGACCCCCGGAAATGCTTTGGCAATGTCTCGGGACCCCCGCCCCGCCCCCTCCCGACCCCCAATATAAAACAATATATACCATAAATAAATACTGAAACCAGATATGCATTAGGGAAGGTGTATGCATGTACTATGTGTACTATGTAAACTCTTAATTTCCATGCCATTCAGTTGCAAAAAAAGAAAATAATTTGGGGACCCCCCCAAAATAATTTGGCGACCCCCCCGAGGGGTCACGACCCACGGGTTGAGAACCCCTGCTCTATAGGAGCCACCATGAAATCCCCTGTCCCCCTGTGTCCACTATAGGAGCCACCATGATAACCCCTGTCCCCCTGTGTCCACTATAGGAGCCACCATGATAACCCCTGTCCCCCTGTGTCCACTATAGGAGCCACCATGATAATGATATCCCCTGTCCCCCTGTGTCCACTATAGGAGCCACCATGATAACCCCTGTCCCCCTGTGTCCACTATAGGAGCCACCATGATAACCCCTGTCCCCCTGTGTCCACTATAGGAGCCACCATGATATCCCCTGTCCCCCTGTGTCCACTATAGGAGCCACCATGATAACCCCTGTCCCCCTGTGTCCACTATAGGAGCCACCATGATATCCCCTGTCCCCCTGTGTCCACTATAGGAGCCACCATGATATCCCCTGTCCCCCTGTGTCCACTATAGGAGCCACCATGATATCCCCTGTCCCCCTGTGTCCACTATAGGAGCCACCATGATATCCCCTGTCCCCCTGTCTACTATAGGGGCCACCATGATATCCCCTGTCCCCCTGTCTACTATAGGGGCCACCATGATATCCCCTGTCCCCCTGTGTCCACTATAGGAGCCACCATGATATCCCCTGTCCCCCTGTGTCCACTATAGGAGCCACCATGATAATGATAACCCCTGTCCCCCTGTGTCCACTATAGCAGTGTTTCCCAACCTGTGTGCACTTTACTGTGCCGTTTGATGTGTCCAGGTGTGCCGCCTGATTTGACCGAAAATAACACTAACCCTCCCCCGAAAGCAATAGCTACTGAGCTGCAGGATTCGTGCGACAACAACAACAACGGAACAATAGACTCTAACGACCATCGGCCATAGGAATGTTAATCACCTGTACTCGCCTGGCAACTTTACTGTAAAAATGGGTAGTGATGTACCGGAACGCGTTCAAAGAACGATAGTTCACGAACACGTTCCTATTTCGGCTGAACGTGAACTGAACGTACTGTATTTCTGCCTGATGAACGTCATTGTGAACGCGTTCATTTCTGGCGTGTGTGAACGTCACTTTCTCACGTTCCAACACAAATTAACTAATCTTTCTCAATCCGCACAATTTCACTGGAGCGTGCAGCGCGCATATGCACGCAGACAGCAGACACATACAGTCCTACATGTCCCGACCCAAACACTGAGGAGGACCGAGGTAAAGTAAACTTGTTTATAATGTGCCACGGAAAATAGATTCCAATTGCTTGTTATTTTTGCGTCGATGAGGTATGTCGTATGTGTCCAACTGTCCATACATGATCGCCTCGTTCGGCCAACAATATATCCCTCCCTCCACAGAAGCGCAGTGATGCCTGATTTATTCTTCGTCGTACACGTGTTCCATGCTGAAAATAGTTGCTCTACAAGCTCACAACGCGTTGCGGACACAACGCGTTGTGAGCTTGTAGGCTGTGAGGCTGTGAGCTTGCAGGCTGTAAGAACTGAGACCCTTCACAATAAAAGCATGTAGCTTTCACAAGTTGGCCCATAATAAAGACAAGGAAAAGGATTAATCCTTAAATTCACATTTCACATTGCAAAGAGCAATTTTTTTCCCAAAATGTAAAAAAAAATCACACCCGTGTGAACTGAGTGGTTGCTTATGTTTAAGACCATTGTATTGTGGCAAAATATTTGTTTTATTTAGAAGTATTTACTTTGCATTGACAAATTGAACATGTGTGTGCTATATTTTGTATATTGAGTTATTTGATGAGTGCTGTCATGTGTGTTTTTAAAAGTATATTGGGTTCAAAGAAGTTTTACTCTGTCAAAAGTATAATGTGTTTGGTATCAAAGACGTTTTACATATATATATAGTGTACATATATATATATATATATATATATATATGTATACAGACATGCATACACACATGCACACCCCCGTATATCTAGGTGTGCCCCGAGATGTTTAGGCTATGAAAAGTGTGCCCTGGGACAAAAAAGGTTGGGAAACACTGCACTATAGGAGCCACCATGATATCCCCTGTCCCCCTGTGTCCACTATAGGAGCCACCATGATAATGATAACCCCTGTCCCCCTGTGTCCACTATAGGAGCCACCATGATAATGATAACCCCTGTCCCCCTGTGTCCACTATAGGAGCCACCATGATAACCCCTGTCCCCCTGTGTCCACTATAGGAGCCACCATGATAATGATAACCCCTGTCCCCCTGTGTCCACTATAGGAGCCACCATGATAACCCCTGTCCCCCTGTGTCCACTATAGGAGCCACCATGATAATGATATCCCCTGTCCCCCTGTGTCCACTATAGGAGCCACCATGATAACCCCTGTCCCCCTGTGTCCACTATAGGAGCCACCATGATAATGATAACCCCTGTCCCCCTGTGTCCACTATAGGAGCCACCATGATATCCCCTGTCCCCCTGTGTCCACTATAGTAGCCTCCATGATAATGATAACCCCTGTCCCCCTGTGTCCACTATAGGAGCCACCATGATATCCCCTGTCCCCCTGTGTCCACTATAGGAGCCACCATGATATCCCCTGTCCCCCTGTGTCCACTATAGTAGCCTCCATGATAATGATAACCCCTGTCCCCCTGTGTCCACTATAGGAGCCACCATGATATCCCCTGTCCCCCTGTGTCCACTATAGTAGCCTCCATGATAATGATAACCCCTGTCCCCCTGTGTCCACTATAGGAGCCACCATGATATCCCCTGTCCCCCTGTGTCCACTATAGGAGCCACCATGATATCCCCTGTCCCCCTGTCTACTATAGGAGCCACCATGCGGAGAAGGCCAGCCTGCAGGCGGACGGCGCTGCCCTGCGCTCTGACAACGACGCCATGCTGAAGAAACAGCAGCAGCTGGACAAGGACCTGACCAGGTCAGTGTTGCAGTGTTGTTTTTGGTGGCACATTTAGATTTTTAGTTTTAGTCATTAGTCTCTTGAATAGTTTTCATTTAGTTTGAGTCACCCATGGAATGTTTCAGTGTTGGTCTAGTTTTAGTTGACGAAATGTCACAAGATTTTAGTCGGTTTAGATCTACAGTTGGTTTAGTCGACTAAAATGTGTTTTGGCGGGCCTTGATGCTGTCGAAATTTTACACTTTCTGAAAATAGCCGATCTACAAGCTCACAGCGCTGCGACGCGTTGTGAGCTTGTAGATCTGCTATTTTCAGCATGCAACCAAGTGTAAAATTACTTATACTAGATCTCTAGTCCCTAGAGATCCAGTATAAGTCTAGTTTTAGTCTAGTTTTTTATTTGTTGACGAAATCGTCAGTATATTAAAGTCTTAGTTTTAGTCATCATATTCATAGCTTAGTTTTCATTTAGTTTTCGTCAGTGGAAAAAGGTAGTCGACGAACATTTTCGTCTTAGTTTTAGTCGACGAAATCAACACTGCAGTGTTCTAAACTAAACCACTGGACAAGGACCCGACCAGGTCAGTGTTCTATAAACTAAAACAGTGGTTCCCAAGGGGTCCTTGAGGGAGTTCCAGGGGTTCCCCAGCTAAATGACAGTTTGGAACCAAATGGACCCTTATGGGTCTGTAACTCTGAGAGTGTACAAATGGAACCGCGGGTTCATTTGGTTCCATTTGTACACTCTCAGAGTTAAATTAACCTTGATTTGACAATATAAATTGGGGGTCCCAGAGATATAAATGTCATTAGTCCGTAGACTAATAAGCCTATCTCACAGAATTTTCCCGCCCCCCTAAATACGCCCCCTTTCGGGGTTAGTGGTGATAGCGTGACGTCACTCCATAGACGCTACATGTTAACGGAGGTAATTTAAGAAGTCTACAACTTTTGTTTTCTCAAGGTAAGGTTTGTTCTATCTGTTCGACCTGATTTACCATCTTGTTTGCTTCATAATAATATTGGTCTGTCACATTTTTACATTAGAAAATGTACTTAGATTCTCCAGAGAAAAAAACGTGTAAATGCTCATGTTAAAGACACCACTATTTACCGGAAGTGGGCGTGGAAAGCGGGCTGTGAGATAGGCCTATTCATGTAATGACTGTTTTTACACTTGCTGAAAATAGCTGATCTACAAGCTCACAAGCTTGTACATATGCTATTTTCAGCATGCAACCAAGTGTAAAATGACTTATACTGGATATCTTGTCCACTAGTCCCATCCTAACATTTTAGTCTAGTTTTTATTTGTTGACGAAATCGTCAATATAGTTTGTCTTAGTTTTAGTCTTCATAGCTTAGTTTTCATTTAGTTTCCATTTAGTTTTCATCAGTGAAAAAAGGTAGTCAACGTAGTCGTCATAGTTTTAGTCGACGAAATCAACACTGGAACTAGGCAAATATACCTAACAAAAACAAAGCATTCTTTGCCCTCCGTCTCCTCTCCCGCAACGCGTCCACTTCCTCGTTCCTCTTCAAACGTGACCCCTGACCTGGTTGTTTGAGGTCCGATCAGGTTTTTAGGGACCGATCCCAATCACTTGCTTTTCGCACGATCGATCGGCCGATACCCATCTTGTGCGCAAGGGGAGAATTTGAATATGTCCAAAATTATTATATATAGTAGATATATATATATCTACTATATTATTACTATGATATTAAACCAGTTAAAATGCTATAAAAGATCGGTTTCTCCAGATCGGGTGAATTGCCTGCCGATCACCGATCGAGTCATTTTGGAGTGAAAATCGGGACGGTCACTGATCGTTGGCCGATCGATCGGAGCACCTTCACTGGTTGTTTCTGCCCCAGAGCTTTGGATATAGACAGAGATACGCAAACTGCGTTCACTTCATGGGGCTTCAGTCCAATGGAGGCTCTCCTACATATAGACTTCTATTGAGTGTGGGGACAACCAACTGGGACAAGTCCTGGACCCTGAAGTATAGGCAGAAATGCATTGGACTCAGGCAACAGCCCCAGCTTTAATGATCTTAAATCCCTTTATTTTAAATTGTTTTGTAGTAATAGTACAACATAAACATTAAAGAGACTTTAGTTGTTACTGTACAATACTTTAAAACAGTTGTCACGTTGCACACCTGCTTAAAATAGCTCTTGTTTGCGCCGCCCTCGTTGAAAACGATGTATTTCAAACTCCAGCTTGTCCCTCTCCAGGCTGCATGAACGGCGCTCGAGCGCTCGGTTTCTGCCCCCTCAATGTCGTAACTCTTCTATTCGATGGCTCTGTTTCTGCCGTATAGTGCACGTGACCCCTGACCTGGGTTGTTTCTCTGCCGTATAGTGCACGTGACCCCTGACCTGGGTTGTTTCTCTGCCGTATAGTGCACGTGGCCAGAACGCGGCGCTGAGCTCCAGCCTGGAGGCTCTGGAGAGGTCCCAGGAGGAGCTGGAGAAGAGGCTGGCGGAGCTGAGGTCTCAGCACCTCGAAGACAGCACCTCGTTCCAGGCCCGGCTGGAGGAGGCCGGGAGCCACGCCACGGAGCTGCAGAGAGAGGTGGGTGGGGGGCCATGCAGGGGGGGGTGTAATGATTTGAACCCATTTTGGGACGGGAACCCCTTTTGGTGTTTTAAAGCAGGGGTTCTCAACCCGTGGGTCGCGACCCCTCGGGGGGTCGCCAAATAATTTTAGGGGGTCCCCAAATTATTTAAAAAAAATAAAAATAAAAACACGGTTTTCACGTTTTTTCAAAAATAGCAGACCTACAAGCTCGTAGCGCGCCACTCGGTGGCGCGCTATGAGCTTGTAGATCTGCTATTTTTCAATAGCTAAATTATAACATAATGCTTAAAACACCAAAAGGGGTTCCCGCCCAAAATGGTTTAAGGTTATTGTAGCAGTCAATTTATATTGGGGGTCGGGAGGGGGCGGGGCGGGGGTCCCGAGACGTTGCCAAAGCATTTTCGGGGGTCCCCGGCCAAAAACGTTGAGAACCCCTGTTTTAAAGCATTGTTATACTTTAGCTATTGTAAAAAGCGTGAAAATGTGCCTCAAATCTTTGAATATATATTATTACAGAGTGAACATTTTAACTCAAATCTTTGCTTCTGGGAGGAGGTCCCTGGAACAACATATTTTCAGATGGGGGGAGGCATATTCCATAACATTTTTGGGGTCCTTGACATGAAATATTGAGCTCCCACTGATTACAGAAACATAAGGTTTTTCAGAAAACTGTCAGGATTTTGAAGACATTTTTAAAATGTTGACATCGGCCCCTGAATGGCTTAAGGACGACCCCATCTCTAAGGCATCTAGAAGTCTCCATAATGATAATCCCTTTGGGTGGTGGGTGAAGATCCATTGTTTATTACACACACAGAGTAATATAATATATATAATATACAGTAGGACAGTAGATCTATGACGTCCCCTAGTAGGTTATGGAAACCGTGATAAGAACAGAATGAGCAGGAACTCGTATCATATCGTACGTATACAGTCAGTCCCTCTGATACAGTGGTAGACAATCATCATGTCATGATCAATATGCTTATTGGCAGTGTTGTTTTCGTCGACTAATACTATGACTAAAAATGTCCGTCGACTTCCTTTTTTCACTGACAAAAACTACATAAAAACGAACTAAGCCATGATGACTAAAGTCTAAAACTATGACTAAATAGAGCACCGAAGTCCTGACGTCACTGTCAGTAGAGGGCGCCAGTCCACAGGTTCGTGTACTTTTTATTTGCATTGAAATCCCCCATAGGGGGATTTTTAGATCTCTTCATATAAGAACTGCGTTTGAGGCCTGGGCCATGGCTCAGCGGTCCAGGCACCTTGGCTGGTAATCCAGTCTGGCAGTGTGCCGCGGGTTCGACTCCCGATCCCGACGGCCTTTACTGCATGTCATCCCCCCATCTCTCTCCCCATTTCCTGTCAGCCTACTGTCTGTCCCTCCATAAAAGATATAAAATAAAAAAGGCGTAAGCCACAAAAAAAAAACATTACAGAACTGCGTTTGAAAAATAAACCGATCATCCCGGCCTTTTCACTCATATGGATATGAAGCATCGACTGGAGGTGGAAATGTACAAATATACCCAAAGAGTAACACAATAAGCGTTAGAAACGAGTCAAACAACCCAGAGACTACATTTCCGGGTAGGCGGGGTGATGCAGCTGCCCGTCGCACAACATAAACTGACATGTTAATTATTATTATTTTATTTTTTTATTGATATTTAATGTTTCGTGGTTAGTACAAGTCGAGTCACCGCCAGCTGCGCTTACGTCAACGAGGAATCTCAGGAACGCAATGTGTTGACAGCTGGGCGTGACGTATATTAGCAGTGACATTGCTTTCATATGTAGTTTCAAGGCTATTGCGGCCAAATTAATTCCATTTTCTCCAGAAACTGGCTGTATCAAATATGAATGGACATCATTAACAACGCACAGCCACTCCCCTGACAGAAAGGCCGGGATGATCGGTTTATTTTTCAAACACAGTTCTTATATGAAACGACCTAAAATCCCCCTATGGAGATTTCAATGCAAATAAAAAAATACATGAACCTGTGTACCTGGCTATTTTCAGCAAGTGTAATAAGGCCAGACAAAATACATTTTAGTCGACTGAATCAACTGTAGATTTAGTCGACTAAAATCTTATATTTAGTCGACTAAAACTAGACTAACACTAAAAGATTCGAGGTGACTAAAATGTGACTATTCAAGAGACTATTATGACTAAAATTAAAATAGAGATTTGCTGCCAAAAACAACACTGGAGGTGGGCCATGCGAGGTTTACGTTTAGGAATATAAGGTTTGTTTAAGAAGGTTTAGAAATAAGGTTTATAAGTTTAGACATAGTTTTACCGAGGTTACTTTTAGGAATAAGGTTAGGATTTGGCATAGATTTACTGAGGAGACGTTTAGGAATATGGTTAGGTTTAGGCATAGTTTTATTGAGGTTACTTTTAGGAATAAGGTTAGGATTTGGCATAGATTTACTGAGGAGACGTTTAGGAATATGGTTCGGTTTAGGCATAGTTTTATTGAGGTTACTTTTAGGAATAAGGTTAGGATTTGGCATAGATTTACTGAGGAGACGTTTAGGAATATGGTTAGGTTTAGGCATAGTTTTATTGAGGTTACTTTTAGGAATAAGGTTAGGATTTGGCATAGATTTACTGAGGAGACGTTTAGGAATATGGTTAGGTTTAGGCATAGTTTTATTGAGGTTACTTTTAGGAATAAGGTTAGGATTTGGCATAGATTTACTGAGGAGACGTTTAGGAATATGGTTAGGTTTAGGCATAGTTTTATTGAGGTTACTTTTAGGAATAAGGTTAGGATTTGGCATAGATTTACTGAGGAGACGTTTAGGAATATGGTTAGGTTTAGGCATAGTTTTATTGAGGTTACTTTTAGGAATAACGAATAAGGTTAGGATTTGGCATAGATTTACTGAGGAGACGTTTAGGAATATGGTTAGGTTTAGGCATAGTTTTATTGAGGTTACTTTTAGGAATAAGGTTAGGATTTGGCATAGATTTACTGAGGAGACGTTTAGGAATATGGTTAGGTTTAGGCATAGTTTTATTGAGGTTACTTTTAGGAATAAGGTTAGGATTTGGCATAGATTTACTGAGGAGACGTTTAGGAATATGGTTAGGTTTAGGCATAGTTTTATTGAGGTTACTTTTAGGAATAAGGTTAGGAGGATTAGACATAGTTTCACTGGGTTTACGTTCAGGAATAAGGTTTGGTTTAGACATAGTTTTATTGAGGTTTTTAATTTATTTTGAAATGTCACTAGAGGATACTCCCTTGAGTTGCAGCGACTCGTTTTCAAGGGAGTCCTCAGGGCACAACATATACAACGTACAACAAAACAATACAGCAACAAACAACAATGACATACACAAAGGCTTTCATTGAAAAAATGAAATAAATAAAATATACAACAATAATGCTATAGAAATGAGTCAGGTTACTTTTAGGAATACCGGGTGGCGACCGTTCCAAGGTCGCTGCATTTCCCCCGGGGGTGAGACTAGTGTTCTTGTATATTCCCAGGGGGGGGGGGGGGGGGGTGGCATTATGTGCATGACTGTAGGTTACATTCCTGCTTCCTGTTGTTCTGGCTCAGTTAGCCACAGCTCCGTGTGATTGGCTCAGCGGCAGATCATTTTCAAGTGGAAACACACGACGACACCTTCAGAAGCGTTTCCCGTCCAAATCTGCCGCTGAGCCAATTCACGTGAAGCAATGAGGAAACCGATCCAGAAGAGGGAACTACTGTACAGTCACAATTTAGGCATTTAGCAGACGCTCTTAAAGGAGAATTCCATGCTAGAAGGCTTTCTTACCTTTATTTGTAGTTGTTACGTCCCCACCAAGGATGTCCAGGTGTTATTTTGTGTAAAAGCTCCTTATTGGCTATTTCCCCTACCATAAGCCCTAAATGAATTGCATTGAATTGAATGGGGCTATGGGGTGTTGGCTAATTCGCTTATTTCCATCGCTCAAAATTATATTTTTTTTGTATATATCCTCTCTTCATAATGTAAATAATATCCCAAGCGGCACACTTTACTACTTATTTCGATGGAAATAAGCAAATTAGCACAACACCCCATAGCCCCATTCAATTCCCATTCAATTCAATGCAATTCATTGAGGGCTTATGGTAGGTGAAATAGCCAATAAGGAGTTTTTGCACAAAAAACACCTGGACCTCTTTGTTGGGGACGTAACAACTACAAAGAAAGGTAAGAAAGCCTTCTAGCATGGACTTCTCCTTTAATCCAGAGCGATTTACATTAAGCAAGAACAAAAAGCATGGCTATACATCACATACATAAAAAGTAGTTATCATGAAACATGCATGAGCTAAGAACGTAACAGTGGAATTATATAATATATGTATATATACTTTAGAGTGCTATGTCTACATAAATTACTATTGTAGTGCTGTCTAGCAGTGCTGTCTGCTGTCTACAGTCATGCACAGAGCCTCCAACAGGAAACTATGCAGTCATGCACAGAGCCTCCAACAGATAACTACAGTCATGCACAGAGCCTCCAACAGGGAACTATACAGTCATGCACAGAGCCTCCAACAGATAACTACAGTCATGCACAGAGCCTCCAACAGGGAACTATACAGTCATGCACAGAGCCTCCAACAGATAACTACAGTCATGCACAGAGCCTCCAACAGGGAACTATACAGTCATGCACAGAGCCTCCAACAGATAACTACAGTCATGCACAGAGCCTCCAACAGGGAACTACAGTCACAGAGCCTCCAACAGGGAACTATACAGTCATGCACAGAGCCTCCAACAGAGAACTATACAGTCATGCACAGAGCCTCCAACAGAGAACTATACAGTCATGCACAGAGCCTCCAACAGGGAACTACAGTCATGCACAGAGCCTCCAACAGGGAACTATACAGTCATGCACAGAGCCTCCAACATGGAACTACAGGCATGCACAGAGCCTCCAACAGGAAACTACAGTCATGCACAGAGCCTCCAACAGGAAACTACAGTCATGCACAGAGCCTCCAACAGAGAACTATACAGTCATGCACAGAGCCTCCAACAGGAAACTACAGTCATGCACAGAGCCTCCAACAGGAAACTACAGTCATGCACAGAGCCTCCAACAGAGAACTATACAGTCATGCACAGAGCCTCCAACAGAGAACTATACAGTCATGCACAGAGCCTCCAACAGGAAACTACAGAGGACCCCCAGAATTATCTCTATTGGGCCTCGGACCCCTATCTCAAAATATGTAGTTCCAGGGACCCCCCCCCCCCCCAGAAGCCAATACTTTAGTTAAAAATGTTCGCTCTGAAATATATATTCAAAGATTTGCGCCACATTTCCACGACTTTTCAAAAATAGCAGACCTACAAGCTAGTGGCGCGCTGCGAGCTTGTAGATCTGCTATTTTTCAATAGCTATAGTAGAACACCAAAATGGGTTAAGTGGTCACTTTTTTTTGCCACTCTCTAGTGTTTCTAATGACATGCCGTCTCTGACGGGGGCTCATACAGGTCTGCGAAGGCAGTAGTAGGAAGTAGGAAGAGTCATTTCCAAAATGGCTGATGTGCATAGAGCCTATTGTCTTTTCTGGGCTTAATAGTTGCCGTGCATTCACCCCGCGGGGCTGTGTAGAACAAGTGTCTTCTGTTCTCCGGGTCATGTACAGCAGTGGTTCTCAACCAGTGGGTCGCGACCCCTCGGGGGGTCGCCAAATTATTTTGGGGGGTCCCCAAATTATTTTCAAAAAAATGTTTTTTTCTTCTTTTTTTTCAACTGAATGGCTGGAAAGTGGAAATGAAGAGTTTACATATAGTACACATAGTACATGCATACACCTTCCCTAATGATTATATCTGGTTTCAGTATTTATTTATGGTGTATTGTCTCTATTATTAAGGTTATTGTAGCAGTCAATTTATATTGGGGGTCGGGAGGGGGCGGGGCGGGGGTCCCGAGACATTGCCAAAGCATTTCCGGGGGTCCCCGGCCAAAAACGTTGAGAACCCCTGATGTACAGCAGTGGTTCTCAACCAGTGGTCCGGGGACCACCAGTGGTCCTTGAGGAGGGGGTTCCAGGTGGTCCCCATGCAGCTAAATGATGGAAGAGTTGGTAACCAAATGGATCCTTATTATAGATCTTTAATTCTTTGAGAGCGTAAAATGAAACCAAATACGGGTCCATTTGGTTTCATTTTACACTCTCAAGAGTTACATTATTTCATTTTACATTGTTCATGTTACGCTTACATACATTTTTTATTTTACGCTCTCAGGAATTACATTATTGTTAGATATACATCTGCGTTACTTAATTTATAAAAGGTCTACACAATAGAGAACGTAGAAGAATTGTTATTTTGATCAATGTTTTGCCAACAGCATTGAATTGTGGGCAAAATCTTAGCCAACGACAACATAATATTCTTCAGTTTGGGGCCTGCGGGGCTAAATCCCATCAAATGGTGGTCCGCGTTAGCCTGGTGAAACCACTCCCCCTGCTGGACAACATTTGCATTCTGCCAGCAGGGAGAGTCTGGGAACTATCAGGCAGAGATGATGTAGCCTGGTTAATAAACCAGACCGAATCAGCCGTTGGCAAAACAAAATTGCCTACCAGCGGATTACGGTCTGGCGAGGCTCAGTAGCACGCCTCTTTCCTACAACCGAGAACAGGTCGGACCAATCGGGACACGGTATGCAATATGGGCGGGCTTTGGTACAGTGACGTTCAATGCTTGAGACTTTTGACTGACAGTAGCTCTGACCAATTGCGTCAAAGAGAAAATGTTTGAACCCGCCCCCCGGGAAATGAAATCCAAGTGGAGCCAGCCCAGACTAATATACCGCGACAGTGTTGTGTGATATTAGTCTGGCTTATTAGCCAGGCTAGAGATGATGTACTCTGGTCCAATACGTCAGGGGTTCTCAACCCGTGGGTCGCGACCCCTCGGGGGGTCGCCAATTTATTTTATTTTTTTCACGATTTTTCAAAAATAGCAGACCTACAAGTTCATAGCGCGCCACTCGGTGGCGCGCTATGAACTTTTTTTAAATAGCTAAATTATAACAATGCTTAAAACACCAAAAGGGGTTCCCGCCCAAAATGGTTTAAGGTTATTGTAGCAGTCAATTTATATTGGGGGTCGGGAGGGGGCGGGGCGGGGGTCCCGAGACGTTGCCAAAGCATTTTCGGGGGTCCCCGGCCAAAAACGCTGAGAACCCCTGCAATACGTGAAAAAGGTTGAAAACCACTGATGTAAAGACATTGTTTGGAATTAATTTGTGTCATGTGACTGTGTCATGTGACTGTGCGTAGCCAGGGCAGCGTTCCCTTTCGGGTTCATGATCCGTTCGGGAGTGGATGATATCGCTACGTCATGTTGTAGTATTGTTTTGCTAGTCATCAATCTTCCGGAACTTCCTTTTCCCTCAAACCCGATTTTTCTCAATAAAAGCCGCAGGCTACGAGAGCTTTTATTGTTATTCTTCCGGTTTGAGGGGAAAGGAAGTTCCGTTTGATTGTTCCTGCCGGATGACTACAAAACAATACTACAACATGACGTATAGCGATATCATCCTGATGACTACAAAACAATATTACAATATTACAACATGACGTATAGCGATATCATCCTGATGACTACAAAACAATACTACAACATGACGTATAGCGATATCATCCTGATGACTACAAAACAATACTACAACATGACGTATAGCGATATCATCCTGATGACTACCAAACAATACTACAACATGACGTATAGCGATATCATCCTGATGACTACAAAACAATACTACAACATGACGTATAGCGATATCATCCTGATGACTACAAAACAATACTACAACATGACGTATAGCGATATCATTCTGATGACTACAAAACAATACTACAACATGACGTATAGCGATATCATCCTGATGACAACAAAACAATACTGCAACATGACGTATAGCGATATCATCCTGATGACTACAAAACAATACTACAACATGACGTATGGCGATATCATCCTGATGACTACAAAACAATACTACAACATGACGTATAGCGATATCATCCTGATGACTACAAAACAATACTACAACATGACGTATAGCGATATCATCCTGATGACTACAAAACAATACTACAACATGACGTATAGCGATATCATCCTGATGACTACAAAACAATACTACAACATGACGTATAGCGATATCATCCTGATGACTACAAAACAATACTACAACATGACGTATAGCGATATCATCCTGATGACTACAAAACAATACTACAACATGACGCAGTATAGCGATATCATCCTGATGACTACAAAACAATACTACAACATGACGTATAGCGATATCATCCTGATGACTACAAAACAATACTACAACATGACGTATAGCGATATCATCCTGATGACTACAAAACAATACTACAACATGACGTATAGCGATATCATCCTGATGACTACAAAACAATACTACAACATGACGTATAGCGATATCATCCTGATGACTACAAAACAATACTACAACATGACGTATAGCGATATCATCCTGATGACTACAAAACAATACTACAACATGACGTATAGCGATATCATCCTGATGACTACAAAACAATACTACAACATGACGTATAGCGATATCATCCTGAGGACTACAAAACAATACTGCAACATGACGTATAGCGATATCATCCTGATGACTACAAAACAATATTACAATATTACAACATGACGTATAGCAATATCATACTGATGACTACAAAACAATACTACAACATGACGTATAGCGATATCATCCTGATGACTACAAAACAATACTACAACATGACGTATAGCGATATCAGCCTGATGACTACAAAACAATACTACAACATGACGTATAGCGATATCATCCTGATGACTACAAAACAATACTACAACATGACGCAGTATAGCGATATCATCCTGATGACTACAAAACAATACTACAACATGACGTATAGCGATATCAGCCTGATGACTACAAAACAATACTACAACATGACGTATAGCGATATCATCCTGATGACTACAAAACAATACTACAACATGACGTATAGCGATATCATCCTGATGACTACAAAACAATACTACAACATGACGTATAGCGATATCATCCTGATGACTACAAAACAATACTACAACATGACGTATAGCGATATCATCCTGATGACTACAAAACAATACTACAACATGACGTATAGCGATATCATCCGCTCCCGACCGGTTCACAACACGACACTTTTGGAACAGAGACCAGGCTTTTCCTCCGAGGTGGAAAGCCTGGTGACGCGAGGTTACACTGTGTGTAACCAGTGGTGGGAAAAGTACTCAATTGTTTTACTTTTAAGTAAAAGTACCAATACTGCAATTTAGAACTACTTTGTTACAAGTAAAAGTACGGAATTGAAAATGTACTTGAGTAAACGTACAAAAGTGTCGGCATCAAAATGTACTTAAAGTACTAAAAGTAAAAGTATTCATATTGCATAATGTCCCATTTCACAAGTTCAAAATGTGTAGAAAATCTATTGAAAATAGCAACTATAGATCGGCTATTTTCAAATGGCCGAAATGTATAGGGTTGAAGTGGTTAATGTATGTTTTTTTTAAATCGTCAAAGTAACTGTAACTAAAGTTTTCAAATAATTGTAGTGGAGTAAAAGTCCACACATTTTGGCTCTGAGATGTAGTGAAGTAGAAGTACAAGTGCTGGAAATTGGAAATACTCAAGTAAAGTACAAATACCTCAAAATTGTACTTAAGTACAGTACTTAAGTAAAAGTATTTAGTTACTTTCCACCACTGTGTGTAACCCGAAACACCCGGCTCTGTTGTTCCTGTCGACGGCAGTGCGACGACGCCCGGGCCGAGCTGTCAGACCTGAAGGAGAGGCACGAGAGCAGCGAGCAGGAGAAGCAGTCGATCACAGAGCAGCTCCAGGAATGCAACGCAGACATGAAGGCTCTGCAGGACAGAGGAAGCAAGGTGAGGGGTGTGCGCGTGTGTGTGCGTGTGCGTGTGCGTGTGCGCACGCACGTGTGCGTGTGTGCGTGTGTGTGTGTGTGTGTGTGTGTGTGTGTGTGTGTGTGTGTGTGTGTGTGTGTGTGTGTGTGTGTGTGTGTGTGTGTGTGCGTGCGTGTGTGTGTGTGCGCGTGTGTGTGTGCGCACGTGCACAGACCACCAGGTTTTCCTCTGCAAAAGTCTTGTTTTGTTTTACAAAATGTTGTACCCGTAGCATTTTACGGAGCCCATGTGGCAGCTGATTCTTTTGGTCCGATCCCAATTTTTGAGAAGCCGGCTAGAGACCACGGATTGCCAACGTTTTGACCAATATCTTGCAAAAGAAAAATATTGCTAACTATCTCAGAATTATCTCAGAGTGTTCGTTCAGTATGCTGTATATTATTAAACTTTGAAAAAGTAACTAATTATACAACGAACAAGCAAGCAACATAATACACACATACTGCATTTTATTTTAGTTAACCACTAAATTAGTGATGCACCGAATATTCGGCCGCAGAAAATATTCAGCAGAAAATATTCAGCAGAAAATGGCTAAAAATGCATTTTCGGCCTATTCGGTTTCGGCCTGAATAGGCAGAAAATATATCACTGAATAGTGTATGTAATTAATGCATTCAAAAGTGCTGAATAAATGTGTTATGGACCCATAATAGTGATTATCATTTAAATTAAGTTTTGCCATAATCATGTATTTTGCCATAATCAGGTAGCTTTAAGGTGCGGCCATGACAGCAATGGTAGGAAAAAGATATATAATATTAATCATATTCGGCTGTTCGGTATTCGGTTTTCGGGCCAACTGTTTCCTATATTCGGTATTCGGTTTCGGCCAAGAATTTCCCTTTCGGTGCATCCCTACACTAAATGTGACCAGATTTGACTGAGAGACTGCCATCGCGCAAATTACAGCTTTTCACCAGAGGAGAAAAACTTTTTTTTTTTTTTTTCAAAATGAGTTAATAGCACAGGCAGACTCTTCACATACTAGAGCATGTCTGCAATAAGTGTCAGGGCTGAAATCGACATGTAAATATGAAATAAATGCTTAAACATGTAGCTAGGTGTAATGTTAGAGACCACAGAAGTGAACCTTTCAAGCTTGTTTTCTCAACTCGCTGTTTTCTGCAAGACATTACTCTATAAACCATATCTCCAAAACTGGTGGGTCAAACTGAACAACCAATATGTCAATTTGAAGCTATGATTCCCTGCTTTCATATGACATGAAAAAACGAAAATTCAAAAAAATTCAATGGCAGTCCCTCAGTCAAAGTTAGTCACAAATGTTAAAACTGGTCACACACCAGCTGCATAATTGCCCACACTGATGTCGTCAAAACATTTAGTTTTTTTAAGTTTTTAAGTTAAATAATGGGCGATATACTGTACATTGGCCAAACTGATCCTAATTTTGCTGTTGGGCCTCATGGAACCCCCTCAAGACCCCCCTCAAGACCCCCCGGGGAGATCCTTGGGAGGGGGGGGGGGATTCACAGTGTGAATCTGTGCATGGATTCACAAGGACATGCTGTCACCACACACACACACGCAGTCCTACTCCTATATGTCCTCATTGATCCTTTAGGATTTGAACGATTACGGTTCCTTGACGACTCCCTCTTGTTTTGGCCGTTCCTTTATGGCCTCCCTAATGCCTGATTTGATCTTACACTATAGGTTGCATGCTAATAATAGCCGATCTACAAGCTCCTAGCTGATAACGCGTCGCAGCTTGTAGATCGGATAGTTTCAGAGCACCGGAGACACCGGAACGCAACCGAATATAAAAATAATGATTCGTCTTTTAGTTCTACTGGATCTCTTCTCCACTAGTACATTTAGTCGATAGTTTTTTTTATCTTCATAACCTACTGTATGTTTAGTTTTTATTTTGTTTTTTCTTCAGTGGAAAAAAAGGTAATTGACGAACATTTTGCGTCATAGTTTTTAGTCGACGAAATCAACACTGCCCCTAGCCTGAGCTAACGCTAGACATTTCTGGCCTAGATGGGAGGGCCGCGGCTCAGATTTGCGCACACCCTGGATTGGTTCACCGATCTGTCCATCAGCCCCGGTCTCTCCTCCCCCCAGTGCAGCACTGTTATTGTGTCGACCAGAAGCAGAAACCACTGGTTGCTGGTGTGGTGGGTTCTTCAGCCATTCTCCTCATTTTCCTCGCATAGCCTCGTTTGAAGTTCCACTGGTAATGATTTCCTCACAGTGTTATTTTGACGGGTGCACACCGCTCAGAGCCCTGACGTCACATCATTTGAAGCGACGCCTACGCGGAAGGGTTGACTCCCACGTTTAGGCCAGTGCAGACGAAATGAAAGCCTGGGTATCGAGGCTACACTGCCCCCAAAACGGCCCCTGTGCTTTATTGTGCACGACTGTTATCATCACCAAACCTGTCCTGCAGGCCACAGCCTGGATGTCTATCTGGTCAATGCGTTTCAATGAGGCCGAACACAGCTCGCAGAAAAACCAGTTTTTCTCGCTTTAGTAAAGAGAAATTAAAATGTTTTGGTTTGATTCTAGATTAGATTTGGTTAGTTGGAACGTTGTTGTAAGCGTTAGAACAACGTTCATCTACTCAGGAGAGAAGGAGCTAGAGAACCCCACAAAGATCATTTATGAGAGCTGTCATTCTAGTTCCAATACCAGTCTGCTTTTTTCACGACTTCTTCTAGTTAAACCATACATGGGCAACTGGCGGCCCGGGGGCCACATGCGGCCCCCAACATCACTTAATGTGGCCCTCAGGTTAATAAAATAGTATTTTTTTATGTACAATGTATTTGTATTTAGTTTATAAAGTTAACATTACATAAGTATAATTAAAGTCATTTGAAAGGCATTTGAAATTAAATAATGTTACTTTTCAGGTTTCAGGATTCCAATTGAAAAATAGCAAAAATAGCTGATCTACAAGCTCAAAACGCGTCACACGCGTTTTGAGCTTGTAGATCGGCTATTTTTGCTAGAACAGTAATATGCAATGTGGCCCCTCTGGAGTGAGTGAGGAAATATAGTGGCCCTATCCATCGTCAAAGTTGCCCACCCCTGAGTTAAACGTATCATATCGCTGTTAAAATCAGTGTTGTTTTTGTCGACTAAAACCAAGACGAAAAATGTTCGTCGACTACCTTTTTCCACTGACGAAAACTAAATTGAAACTAAATGAAAACTAAACTATGATGTCTAAAACTAAGACTAAATATATTGACAATTCCGTTGACGAATATAAACTAGACTAAAATGTTAGGAAGGGACTAGTGGACAGGAGATCCAGTATAAGTCATTTTACACTAGGTTGCATGCTGAAAATAGCAGATCTACAAGCTCACAACGCGTCTCGCTGCGACGCGTTGTGCGCTTGTAGATCGGCTATTTTATAATAACAGTCATTACGACGGCATCAAGGCCTTAGTCGACTACCGTAAATCAACTGTAGATTTAGTCGACTATAAAATCTTATGATATTTAGTCGACTAAAACTAGTGACTAAAATGTGGACTAAAACTAAATTAAAACTTTTCAAGAGACTATGACTAAAACTAAAATGGAAATTTGCTGCCAAAAACAACACTGGTTAAAATGTATCGCTATAGAGCGTCGCAGTCCCGCCCCCTACCAGGGCCCAGGAAATGATTCTCCGTTCATTTTCCTCATAGACATTTCAGAAAGTATTTATTTAAAGACGTTTAACGCCGCGGACAAAGCCAACTGGAGTCGTGACAAATCATGACAACAAACACTTTTTTTGTTGTTTTTCTTCTTTGTAATTATTTGTTTGGTCCAAAATATTGTTTGTGTTGTCATGAGTTGTCACACGACTCGAGTTGGCTTTGTCCGCGGCGTAACCGTCTTTAAATAAATACTTTTTGAAATGTCTATGGGAAAAATGCATTGGGATTCATTTCCTGGTCCATGGTAGGGGGCGGGACTGCGACGCTCTATAATTCCCAACCAATGACAGCATGTCCCTTCTGCAGTTGATCACACTGTAATATCGCTTCCCTCCTGTAGATGTCCCTAATGCTGCCCGTTCAAGCCACACTCATCGGCCTCGTCCTGGTGCTGCTGCTGTGGTGCTTCGGCGCCGTAGCGGCCCCTACAGGCGCATTGTGGTAGAATGAAGGTACACGTGATGACAGTGCGCCGAGTCCACTCGGCCCTCCCCTCATTCCTCCATGCATCCGTCTCTCTTTGGAACGTTGCATGAACGTGAGAAAGCGACCAAACCAAACCAACTCCCTGCTGCTCCCCCCCCCCGGAGAGGGCATCGATGTATTTAACCTCTCTAACCCGTCTGACTTGTCTTGTCTTGTCTGGATGGATGGATAAAAAAAAATGCTTTAACAACTGTTTCTCTCTCTCCATGCGTTGGTGGTACCTTCCTTTATCGGCAGTGGCTCCTGAACCCGCTGCAGTGTCGTTCGTATAACCACGACGCATCGCGTGCCGCATTTGGCCATTTAACCCGTTTAGGCCTGACCTCAAAATTAAAAAAAAAGATTTTTCAAAAATAGCAGACCTACAAGCTCGTAGCGCGCCACTCGGTGGCGCGCTACGAGCTTGTAGATCTGCTATTTCTTTTTTAGCTAAATTATAACATAATGTTTAAAATACCAAAAGGGGTTCCCGCTCAAAATGGGTTAAAGATGGTGTTTTTTTTTAGGCATTTAGTTACAGATGATTCTCCTTCTTTAGGGTTAGGGGTATTTTACTGTTAGACTGATGATAGGTTATCGGTTTACCTATATCATCCTAGATGACTATTTCTATGGCGACTATTTCTTTAGCGTCTGCTAAATGCCTAAATTGTACACCCTGGGGGCTCCATTTTTGTCACCGCTAAACCCCTTATCCCTAAACTTCTTTGCCTTTTTTTTTTTGTACTATTTTGCTAAACATTTTTGAATAGTTAAAATGGACAGTCTACAAGCTCACAACGTGCCAATGTAGATTGGCTAGTTGAACTATTCAAAAATATTTTTCAAAATAGTCTTAAAAAAGGCAAAGAAGTTTAGGGATAAGGGGTTTAGCGGTGACTAAAATGGAGCCCCAAATCTCCTCACCAAAAATAGGCGATAGTTGTGAGCTTGTAGATTGGCCTTTTTCCCCCAGAATGTTCACCTATCATAGGTATGGCCTGGTGTTTGTGTGGTTACGTTTAGGTATGGCATGGTGTAGGGCATTCACTTCTAGTCATTTTTACTAGTTGACTAGTTGCCTAGTTGTTTAACTACCTATTATGTAAAAAAAAAAAAAAAAAATCTACCTGATCTTAAAAAAATAAAAATAAAATAAAAAATATTCTTTTTTTTTCTTTTTCTTTTCTTATCAACTAGTTGCTTAATGCCCTAGCATGGTGTTTGTGTGGTTAAGTTTAGGTATGGCCTGGTGTTGTGTGGTTACGTTTAGGTATGGCCTGGTGTCGTGTGGTTACGTTTAGGTATGGCCTGGTGTCGTGTGGTTACGTTTAGGTATGGTATGGTGTTTGTGTGGTTACGTTTAGGTATGGTATGGTGTAGGGCATTCACTTCTAGTCATTTTTACTAGTTGACTAGTTGCCTAGTTGTTTAACTACCTATTATGTAAAATAAAATAAAAATTAACCCTTTTTTTTTTTTTTTTTTATAAATATTTGTACATGGTGACTATAACTATAATCTACCTGATCTTAAAAAAATAAAAATAAAATAAAAAATTATCTTTTTTTTTTCTTATCAACTAGTTGCTTAATGCCCTAGCATGGTGTTTATGTGGTTAAGTTTAGGTATGGCCTGGTGTCGTGTGGTTACGTTTAGGTATGGCCTGGTGTCGTGTGGTTACGTTTAGGTATGGCCTGGTGTCGTGTGGTTACGTTTAGGTATGGCCTGGTGTCGTGTGGTTACGTTTAGGTATGGCCTGGTGTTTGTGTGGTTAACTTTAGGTATGGCATGGTGTCGTGTGGTTACGTTTAGGTATGGCCTGGTGTCGTGTGGTTACGTTTAGGTATGGCATGGTGTCGTGTGGTTACGTTTAGGTATGGCATGGTGTCGTGTGGTTACGTTTAGGTATGGCATGGTGTTTGTGTGGTTACGTTTAGGTATGGCCTGGTGTCGTGTGGTTACGTTTTGGTATGGCCTGGTGTCGTGTGGTTACGTTTAGGTATGGCATGGTGTCGTGTGGTTACGTTTAGGTATGGCCTGGTGTCGTGTGGTTACGTTTAGGTATGGCATGGTGTCGTGTGGTTACGTTTAGGTATGGCCTGGTGTCGTGTGGTTACGTTTAGGTATGGCCTGGTGTCGTGTGGTTACGTTTAGGTATGGCCTGGTGTCGTGTGGTTACGTTTAGGTATGGCCTGGTGTCGTGTGGTTACGTTTAGGTATGGCCTGGTGTCGTGTGGTTACGTTTAGGTATGGCCTGGTGTCGTGTGGTTACGTTTAGGTATGGCTTGGTGTCGTGTGGTTACGTTTAGGTATGGCCTGGTGTCGTGTGGTTACGTTTAGGTATGGCCTGGTGTCGTGTGGTTACGTTTAGGTATGGCCTGGTGTCGTGTGGTTACGTTTAGGTATGGCCTGGTGTCGTGTGGTTACGTTTAGGTATGGCCTGGTGTCGTGTGGTTACGTTTAGGTATGGCCTGGTGTCGTGTGGTTACGTTTAGGTATGGCATGGTGTTTGTGTGGTTACGTTTAGGTATGGCATGGTGTCGTGTGGTTAAGTTTAGGTATGGCATGGTGTCGTGTGGTTACGTTTAGGTATGGCATGGTGTTTGTGTGGTTACGTTTAGGTATGGCCTGGTGTCGTGTGGTTACGTTTAGGTATGGCATGGTGTTTGTGTGGTTACGTTTAGGTATGGCCTGGTGTCGTGTGGTTACGTTTTGGTATGGCCTGGTGTCGTGTGGTTACGTTTAGGTATGGCCTGGTGTCGTGTGGTTACGTTTAGGTATGGCCTGGTGTCGTGTGGTTACGTTTAGGTATGGCCTGGTGTCGTGTGGTTACGTTTAGGTATGGCCTGGTGTCGTGTGGTTACGTTTAGGTATGGCCTGGTGTCGTGTGGTTACGTTTAGGTATGGCATGGTGTCGTGTGGTTACGTTTAGGTATGGCCTGGTGTCGTGTGGTTACGTTTAGGTATGGCCTGGTGTCGTGTGGTTACGTTTAGGTATGGCCTGGTGTCGTGTGGTTACGTTTAGGTATGGCCTGGTGTCGTGTGGTTACGTTTAGGTATGGCCTGGTGTTTGTGTGGTTAACTTTAGGTATGGCATGGTGTCGTGTGGTTACGTTTAGGTATGGCCTGGTGTCGTGTGGTTACGTTTAGGTATGGCATGGTGTCGTGTGGTTACGTTTAGGTATGGCATGGTGTCGTGTGGTTACGTTTAGGTATGGCATGGTGTTTGTGTGGTTACGTTTAGGTATGGCCTGGTGTCGTGTGGTTACGTTTTGGTATGGCCTGGTGTCGTGTGGTTACGTTTAGGTATGGCATGGTGTCGTGTGGTTACGTTTAGGTATGGCCTGGTGTCGTGTGGTTACGTTTAGGTATGGCATGGTGTCGTGTGGTTACGTTTAGGTATGGCCTGGTGTCGTGTGGTTACGTTTAGGTATGGCCTGGTGTCGTGTGGTTACGTTTAGGTATGGCCTGGTGTCGTGTGGTTACGTTTAGGTATGGCCTGGTGTCGTGTGGTTACGTTTAGGTATGGCCTGGTGTCGTGTGGTTACGTTTAGGTATGGCCTGGTGTCGTGTGGTTACGTTTAGGTATGGCTTGGTGTCGTGTGGTTACGTTTAGGTATGGCCTGGTGTCGTGTGGTTACGTTTAGGTATGGCCTGGTGTCGTGTGGTTACGTTTAGGTATGGCCTGGTGTCGTGTGGTTACGTTTAGGTATGGCCTGGTGTCGTGTGGTTACGTTTAGGTATGGCCTGGTGTCGTGTGGTTACGTTTAGGTATGGCCTGGTGTCGTGTGGTTACGTTTAGGTATGGCATGGTGTTTGTGTGGTTACGTTTAGGTATGGCATGGTGTCGTGTGGTTAAGTTTAGGTATGGCATGGTGTCGTGTGGTTACGTTTAGGTATGGCATGGTGTTTGTGTGGTTACGTTTAGGTATGGCCTGGTGTCGTGTGGTTACGTTTAGGTATGGCATGGTGTTTGTGTGGTTACGTTTAGGTATGGCCTGGTGTCGTGTGGTTACGTTTTGGTATGGCCTGGTGTCGTGTGGTTACGTTTAGGTATGGCCTGGTGTCGTGTGGTTACGTTTAGGTATGGCCTGGTGTCGTGTGGTTACGTTTAGGTATGGCCTGGTGTCGTGTGGTTACGTTTAGGTATGGCCTGGTGTCGTGTGGTTACGTTTAGGTATGGCCTGGTGTCGTGTGGTTACGTTTAGGTATGGCATGGTGTCGTGTGGTTACGTTTAGGTATGGCCTGGTGTCGTGTGGTTACGTTTAGGTATGGCCTGGTGTCGTGTGGTTACGTTTAGGTATGGCCTGGTGTCGTGTGGTTACGTTTAGGTATGGCCTGGTGTCGTGTGGTTACGTTTAGGTATGGCCTGGTGTCGTGTGGCTACCGAGTGATATTGATTTCCAGGAGGACGGATAGCCAATCAGATTACGTTACCTATAAGAACTCCCGCGTTGGAAGCTTGCTATATAAAGTACCGCTAACGGTTCAGGCGCCACGGGCCGCTGTGTTTCTACTTGTGCCAGATGTTTTTAACCCTGTGTTGTCTTAACGGTTCAGGAGCCACGGGCCGCTGTGTTTCTACTTGCGCCAGATGTTTTTTAACCCTGTGTTGTCTAACGGGTTCAGGAGCCACGGCCGCTTGTGTTTCTACTTGCGCCAGATGTTTTTAACCCCATGTTGTCTTAACGGTTCAGGAGCCACGGCCGCTGTGTTTCTACTTGTGCCAGATGTTCTTAACCCTGTGTTGTCTTCTGTGCTGCTGCTGTGGTGGTGGTGGTGACCTCCATGAGGTCTACTTCCCTCTTAACCGCGGTGGGACAGGGTTGAAAGGGACAGCTCAACCAGATCTTATTTTAATTATGTTTGGAAAGACAAGAAACACTTCCCTGGGGTTTTTATGTGGGTAATATATGTGTGTTTTTAGATGTTTTAGTATTTCAAAGTGTCCATGATGTCATGGACACTGGGCTCACTTCCTTCCTGGACTACAATTCCCATTATGCTTTGGTGCACTGCTCCTCCTTGTGGATAGGGGGTCGTCTGAGACAGTTTTACCAAAGATTTGTAGGCCATTGCGCCTCTAGTGGCTCCAATGAAGTTCGCCCATCTTCATACATAGACCATCTTTGGTCTTACTGAGACAACATGCAGTCCAGGAAGTAAGTGAGCCCAGTGTCCATGACATCATGGACACTTTGAAATACTAATATACTGTATCTAAAAACACACATATTGCCCACATAAAAACCCCCAGGAAAGTGTTTCTTGTCTCCCCAAACATCATTCAAATAAGATCTGGTTGCAAAAGGGTGAAGTGTCCCATTAAGGCTCATTCATAGTCCAGTTTTCGGTGAAGAGGTGACCACCGAAATGGTGGTTATTAGTAAAAAATCACACCCGTGTGAACTGAGTGGTGCAAGGTCTTATATAGCCTGATCAGCTGTGGTCTGACGTAATGTCAGTGACCATAGTAACAGACAAAGCTGGTTGTTGGAGTGGTTTGCACCACTCAAAAAACAGAGAGATGTGTCGTGTGTCGAGCGGTGACCACCGCGGCTCAGTGACCTCATGTTGTAGTTTTAGTAAAAAAACAGAGCGATGTGTTGTGCGAGCGGTGACCACACTTGGTGATGTCATGTTGTAGTTTTCGGTGGTCACCCCTCCCCCGAAAAACTGGACTATGAGCAGGCCTTTACTGCTGCTTGCCTCTTGGCCGCGGTGGGACAGGGTCCATGTTTTGGTTTTGTAGGAGTTTCCTGACGTTCGCCTCCTCTCCTCTCTTCTGTTTCTGTGTCTCCGTGCCCGTTTTCAGAACCCCTGGATGATCTGGGGTCCCGCCGTGGTCGTGGCCCTGACCGCTGTGACCGCTGCCATGATCTACCGGACCTGAAGGCACCGCGCACACACACACACACCACACAC
>NC_136807.1:51406047-51578547 GCF_951216825.1 Electrona antarctica
GCCAAAAGGGCAGGGGGTGCTCTAGCACCCCTAGTGTCTATCTGTGCACGCCACTGCCAGCAAGGAACGGAGTTTCAGGGTCGACTTTCATGCGTATAGCTATTATCTAATTTAATTTATTTTGTAGGCGTATCTGTGTGTTTATTTATGAATTTATTTATTCACACAGACTATACAAAGAAAGTAGTATAGCACTTGTTCAACACTGTTGTAAGTTATTAGATTATCGTTATTGTTCTCAACTAATTACCGGTTGCTGTTTTCTGCGCTGTATTTTGGTTCCTTATAGCATCAGGACAAACTCCAGTGTCTGTCTAGCATACAGTAACGTGTGCCAATGTGTGTACAGTAGCTGCCACGATGCAGGCTGTTGATTGGACTCTTCCAGTGCCCTGGCAGCATTTCATTCTGTGGCCTTGCAGTGTATGAAACAACAGCGTCTTGATGATGTTATCACATATTACAATATAATTCTCTGCCTTGACACAAAGGAAATCACCATCACACACATAAATAATATCCAGTATACAGGATAACTTGCCATTACATTATATATATGTAACTACAGTATGTGTGGTGCATATGGGTCCATCAGCTGTTCAGTGTCCGTACTGCCTGTGGAGAGAAAACTCTTAGTGGGAAGTAGTGTGTGTGGTTTGGTGATGTTGTGTAGATGGAAGCAGTGAGGACGGACGGACAGACGGACAGACAGACAGACAGACAGACAGACAGACAGACAGACAGACAGACAGACAGACAGACAGACAGACAGACAGACTACTAGTGTCCTTATGGTGTTTAGATGGAAGGCAAGGCAATTTTATTTTATTGTATTATTTCATACACAAATGCAATTCAAAGTGCTTTACAGAATAAAAAAACATACAGAGTGCAACAATGCACTTTAAAAACGATTAGAGAATATAATAGATGAAATTAAAATAAATCAAAGGAGCATATAAATTAGAGCAAATACTTACTGTGCACCTTTGATTAAATTAAATCTTTTTTTTTTAAAGTGACAGCTCAGCTCATTTAAAGCCCAGGCAAGACCTAGCTGTTATTAGTCCCCCCCCCCCCCCCCGCTATTCATTTCAGTGGTAGTTGCTCAGTGGCGTTTTGAAGCACCCGGAGGACTGCCGGAAGTATAATTAGAACTCAAATGGCTCGAGCGAGCGGAAGTTTAGCCTATAGCCTAGCCCCGGACCTCCATTTTTGAGGTCCGGGACCTCAATTTTGAGGTCCGGGCTTACACGCATGACGTGACGTCATGAACGTCCATCCACCTCCATTAAAGTGCTGCAATTCCACATTTGGCCAGTAGGGAGTGGCATCTTCAACGTTGGATAGCCTTACCGGGGGGCTTGGGACAGACAGTGAGCAGGGTGACTAATGCTATAGTATCCATAATCATCAATGGTGGGAAATAACTAAGTACTTTTATTTAAGTACTGTACTTAAGTAAAATGTTTAGGTATTTGTACTTTACTTGAGTATTTCCAATTTCCAGTACTTTTACTTCTACTCCACTACATCTCAGAGCCAACATTTTTATAGAAGGGAGTTCCAGCCGCGCCTCTAGCCTATAGCAGGCCAGTCTGGTGCATCTCAGGAGCAGGACTTTTTTACTTTTACTCCACTACAATTATTTGAAAACTTTAGTTACTAGTGACTTTGGCGATTTTTATTTTGATTAGAAAACATACATTAACCACTTCAACCCTATACATTTTGGCCATTTGAAAATAGCCGATCCACAAGCTCACAATGCGTCACGTTGCGACGCATTGTGAGCTTGTAGATCGGCTATTTTCAATAGATTTTCTACACATTTTGAATTTGTGAAATGTGACATTCTGCAACATGAATACTTTTACTTTTAGTACTTTAAGTACATTTTGATGCCGATACTTTTGTACTTTTACTCAAGTGCATTTTCAATTCCGTACTTTTACTTGTAACGAAGTAGTTCTAAATTGCAGTATTGGTACTTTTACTTAAGTAAAACAATTGAGTACGTTTTCCCCACCACTGGTAATCATATAAGGTACAGGTCAATATACAGTATATATGTTTATGTATCGGCTCCTTTGATATTATCCATCGTCTGTAGTCCAAACAGGCCTGGTATGTTTGTTATGCATACAGACAGAAATGTATATGAAGTGTATAGCGTTACTTATAGCTAGCAATAGCACATTATATGACATTTTGGAGTCGTTATTTTAAGCATTAGGACTCCCATATATTTTTATTTTATATTTGTATTCCGTTAACAACCATTTTCTATGACTAGCAGTATATTCATGTATATCAATAAACAATTATAACATACTACATTTGCAGCTACAGTACTACAGTACCATGTTAACTCCAGTCTGTCCTTATTATGCGAATGGGAATGTGCTTTTGGGTAGAATTTACAGAACTAAGAACAAAAAGTATGTCTTGCTGATGGTATTTGTTGATTATGTTCTCACTTGAAATGCAGCCGATGTGAATATGATGTCAGTGCCCACCACTCTTAACCGATGCTATATGATAATATGCATTACTGTATATTCTATTATGATATATGTTGATATGTCATGTATGGGGTTGACGTAACACTAATCAAACCATGTCTATAGTTGAAGGAGATTTTCACCCATTTTCAAACGTATCTTCGCGCAATTGGTCCGTCGTGATAACATGGCACCATTTATGTCTACTCACTCTGCGTCTCTGCGTCTCATTGGTGGGACTTTATATCCCAAGAAGATATAAATTAAATAGAAATATTTCAGCCTTGAAAGTTAAAATGCAAGCATATTTTGGACATTCTATTTGAAATGACCACACCTGCCTATCAGTGGAGTAACTGGTAGGCAGGTTGAGACACAGTGTGAGTATTATATTCATAATTACAATCATGATGAACATGTCTTACAATAAATGCACCACATGACGTCTCTGTGCACGTACATATGTACGTACGTGCGTCTGTAATCCACGTAACTCGAGAACCGTTCGCCCTCACCGCCACTTCAAATTCGGCACGCGCGCTCCCGGCGTGCCCAGCCTTGACTCGGTCGGATACACGGTTGTCCAGAACCGCCAAAAAAAAGGCTCCGGCCGGGCTCTGCCGGTGGACCTAATGAGCCTAAGTCCCCACACCTGTTCAATGTCCAGGCTCTGCCGCGGGCCAATTGATTGCCATGGCAACCCCAGCCTTATGCCCCACACCTTCCACTTGCCATTACAGACAGACAGACAGACAGACAGACAGACAGACGGTTAAAACGGGTACTATGGAAACGGGTATAGAGGGTATGCGCGTGACATCATCATCATACCCGGAAGTTATGCGAGAACACCTATACTGAGTGGCAAAAAAACCTACTTTCAGGCCTTGACAGCCCATACATCCAAACAGAAAAGTCCTATATCTGATAGCATTAAATGACATTAAATAATGTTAAACTCACTTTGCCACTCGATTTTGCCATTTACTTTATGTGCGAGCATACCCTCTATTCTTGCATACTAGGGTGGGTTTACTGGGGGTATGTATTCCCGATTTCCATCGTTCCCAGTAAGTAGACCGGTGCCCGACAGGTCTAATGTTTAACCCATTTAGGCCTGACATCGAAATTAAAAAAGATATATTTTTAAAATGTATTCTTTTCTGAAAAAACTCATGTTTCTATATCAGTGCTTCTCAATATTTCATGTCAAGGACCCCAAAAATGATATGTAATTTGCCACCGACCCCCATCTGAAAATATGTTGTTCCAGGAACCCCTCAGAAGCGAAGATTTGAGTTAAAAACGTTCGCTCTGAAAAAATATATATTCCAAATTTGTGCCACATTTTCACGATTTTTTAAAAATCGCGCGCTATGAGCTTGTAGATCTGCTATTTTTCAATAGCTAAATTATAACACAATGTTTAAAACACCAAAAGGGGTTCCCGCCCCAAAATGGGTTAAAATGGGTGAAGTGCTCCTTCTAGGTCAAATCTCAACCATCTGTCCCTTCACTACTTTTTGGGGGGGAAGTAATATTTTGTTTTACATTAATGACATGAAATCATCTGTTTCTTCTTGATTGATCATGAGCGATCTTCTAATAATTGACGGCAATGTATTGAATTTGTACATTGCTTTATTCCCATGTAAATACTCGTGAGAAATGTATTTTGTAAACAGATGGAAAGCTATAGTTTTTCTTGGGTTCAGAACTTCAGAATGATGACTAACTGGTCTAAAAATGTAAGTGTGGTCTACTATTAAACAAGATGAATCTCATGGTCGCAGCTTATTTTCAGCAGTCGTTTGTTTGTACAGTCCAACTCCTGCGTGTGTGTGTGTGTGTGTGTGTGTGTGTGTGTGTGTGTGTGTGTGTGTGTGTGTGTGTGTGTGTGTGTGTGTGTGTGCGTGCGTGCGTGCGTGCGTGCGTGCGTGCGTGCGTGCGTGCGTGCGTGCGTGCGTGCGTGCGTGCGTGCGTGCGTGCGTGCGTGCGTGCGTGCGTGCAGTGTTTTTCATCCAGACCAGACCAAACCTAGTCTCGTGTTTCCAGACAACTATTCCACAATCTCTGAATGCTATATAGAGTCTGGAACTACACCTCCCGAAATCAGAGTAATCCGTTTGTCATTTCCGTTCATAAAAATATCTTTTAAAATATCTTTACAGCTTATTTTTTTATTTCCTTTTCTGCTAAGCAACAAGCTATATATGATTGGATGAATTCTATTTATATTAGGATGAATTTGCGCGACTGTAAAGACTAAACGGAATTAAGTGGGGAGGAGGCTCCACTTCCGCTTTATATTTTCCTCATGACTGTATGACGGAAGCATTTATATTTTACTCATGATCAGAGATTCCGTTGCTCCAGACTGTATGACGGAAGCATTTATATTTTACTCATGATCAGAGATTCCGTTGCTCCAGACTGTATGACGGAAGCATTTATATTTTACTCATGATCAGAGCTTCCGTTGCTCCAGACTGTATGACGGAAGCATTTATATTTTACTCATGATCAGAGCTTCCGTTGCTCCAGACTGTATGACGGAAGCATTTATATTTTACTCATGATCAGAGCTTCCGTTGCTCCAGACTGTATGACGGAAGCATTTATATTTTACTCATGATCAGAGCTTCCGTTGCTCCAGACTGTATGACGGAAGCATTTATATTTTACTCATGATCAGAGATTCCGTTGCTCCAGACTGTATGACGGAAGCATTTATATTTTACTCATGATCAGAGCTTCCGTTGCTCCAGACTATATGACGGAAGCATTTATATTTTACTCATGATCACAGATTACGTTGCTCCAGACTGTATGACGGAAGCATTTATATTTTACTCATGATCAGAGATTCCGTTGCTCCAGACTGTATGACGGAAGCATTTATATTTTACTCATGATCAGAGCTTCCGTTGCTCCAGACTGTATGACGGAAGCATTTATATTTTACTCATGATCAGAGCTTCCGTTGCTCCAGACTGTATGACGGAAGCATTTATATTTTACTCATGATCAGAGCTTCCGTTGCTCCAGACTGTATGACGGAAGCATTTATATTTTACTCATGATCAGAGATTCCGTTGCTCCAGACTGTATGACGAAAGAATTTGAAAATTGTCTGGCAGCGCGAGACTAGACCGAACCAGACCAGCAGGGTTTGGGAGGGTGTCTATCTGACCAGACCAGGGTCTTGGGCGTCGGGGGGGCTGTGTTCTCTCCCCCGTGTCATCAGCGCCCGTACCCTAGGGCCCGAAATGACAGCCTTGAAAGTTGAAAGTTAAAATGTAAGCATATTTTGGAAATCCTTTTTGAAATGACCAAACCTGCCTACCAATGGTGTCACTGGTAGGCAGGTTGAAACACAGTGTGAGTATTCTATTCATAATTACAATCATAATGAATATATCTTACAATAAATGCACCACATGACGTCTCTGTGTGTACGTACGTATGTACGTGTGTACGTCTCTAATCCAGAACCGTTCGCCTCACCACGACTTCAAATTCGGCACACGCGTTCCCGGCACGGCCATACCCTTTAGGGCCTGTTTTCCACCGGTGTTGAACCAGTTAAAGGAGCATTCAGTGATTTGGGTGATTTGGAAACCCTCCCCGGTCCGCCCCGGTAACAAGATGTGCACATGCACGCACTACAGTTGGGGGGGACACGACAGGCCAACAGCACGCACACCAAGGACCGCCCCCCTCGATCATGATTGGTGGAAGGCCCCTCTCTATCCTGATTGGATGAAGGCTCGGCCACCTAGCCAACTTGTTGGCCAAAAACAACAAGTGTTTTTGACCCCAGGTGTTAACTGGGGACATGGAGGAACTCCTTATATGGTCAGCACACTCTATAGTAGGGAGGATTATCACAACAAAACAAAAAATAAGTGATATTTGAATTAAGTGAAATCACTGAATATACCTTTAAGTTATTTTTCCCCGCCTAATATTCAGTGGCGCAGTAGGGTGGTGGTGGGGGGGGGGGGGGGGACCCTCAGTTCACCAGGAGGGGGTGATGTCCCCTCCACTTCTGAGAGGAAGAAAACAATAAAAAGAGCTGCAGAGACAGCAAAAAAAAACGTGGAAAACCCGCAAAAGTTTGCCCGAGCGCTAAGTCTGACCAAATGGGTCCCCCCAGTTATGAAACGCCCGGACTCCTCGTGCATAGAAGGAAGCATGAGGTCAGTCCGTTGCTCTCCCCAGGTTGAGCAACGAGTGTAGTGCCCGGGATTACATTGACACTGGGTGAAAATAATTGGTTGTTAGAATCTTGCATGGATAAAACATTAACAAGGTGACTTGTTACAAGTGATTATAAAGTGTCTCCATGCCAATAGACTTTAGCAGTGGTCCCCAAACGTTTTAGCCCGTGACCCAAAAAAAAGAGAAATTTGATCTTTTTTCTTTCTATAATTTTTATCCCACGATTTTGTAACCCATTTTTCACCCCTGTGTCAATTATCTAATGTGATCCTGGGCTCTACACACCCTCCGCCTATCTAGTCCCCATATATGGGGGACATGGGGAGAGCAACGGACTTGAACTCATGCCTGAGTGTCCAAGTTGCTCCTTTACACCTGACAGGGGGGAGTTTCCCTGGTTGGACACGTGGAAGGAACACGTTATTCCAACCAGTTCCTTTCCCCTCCATCAGGCGCCCCAGCTGGCCAGGGGGAGGCAGTTTAGAGACCAGGATTACTGCATGTTTTTTGTAGTCCCTAGGGGACACGGGGAGAACATGCAAACTCCACACAGAAAGGCCCTTTCGCCAACCCCGCCTCGGGTATGGGCACTGATGACGCGGAGGAGGAAACACCCCGCCAGCACCCACAGCGTCCCGAGCGGGAATCTAACCCAGGACCTTCTAGCTGTGAGGCGACAGCACTACCGACTGTGCCACCGTGCCCCCGTAGAGAAATTTGATCTTGATCTCTCTGGGACCATAATAGTGAAAATAGACGATCTTCAAGCTCACAACACTTTATGAGCTTGTAATGTAGATATGGTATTTTCACTGCTTCTTAAAAGTTAGTTTTTGAGGGGCGCCTCAAAAGCCCCTCCTAACTCCTATGTCCAGCTTTGAGGGTTTGTGTAACACAAACATTGTCCTATAACAGAGAGTGTTTGAGAGTGTTTGTGATCACGCATGCATGCACGCACGCACGCACGCACGCACGCACGCACGCACGCACGCACGCACACACACATATATGAAATGTGCTCTAATCTGCACCAAACGTGGCACAGACACTGCTCAGGGGTGTGGCATGAGAATATACTCACACCAGGGGTCCAGTCAGTCAGGGGCCCCCGAGCAGACACCGCTTCTCCATTCCGTATAACAAACGCTTTTCAGGAGTTTGGTGTATGATGAATAGTCACAGTCACAGCAATACATAAATAAATTCCACACGTAATGGGCAATACAGCAGTGTTACAGCACTTTAAAAAAATGGCCATAGTTCGGTGACCATTTGAATTTGTCTTAGTTATGTTCCTCTCCTTTCCTATTGCCCCCACCCCCACCCCTTATGAGCACACAGACACACACACACACACACACACACACACACACACACACACACACAGAGCATGGAGGAGGGGGGATATGTATTCAGTGGTGGAAAGTAACTAAGTACATTTACTTAAGTACTGTACTTAAGTACAATTTGAAGTATTTGTACTTTACTTGAGTATTTCCCATTTCCAATACTTTTACTTCTACTCCACTACATCTCGGAGCCAGCATTTAACTCCACTACAGTCATTTGAAAACTTTAGTTACTAGTTTATTTGGAGATTTTAATTTTGATTAGAAAACATACATTAACCACTTCAACCCTATACATTTCGGCCATTTGAAAATAGCCGATCTACAAGCTCTTGTGCATTGTGAGCTTGTAGATCGGCTATTTTCAATAGATTTTGTACACATTTTGAACTTGTGAAATGGAACATTCTGCACAATGAGTACTTTTACTTTTAGTACTTTAAGTACATTTTCATGCCTATACTTTTGTACTTTTACTCAAGTACATTTTCAATTCCGTACTTTTACTTAACAAAATAACAAAGTAGTTCTAAATTGCAGTATTGGTACTTTTACTTAAGTAAAACAATTGAGTACTTTTTCCAGTATTGCATGATAAAGTCTCTACACGTTCCACCTCTCCACAACATGCATGTTCTGGTCCAAGCAGATGTGGATGCCACAGTCATTATGTAATGTCCATCCAATCTCTCCAGTCTGCGGTCACTTTGTGACACCACCAGGAAGCCGGCAGAAGACTTCTCTTCAGTTATATACGCCAGGAGTTCTCAACCCGTGGGTCGCGACCCCTCGGGGGGTAGCCAAATTATTTTAGGGGGTCTCCAAATTATTAAAAAAAAAAAATCTTTTTTTTTAAAAAAAAATCACGATTTTTCAAAAATAGCAGACCTACAAGCTCGTAGCGCGCCACTCGGTGGCGCGCTATGAGCTTGTAGATCTGCTATTTTTCAATGCCAAAGCATTTCCGGGGGTCCCCGGCCAAAAACGTTGAGAACCCCTGATATACGCCAACGTGTGGATTCTCAGCACTTCACGACTTCACGGCTCCGGAAAACAAATTAAGCCATTCAGGGCGGGAACCCCTTTTGGTGTTTTAAGCACTATGTCGTATACTTTAGTTATTAAAAACATTGTGAAAATGTGTCGCAAATCTTTGAATATATATTCTTTCAGAGCTGAACGTTTTTTTTTAACTTAAATCTTTACTTCTGGGGGGGGGGGGTCCCTGGAACAATATATTTTCAGATGGGGGTCCGCAGCTAAATACAGATCATTCTGGGGGAAACACAAGACATAGAAACATAGGTTTTTTTGTTAGGATTTAGAAGACTTTTTTTTTTAGAATCGTCTAAATGGTTTAAATACTCGGGGGGGGGGGGGGGGAGAAAAAAAAAAAAGAAAAGAAAAAAATATCTGATACCTTCTGGGGATTTCTCACTCCCCAACACCCCCCCACCCCCCCTGCCCCCAACCGATGACATCCCTCTCCGCATGAGTCATTCTGCAACAGGAGAAACTCTTAAGGAACGTGTAATAACATCGCATTCTTCTCGTGCGCAACAAAGAATCACGTCAAAACACACACACACACACACACACACACACACACACACACACACACACACACACACACACACACACACACACACACACACAGGCAGGAGGAGGTGTGAGGGATGAAGTCAGTTTGGCATGGGGCCCTCTCGGATGGATGGGGGGGGGGGGGGGGCTGGGGAGGGGGGATCAGATTCTATAACTCCCTCCAGGCTCCGCGGGATCATATACTCTTACTGAATCCCATTGGTTTAGACCGCGCTAATATGGCACATGCAGTCCCCCCCCCCACCCCACCGATGATGTCATCGCGACCTGCTTCTTTCTTCGTTTTTTTTAACCCATTTTGAGCGGGAACCCCTTTTTGGTGGTTACATACATTGTGTTATACTTTAGCTATTGGAAAATAGCAGATCTACAAGCTCATAGCGCGCCACCGAGTGGCGCGCTACGAGCTTGTAGGTCTGCTATTTTTGAAAAATCGTTAAAAAGTGCCTCAAATCTTTCCGAAAATTGTCATGATTTAGAAAACTTTTGTTTTTAATTTCGACGTCGGGCCTAAATTGGTTAACTCTTTGAGAGTTTCATGGATTTCTATATAGTTTTTAGACTTCTCTATGGCAGAATGGCGTTTTTGAATGATTTATTGAAAATTCTCTGTTGTGAATGTGTGACAACGAAAGACCTTCAGAGAAAGCTTGGCTTGTCTGCTTCCAGGAAAAAAATGAACTGAGTTGATAAAATGTTTAGTTTTTGTGTTGAAAGCCTTTTAAAAGAGCCTGCATTTACACTGGGTAGTGTTTCTAGGACAACAAAAAAAGTTATGCCCGGTTGAAGTTTTATTTTCTAAATAACTTTTTTTCTGCTGGGCGTACATAGCCATGCAATATCTCATTTTAAAGGGTGAGTTGTCTAGTTCAATTGTTCAATTAAAATAAAATAAAAAGTTTCTCACATGTACCACTGTAGATATTTTGCCATCTATAAATAGCATGGTCAGTCATGATCAATCTGACCTATCCAGCTAAAAGTCCCCCTAGCTCTGAAATGGAACATCATATAAACTCAATTCTTTTTTGGGGTAAAATTAGACATTCTAACGCACATTTTGATATATACCATGTTTACATAGTCTTACCAGTACCGTGTCTATTCATGCATGTATCTCAAAAACCTGTTGTGAAGAAACAGTTTTGATAAAAAAACACATCCAAGGACATTGTTTTGATATGACTTTGTGCCCATGATATGTATCAAAATATAGACTTGAATGTATACTGTATTATAACAAAAAAATTGGGTTCTTACCATCTACCGTTACAGAGTAAATCACAGTTGAAACTCGCTTAGTCAAACCATAAACCTCAGAATAGTGAACAAAATAGCCATGACAGGTCTAACTCATTGTAAAAGCTTGTCTTTTATTTTTTATGACTACTAACATAATACAATTATAATAAATATTACAGAAAATAAATAGGCCTACATACAAAACAGTTGTCCCCAAACTCCCCAGTGTCCCCAAACCACTGCATTCCAGTTGTTCTTGACGGTGTGTGTGTGTGTAGGCTAAATAAAAAAAAAACAACAACTGAAATGAATGAATGCATCCGGTTCAGTGTCGGAGAAATCCATCGCAGTCTTGACTCTTCGTCTTCATCATCATCATCATCATCCTCCTCCTCCTCCTCATCTGATGCCAGTTCTAAATATATAAAAATAAACATTTAGCTGTAGTCAGCCCGGCCAATAGCCAGTTGGGGGGGGGGGGGGACGTAGGCTATCTGACATCATCGTCATCATCATCATCACACGGAGACACACTAAACAATGTACAATCATGATTGTATACAATATACAATGAATGCAATTATCGTGCAAGCTCAGACGTCAATGAAACGTCATACAGATCTTATATAATACGCTACTGTTAGCTTCACTCCCCGTCCCCCCTCCGATCCTTGTAGCAAGGTCATCATAACGAACCACGCGTTGCTTCAGTAAACGATGCATGTTTGTTCTCCGTCTTTGTAGACAGTAAATAAAAGGAGCGAACATTACTCTAAAGATCAGATCGCCTATAAGGCACGCTACAATATAAAATACTTGTACTGCCATGCGTGCATGCCTGCTACGATACATTTGTACTGCATCAACCAACCGATCGACACCAACCCTCCCTCCAGCCATTAGCCAGCACCAATGCACCGACCAACACCATTAGCCAGCACCTTTGGTGCTGGCTAATGCCTGGGGGCCATCGTGGTGAGTCATTCTGGCGTCATGATCTGACTAGTAGTAGTAATTATCCAAGCATCTATTTGTAGCGATCATCTTATGATTTCTGATCACTATAGAAGGGCATTTTCTACAATAAGATTACCTCAAAACATTCCGGGTTGATCGTCTTCTTCAATGGTTTCCCGGTATAGCTCATCGGACGACGATGGGGAGACAATGAAAAAAGGAGGGAGGGAGCAGCGAGTCTCGCTGTAAGCACTGGACCAGGGCTACTCCGCCTGGAGAAGGCGACTGGGACGCGTATGGATCAATACTACTACCACAAAACTCGCTCAAATAAATAGTACTGCTTTCAACTTTTTCTGCTAGAAAATCGCTCGGGCGAGACGGCAAAACAGGCAAAACAATGAAAACTCCCTCTGCCCCCACTGTTTACAGGGGTTGGGACCAGCTTCCAATGGCAACACGTACACGTGTGTCACATGACACGGGTTTTCTGGGTAATGTAGTTGGAATATAAGCTCAGGAATTTAAACAGCGCTTCGGAGCATATTAATATGTTTAGATTCATCAAAAACTGTGAAGACGCCAATTGGCGTCATTGATCATTTACGGAATTCTGATGAAGACGCCAATTGGCGTCTTTCATCTTCTAAGGGTTAAGGGGGGGAGGGTGGATATATGTATGTACACACACTATATCACCATGAACCCTAAGACATGCCTGCAGCCTGAACAGTTTTCTGAAAAAGTTACCTTTCAGTTGTTCTTAAACCTTCTCATGTCAACGACCCCTGGACCCCTGGAAATGAGATGGATTTGGCTGCGGACCGACCCCCCCCCCCCCCCCCCCCCCATCTCAAAATATGTAGTTCCAGAGACCCCCCCCCCCCCCCCCCCTCCAGAAAACAAAGAAGTGAGTTAAAAAATGAGAATTCTTCAAGCAGACAGCAGATCTACAAGCTCATAGCACCGCGACAGCACAAAGTGACACTACAGTTCTGCTATTTTTGAATAACCACCAAAGTATATAATATGCAGTCATGCTTTTTTTTTGACACTTGTCCCGGTGTGTATGGGTTAAAAGGCTCCATATGACGGTGACAACACTCCATATCATTTGAGAGGGTTCCGGTTTCATCCCCCGTGTGTGCATTGTGTGCTTGCCTCGGTGTTTCACCCCCTGTGTGTGTGCATTGTGCTGCATGCCTCCTCCTCGGTGTAATTGTTCCCCTACGACCTCCGCACTGTTTTTATTGAAGATAGCAGCGGAGGAATAGAACAGGGGGGGGGTCCCTCCTCCCTCCTCCCTCCTCCCAGCCCCCCCTCCCCAAAAGAAAAAACTTGTGTTGAGGTTTTCAGCGTCTCATGTTCCCTCTCATTGTCCTGCCTGCCCCCTGCCTTTAAAAAGCCCCTGCCTGCGCTACAGAGCAGATCGCTGTCATTCCCGAAACGATCCCGCGTCGTTGTGGATATACTACACACACACACACACACACACACATGGTACGTGCAGGCTGCGGCAGCGCAGCAGCGCGCCCCCCCACCAGGACAACCACCACCACGATGGCGTCGTCCTCATCGGGAGGCGAGGTTTTCCCGCCGGCCGCCGCCGCCGCCGAGCAGCACGGCGACAGCGTGGGCGCGGCCGAGAGCAACCTGTCCGAGGACGCCGCCTGGAAGAAGATCCAGAAGAACACGTTCACGCGCTGGTGCAACGAGCACCTCCGTCGCTGCAGCCGCCACCAGCGCCAGATCGGCGACCTGCAGCACGACCTGAACGACGGCCTGACGCTCATCGCCCTGCTGGAGGTGCTGAGCAACAAGAAGGTGTGCCGCAAGTTCCACGCCAGGCCCACCTTCCGGCAGATGAGGCTGGACAACGTGTCGGTGGCGCTGGAGTTCCTGGAGCACGAGAACGTCCGGCTGGTGTCCATAGGTGAGTTGTTCCATAGTAGCCTTGCCGAGCCATGAGGCCCATAGGGCAGGAGCCTATCTCCTGTTTCTGTAGCGTGAGGCAGCTTGATGTACAAGTACACCCCCTGGACATGACGCTAGTATGTCGCAGGGACTTATCCCCAATCCAACCCTTGATGCTGAGTGTCAAGCAGGGAGGCATTGGGTCCCATTTTTAGAGTCTTTGGTATGACCCGGCCAGGGGATTGAACCCCGACCTCCCAGTCTCAGGGCGGACACTCTAACCACAAGGCCACTGAGAACAGTCAGGCTGGTGTCCATATAGGTGAGTTGGTTCCACAAAGTGGGGTCCGGGGACCCTCAGGAGTCCTTGAGGGAGTTCCAGGGGGTCCCCAGCGAAATGATAGTTTGGAACCATATGGGTCCCATATGGTTCTGTAATTCTGAGTGTACAAATTCTGAGTGTACAAATGGAACCAAATGGAACCTAACGGGTCCATTTGGTTCCATTTGTACACTCTCAGAGTTAAATTAACTTAGATTTTAACCCCCAAAGACTCCCAGAGATAGAAATGCATTCAATTGGGGGTCTGTATAGACTAATATGCATGTCAAACTGGGGGGTCCTTGAAATTAAACAAGGTTGAGAATCACTGCTAGAGCCGTAACAATCTTCTCTTATGGGGGTCCCTGGAATATCTCTTCAAATGAGGGTCCGCGGGGCTAATTAGTGTCAATTCGGGGGTCCATGACATGATAAAGTTTGCAACTATACTGCCATAGGTGAGTCCTGGTTCAGGCTGGTAGGGGAAGTTCAGGTCGGCATGACCTCTGGGTGATGTTAGAGCAGGGACCTCAGGGGTGCACACACACACACACACACACACACACACACACACACACACACACACACACACACACACACACACACACGCACGCACGCACGCACGCACGCACGCACGCACGCACGCACGCACGCACGCACGCACACACACACACACACACAGAGAGAGCTATACTTTCAAAACGACCAGCTCAACAAGTTCAACACACAAACACACACACACACGCACACACACACACACACACACACACACACACACACACACAGAGAGAGAGAGCTATACTTTCAAAACGACCAGCTCAACAAGTTCAACACAAAATATTATCCTGTTGCTGAAAATATACTTATTGAGCTTTTTTTCTTGTAATATAACTTTGTGATGCTACTGACGTTTGTGCGCGACACTCTTGAAAACAATGTCTTTTATTGTGGGGGTTTGAGGATGACAGAACATTTTAGAATCCATCAAGTCTTTTTTTTTTAAATTATTATTATTATATATATTTTTAAGGGGCATGTCCGCACAGCCTTTATTGTGATCTACTGGTGGTTCGCGATCTACCTTTTGGGCAGCCCTCTGTTAGAGCAGCAGAAACTCAATACGCCACCAGTGGTTTCCAAAGGCGTCAGAGGACCCCCCCCTCCCAGGGGTCCTTGATGGGGGGGGGGGGGGGGTCCCCGAGAAAAATGACTTAACCCATTTTGACTTGAGATCAGATTCTACAAATGTCTTCTACATCCTGACAGTTGTCTGAAAAAGCTATGTTTCTGTGTCAGTCGTTCTTCGATTTTTCAAAAATAGCAGACCTACAAGCTCGTAGCGCGCCACTCGGTGGCGCGCTATGAGCTTGTAGATCTGCTATTTTTCAATAGCTAAAGCATAGCATAATGCTGACACCAAAAGGGGTTCCCGCCCAAAATGACTTAATATAGCTTCAAAAGCTGTTTAACCACATGAGCCCGTCCGTCCCTTATGCATCTCGGGCTGTCTACAAGCTGTATGCTGCTTAGAAACTCCTCTTGGAACACATTTTGGAAACACTGGAATACCTTAAAGGACAACTTTAGTTTTTTTCAACCAAGGTTCATGTTTTAGGATGTTATTAGAGAAAGTGAAAGATGAGTGTCATTTTTTTTTCATTTGCTGCTTTCTTTCGTTTTAGGGATTTTAGCTGTTTTTGACAGGGGGGCGGGGGCATTCGAGCATGGGGCTAAATATGTATTTTTTTACAAAATATTATGGCGATTTATTTTTTTATTATTTACTATAGTCCTAATAAACCCCAGGAAATTACATCTGTCCACAAAAAAATCACAGGATCTACTGAATGTGAAGGTAGCCTACTGGGGGGAAGCCACACTGTGTGTCATATAGGCTCAATGTCAGTTTGACACATTCAGTAGATCTTGTGATGTTTTGTGGCCAGATGTAATTTCCTGGGGTTTATTAGGACTATAGTAAATAATTAAAAAAGAAATCGCTATCAAATGTTGTAAAAAAATACATATTTAGCCCCATGCTCGAATGCCCCCGCCCCCTGTCAAAAACACTCATCTTTTAGTTTCTCTAATAACATCCTAAAACAACACAAAAAGCTTGTGTGTATGGGGGGTCAACCAATTAACCGGCACATAACGACTCCACGGAAACACCCACTTATCTGTGTATCCCAAAGGTCAAATAAATTAACCTTTGTGGGGTTTTTTTTTGGGGGGGAGGGTTGGGATAAACATTCACCTTGAGAATAGATACACAATTAGTGTAAATACTTGTATATGTCGACATCTCATTTGGCTGACCAGTTGAAAGACCTTCAAATGTATCAATGATTAGTTATCTTTTGTCGTATAGTTACTGCCCTTTGGCGTTTGTAGGGTACACAACACCTTCTGTAACAGTATCACAGGATACAAGCTAGGCTTCCTTGCGCAGTAGAGAGTCTAGTAATGGATATATCCTTTGAGGCATTTAGAGTGTGCATGTCTGTCACTTTATCGTTTGGTTCAGTGCGGTATTCATTACATATTTAGTTGGGGGTTTTTTTGTACTGAGCTCTGAAAGGTGCATCTTTGATCCTAAAGGCGTCCAATACATCCACCGTTGCTTTTAGAGCTTATACAGTTGGGTGCCACCGATATTGTCCCTTATCATTTGACCCATTTAGGCCTGACCTCAAAATTAAAAAAAATCCTTCTAAATCCTCCAGTTTTCTGAAATAAATATTTTCACGATTTAAAAAAAATAGCAGACCTACAACCTCGTAGCGCGCCACTCGGTGGCGCGCTATGAGCTTGTAGATCTGCTATTTTTCAATAGCTAAATTATAATGTTTAAAACACCAAAAGGGGTTCCCGCCCAAAATGGGTTAACTGTCCTCTGTCCTTTTGCGCAGATCACGCAAACCTCAGCAAAAAGAAAAGGACAATATCGATGGCCTCCAACTGTACCTCTGTCACACACACGTCGTTACCGTCCAAACTTACCCCATGTGGCTTACCTATAGGTCACAACCTTTTCGGGCCGTGACCCCCCCAAATGATCTGAACTGGGACATCCCCCCCTCCCCTCCACACACACACACGCACACCCTGATAAGCACTTGGAATGTAAGAGTTGAGGCATTACATTTAGTTTGACTGTACCACAGATAAATATTGTGAATATTGTGAGCTGTAGATCTTCTATTTTCAAAATGTTGGCCTCTTTCTTGTACTATTTGACAACTTGGCCAATGATTTGACACGTTTTTTATAGAAATGGTTTGTTGATTATACTTTTGATTTAGTGATGGTCTTTTCTTTTGGTTTTTTTTGTATTAAAAAGGTCTTAAAGTTCCTTAAAACCCATTCTGGACGGGAACCCCTTTTGGTGTTTTAACTAAGCATTATGCTATACTTTAGCTATTTTTGAAAAATCGTAAAAATGCAGCACAAACATTTGTTTTAATTCGACGTCAGGCCTAAATGGGTTAAATTGTCACATCACTGGCATCTGGGGAACCCCCTAGATGCCTGGGGACCCCGGGTACATGGAACCACTGCATTAGTGCAGCAACTAATTAACAAGATCATACACACTACAAACCAGTGTTGTTTTTGGCAGCAAATTTTGATTTTAGTTTTAGTCATTAGTCTCTTCAATAGTTTTCATTTAGTTTCAGTCACATTCTAGTCACCTGGAATGTCTTAGTGTTAGTCTAGTTTTAGTCGACTAAATATCATAACATTTTAGTCGACTACAGTTGATTTAGTCGACTACAGTTGATTTAGTCGACTAAAATGTATTTTGGCGGGCCTTGATGCCGTCGTAATGACTGTTTTTACACCTGGTGAAAATAGCCGATCTACAAGCTCACAACGCGTAGATCGGCTATTTTCAGCATGCAACCAAGTGTAAAATGACTCATACTGGATCTCTGGTCCACTAGTACCTTCCTAATATTTTAATCTAGTTTTTATTTATTGACGAAATTGTCAGTATATTTAGTCTTATAGTTTTAGTCACCGTAGCTGAGTTTTCATATAGTTCCCATGTAGTTTTCGTCAGTGAAAAAAGGTAGTCGACGAACATTTTTCGTCTTAGTTTTAATCGACGAAATCAACACTGATACACACTACAAAAGGCAAGCTGACTATCTAGAAACGGAACAAGAACATCACAAAGACAAGCTGACTCTAGCTGTAGAAACAAAGCTATTGTCCTTCATCCTGCGTGAAGCACATTTCTGGCACCGCGTCGACCTTTCTCCGTCCAACAGGAAGTATAGAGCGTTATTAGGTCATTGCACCGCGGCGTGAAGCGACCCCTCTCAGGTTCCACCGTGTCAACGAGCTGCCAAACATCTGGGTTCAATGACATCATGCTGTTCAATGACATCATCTGGGTTCAATGACATCGTGATGTGACAACACTATATTCTGTTACGCTGTACACTGGCCTACAAAGCCAACATGTGTTGTAGGTAGGTAGATAGATAGATAGATAGATAGATAGATAGATAGATAGATAGATAGATAGATAGATAGATAGATAGATAGATAGATAGATAGATAGATAGATAGATAGATAGGTAGGTAGGTAGGTAGGTAGGTAGATAGATAGATAGATAGATAGGTAGGTAGATAGATAGATAGATAGATAGATAGATAGATAGATAGATAGATAGATAGATAGATAGATAGATAGATAGATAGATAGATAGATAGATAGATAGATAGATAGATAGATAGATAGATAGATAGATAGGTAGGTAGATAGATAGATAGATAGATAGATAGATAGATAGGTAGATATAGGTAGGTAGGTAGGTAGGTAGGTAGGTAGATAGATAGATAGATAGATAGATAGATAGATAGATAGATAGATAGATAGATAGATAGATAGATAGATAGGTAGGTAGATAGATAGATAGATAGATAGATAGATAGATAGATAGGTAGATATAGGTAGGTAGGTAGGTAGGTAGATAGATAGATAGATAGATAGATAGATAGATAGATAGATAGATAGATAGATAGATAGATAGATAGATAGATAGATAGGTAGGTAGGTAGATAGATAGATAGATAGATAGATAGATAGATAGATAGATAGGTAGATATAGGTAGGTAGGTAGGTAGGTAGGTAGGTAGGTAGGTAGGTAGGTAGGTAGGTAGGTAGGTAGGTACAGACAGACAGACAGACAGACAGACAGACAGACAGACAGACAGACAGACAGACAGACAGACAGACAGACAGACAGACAGACAGACAGACAGACAGATCTTTATTGATCCCTCGGGGGAATTCCAGTCACCCAGAGAAAGCACATGCAGCAGTTGGAGTTACTAATAATTACTGTCATTATACAACAACACAAAGCAAGAAAAAAACAATAATGAGACAATGAAAGATGCGTTGTGAGTTGATTTGGATCAGCTACAGTACATGCGTCATTGAGTCTTCTATAAAAATATAAATATCGGATTGGGAAAAATCGGTATCGGCAGATACTCAAGATCAAAGTGATCGGAATCGGATCGATAGCAGAAACAAATGTGATTGGACATCTCTAATAATAACCGATATGTGGCTGCTCATCTGAAACACTTTAACCCATACATGGGCAACTGGCGGCCCCCGAGGGCCCCCACCTTCACTTAATGTGGCCCTCAGGTTCATATCGGAATACTGATATGTTAATTGATTTCAGCTGTTACAATTCCAAACATGCAAACATGCTTTAGCTACTAGCCACTTTAGCTATTTACAGTCTAAATTAGTAGCTTAATAACTATAGTATTGAAATGTTTTATTTTTTCATGTCCAATGTATTTGTATCTAGTTCATAAAGTTAACATATAACTATAATTAAAGGCATTTGAAATTAAATAAAAGTGTTACTTTTCAAGATACCAATAAAAAAATAGCAAAAAAAACGTATTCAGGATTTCAATTAAAATATAGCAAAAATAGCCGATCTAGGCTATTTTTGCTACAACCGTAATATGCAATGTGGCCCTCTGGAGCAAGTGTGGAAATATGGTGGCCACTCTCCATCGTCAAAGTTGCCCAGCCCTGGTGTGCATGGCTGGTATTTGGAACCTCGAGCAGGAATCTATTTTCAGATCAGAAATCAGATGGAATTTTTTTCATTTTTTTTCCCTTTTTAGCGGGTTGACGTAGGGTAGGTAGGGAGGGGCAGTTGTGAGTGATAGCGGGTGCCCCAGACCAACAAGTCAAAGGCACTGCTCACTTCACACAAGTGTATTTTCTTTTGCTGTTTTATGAATTTTTACACAGGTTTAATGTTTGTCTTTAGTTCAAAGTTTGTTTAGTAAACGCCATTGGCAATGAAGGGAAAATGTACATCATACTGTGTCGTTTATGTCATATTATACCACAGGTCGTTTCGAGGAAGCAATCTGATTGGTTGAAACAGCCTTCTAGCCGTGGGTTAAACCAGCACCATTCACCACCTAATCAAAACAAAGAATTCAGCTGCTCTGTTCTCCCAGAGCGCTAGCAAACTCGGTGGCTAGGCTAGCTAGTTTCTTGGGACATTTGTGGTCGTAGTGACTATACATATGTCATTAAAAAAATATATTCTTTCAGCGATTTTCTTAGTTTTAAGGGTAACTGTTGTATAATTGCAATATTGCACTCGAGGGTGTGGGTTAACGTGATTATTGCCACTTCAGTGATGCTTGCGGAACTCGACTTCGTCTCGTTCCTCACCGCATCCCTGTCGTGGCAATAATCACGTTAACCCACACCCTCTCGTGTAATATTGCTTAATTGTCTCTTTATTGTTAACGGCGTTTAATGCTTGTGTTGGCACCGTTTGTTTTACATCACCTAATCAACATGAGTTAGACTTTAATATATTAGCGCCCCTCACTTCACACGGGTGTGATTTTTATTATTTATATTTCCTTCTTTATCGTGGCACGCTTTGATGTTGTCGTCGTCATTGCCGTGGGTTGTTATTGTTGGTTGTTGTCATGGCCGCCAGTTCCCACCTGATGTTGTGTGGGAGTCCAGACTGCTCCAGACCGTACTGAATAACTGCTATCTTGCACCGCGTCTTAAGACTAGGACTCAAGTCTAACATGTGCAGGTCTACAGGTTTGGTTGTGTTGTTTCCCCCAAAGAGGATGATACGATCTCCCACCATGCAACAGCACATCCTGTACGTTGGACCTGGACCTTTCCCCTTGGGCTCTTGGACCTTCTTCCAGGAGAAGGTCTCTGGGCTGAATTTACACACATCATTGAGGGTCTTATTGCCAGAGACACCAAAAATGTACAGCTCTCCATTGTAGGTAAATGCTAAATTATCCCAGCGTATTCCTGGAGGAGGCTGTGCAGAAGGTGTGCTCAGCCAAAGGTCGGTCTCTGTGTCAAACACTCTGATGGTGTTGTTGTACTGACCCAAATACACGCCACTGCGGCCCCCAAATACAAACATATTTTTCCCGATGATGGTGGCAGAGTGAAGGTATGTAGCAGTAGGTGCAGTTCCTCTGGTGTTGATTAAAGTCCAGACCATTGTGCTGGTGTCCAACTTGTACATGTCATTAGTGAGTCCAGCCAGCTTGGTGGATCCTCCATAGATAAACATGGCCTTCTCCAACACACAGGCTGAGTGGTACTGCCTCGCCTCGGGAACAGTGCCAGAAACCCTGGGTTTGAACCATCTGTGGACGTCGACATCAAATGCATAAAGCACATTGCAGTAAGGCCTCCCTCCCCAGATGTAGACTGTATATTCTATCAACACAGCTGTTTGGCCGAAGCGCCTGGATGGAACCTCTAGGTGGCATCCTCCTCCTCTTCCTGGCGTCCCTGGGGTCAGCTTCCTCCAGCATAAAGACACTGTGTTGAAGACGTGAACATCAATGGGACCAATGTCTCCTCCAAAGCAGTACAGCTCGTCCTGCAGCACCACAGCTGCATAGAGACATTTTCTCTCTACTCCTCCTTTCAGATGGACGGTCCAGCAGATCATTCTAACGTCCAGGTTGCTCTTGCTTCTCTGTCCCAAGAATGCAGTTCCACCTCTCCGTCTCTGTCCCAGAATGTAGTTCTGTCAACCACACGCTACCTCTTATATCGCTACAGCGGTACAAAGGTCACGTGAGGCCTCTGGCCAATCCGTGAAGCCGGTGTGTTGCGTCAGCCAGACATACAGTAGTATATCTGTGTCCGTCACTATTACGACCTTATGCCCATATATAGGGTCTTGGCTCCAACGGAGTAATATATGTGTGTGGCTGTCAAGGTTCACAAACCAGTTCAGGCAAAAATGTGTACGTTTATTGAGAAAATAATTTCACAGTAGCTAGAAGATAGGGCAAGCATGTATATATCGTCAGGGTGGCCAATGCTAAAATAACAAACAACCCCCCCCCCCTTCCCTACCTAGAAAAGAAACAATCCTAAACTACACCAAAAATAAAATTACAATCTAGGCTCCCTGACTAAACAGAAACAATGGGCCAAAACTGGGGCAACAAAAGAAAATAGCAGCTAATGGATACAAATAATCAAGGATCGAAGACCAATTGATAAAATCAATTAATGGGTATAAAATTGATAAAAACGGTGAGAAAGGCCAATTGATGGAAATCAAAGATTTCAGGTTTTCACTTGAATTTTTAGTAGATATAAAGTCAATTTACAGAGCAATGTAATGGAGTTCAGAAGTACAATTACATCATTATAATTTAGAATGATCAAAAGTTCCAATATGGATCCGAACTGAACTTCACAGTATCTTCCAGCCATTAATAGTGAAGATGACGTCAGATTTGTTGATTCATTGGTTGGATCCGTAATATCCCCCGTAATATCCCACGGTGGCGCTGGTTGTCGAGCGCTCATTGGACCAGCACATGGATGATGAGACTGGTATCATTGATGTCGCCTCAAGCCGGGAGAGCGTGGACGCTGGCGTTGCCAGGCAACCTGTTGATAACTTTCCCTGCACTGTGAACTTTCGACAGAGAGAAACACTCCGATCTACTTTCTCACTAGGCATCAAGGTCAAATACATGTAGGCTCACATCAAAAATAGACCTCTCAGTATGCGAGTTAGCTTGACTGGGGAAAGACAGTATGGAGACCGAATAAGGAGTCAACAAGATATAAGATATTAAATCTGAACCTTGCATCAGGAAATCCATAATATAAATATGATAAAATAATATAAAGGATAATATAGGGCTGAGATGATTAGGCACGTGGATGGTGACATTAATGATGATAAAAGGATAAGGAGAACAACCCGGAGTAAAGTAGGCTAAGAGTAAAATGATGATATGAAGACTGAAGAGTAAGGTGACAATATGAATGACCTATATGGAACACGGTCTGGGCCCAAAGTTCTATCTGTGTTGACCAACAGAATATGATGGAGTGGCCAACTTGACATGACGTGTAAACAACATATCAGAATTTATCTAAGGCCTCACTCAGACCTTTACTACATTGCTGTATGCTTGTTGGATGAATGTTGTGTAGTGTCATGGCCGCCCCAATGCATTTCCAATGGAAGTCACATGGTTTGTAGTCCACATTTTGGACTACAAGCTGTTGTATGGCTTTCGGCTGTGTTTCGACTGCGCCCCTCCCCCTCATACAACACAAATGTTGTGTCAAACCATGTGACTCCCATTGGAAATGCATTGGGGCGGCCATGACACTACACAACATTCATCCAACAGCAATGCAGTAAAGGTCTGAGTGAGGCCTAAGGCTGAGCTCACACCTTTAATGCAATTCTCGTGCTCGTTGGATCAATGCTGTGTTGTGTCATGGCCGCCCAATGTATTTCCAATGGAGGTCACATGGTTTCGTTCAACATTGTGTTGTGTGAGGGGGGAGGGGTGCATTCGCTGCGCCCCTCCCCCTCACACAACACAATGTTGTGTCAAACCATGTGACCTCCATTGGAAATACATTGGGCGGCCATGACACAACACAAAATGCATCCAACGAGCACAGAGCATTGCATTAACCGTGTGAGTGCACCCTAACAGCAGCACACCCTTACCATACAGCTTCCCTTCTTTTGACACAGGAAAAGGGTTTGGGATACTTTGACAGCGGTTTGAGTACAACGGTCGCGAGGTTGGTCTGTTCTTTAAACACACGGTAAATAAAGAAACCTTTGGCACTAAGCAGGTAAGGCGCACAGCCTACAGACACGACACTAGCTACAGACTGGGTTCAGCAGCACAGCCTACAGACACGACACTAGCTACAGACTGGGTTCAGCAGCACAGCCTACAGACACGACACTAGCTACAGACTGGGTTCAGCAGCACAGCCTACAGACACGACACTAGCTACAGACTGGGTTCAGCAGCACAGCCTACAGACACGACACTAGCTACAGACTGGGTTCAGCAGCACAGCCTACAGACACGACACTAGCTACAGACTGGGTTCAGCAGCACCGCCTACAGACACGACACTAGCTACAGACTGGGTTCAGCAGCACAGCCTACAGACACTACACTAGCTACAGACTGGGTTCAGCAGCACAGCCTACAGACACTACACTAGCTACAGACTGGGTTCAGCAGCACAGCCTACAGACACGACACTAGCTACAGACTGGGTTCAGCAGCACCGCCTACAGACACGACACTAGCTACAGACTGGGTTCAGCAGCACAGCCTACAGACACTACACTAGCTACAGACTGGGTTCAGCAGCACAGCCTACAGACACGACACTAGCTACAGACTGGGTTCAGCAGCACCGCCTACAGACACGACACTAGCTACAGACTGGGTTCAGCAGCACAGCCTACAGACACTACACTAGCTACAGACTGGGTTCAGCAGCACAGCTTCTCCCAGGCTTTTATACTGGTGGCTGGCTGATTGAAAATGAGGCCCAGGTGGCGGTCCGGGGGCCCACACGCGGCCCCTCACCATCACGTAATGCGGCCCTCATAGGTTAATATCCGAACATTGATATATTATTGATTTCAGCTAATTACTAGTATTAAAATGTTATCGTATACAAATGTACATGAAATGGCAAAAATATATATATATATATTCAGGATTTCAATTCAAATATAGCAAAAATACAAGCTCAAGACGCGCCGCAAGTATTAAAATGTTATCGTCTTTTTTATGTCCAATGTATTTGTATTTAATTCATAAAGTTAACATAACTATAACTAAATGCATTTGAAATTCAATAAAAATTTACATGAAATGGCAAATATATATATATATTCAGGATTTCAATTCAAATATAGCAAAAATACAAGCTCAAGACACGCTGCATTGAGCTTGTAGATCGGCTTTTTTTGCTCCGACCTGTATGCAACGTGGCCCCTCTGGAGTGAGTGTGAAAATATTGTGACCCTCTCCATCGTCAAAGTTGCCCACCCCTGCTTTAACCCATTCTGTACGGGAACCCCTTTTGGTGTTTTAAGCATTATGCTTTAGCTGTTGAAAAATAGCAGATCTACAAGCTCGTATGCAGGCATGCAGGCTGTTCTGATGTGTTGTGTTATCCCGTTAAGGCGTACTGTTAAACGTTTCAACGTGTTGATACAGTATTCAATCACTCAATCGTGCAGTCATCTTTCTTATAGACACCTGCACCGTGTCACAGTTTACAGGTGTTAATTAGGACCCAAGTGCAGGAACTCAAACAAAGGCAGGACAAGAAGATCACATAAACTTGACTTTACTTGGTAAATGACATGTAGGATAACAGAAGTATACATATACACTGAACATAAAACCTTGACACTAGCTTAAGATCCAACACTGAACAGTACACACACACACACCACACACACACACACACACACACACACACACACACACACACACACACACACACACACACACACACACACACACAAACACACACACACACACAAGTCACTGGAGCTCATCACCCAACCTGGCTCAGCTGGTCTCCACAGGTGATGGCACTCAGGGGCAATCAGAGTCAGAGGAGCAGGACTTGGGAGAGGCCATAGAGTATATAAAAGGATAGAGACTGAACTGGCGCGAAGCTCCGCCCCCCCAGCTATTCATGTCAGTGGAAGTTGCTCAGTGGCGTTTTGAAGCACCCGGAAGACTGCCGGAAGTCCCTCCTCCGGACCTCAACTTTGAGGTCCGGGGTGACATATGCAACCGAGCGCTCAATGTTAAAGCCCAGCTGCACGGGGTTTCCCGGTCATGAATCCACGGGTCCGCCTGTAGTCCCTCCTCCTACCACTAGGGAGGAGAGCTTCAACGTTGAATAGCCTCACTGGCCCCTTGGGAGAGGCAGAGGAAATCATGCAGGGCAAACAGGGAGGGGCTCAGGATGTGACCATGACACACTGGCTCGACTGTAGGGCAAGTGTACGGAAGTGAAGCTGTGGCTTTGGCTCTGACCAGGACTGTGGTCAGTGTGGTGTGGATTTGGGTCAATGTCCCAGGGGTTTTGTGTGAAAGGGTACAAGCTGATACGTGACAAGGGGCGGCAAGCTGCCTGAGCTCCATTCTACAAAATGTCTTCTAAATCATGACAGTTTTCTGAAAAACCTATGGTTCTATATGTCAGTGGTGCTCAACCTTTTTCATTTCAAGGACCCTCAGAATTATCTGTATTGGGCCGCGGACCCCCCGTTTGAAAATATGTTGTTCCAGGGACCCCCCCCCGGAAGCAAATATTTGAGTTAAAAGAATATATATTCAAAGATTTGCGCGTTTATCTGGATGTACCCAAAGAAAGGCTTATCATTAGGGGTGTAACGATATAGTAACCTGTATCGACATATCGATTTTAATAATAAAAAAAAAAAACTAAGTATATCGATATGTAAACAGCAAATATCAACATGGCAATAAAGGCTTCTGATTCTGATTCTGAAGTACACTATGGGAAGATTCACACTATGGTCCCAGGTGCACACTCGGGACCACTCGGGACCACCCGAATGTTGTTCCACACTCGGAACCACACTTGGGATTTTTTTTTTCACTGGACGAAAACTCTTGTCTATGAGGTTTTCTCTTGGCAATATCGGTAGAGGGCTCATGCAGCAGAGTAACTAAAAGTTGTTGTTTTTTGTTTGTTTAAAAAAAAAATCCCTTTCTGGCCAAAAAGTGCATTTTATACGTGTGGTGGGGGGCTCAGAGTGTGTCCACCACAGAAAGTAGGCTTTCTAATGACACAAGCCGCCTTTGTATTGGTGAGTAGCAAAAACATTATTTATATTTACGCTACAGACGAGAGGCTAGTCTGCATTTATGCGAGCCCCGGAAGTTGACAGTAATATAGCTCTAAATGCAACGGCATTAGAGCTATGGACCAGAGCTAGCCTGTTCTTCATAGCCTGGCTATGTATAACAGAATATGTCAGAAACAAAATGATAGAATTTAGCTTTAGAGTTTTAAGCTTGTTGGAACGCAAGCTGTCGCGGACTGTCGCTGATGTGTGCGTGTGTGTCGAGGAATGTTTGTCATTGCTTTTAGCCCCCTTTTTATATTTTTCTTCATATAATACATTATTTGTGATGTTATGTTTTCTTGCATTTATCTGTTTTTCTTTGTTTTTGCTGTTTTTTGAGCGGTGCACACCGTTCCAATGGACGCGTGTGTCCCTACAGTATGTCCCTATGTGTGTTTGGAGTATGAACAACTGCAATACTGCTTGGTGACCTAAAGTGGAATTGTTGAGCAGCCTAAACACACACACACACACACACACACACACACACACACACACACACACACACAGCGCTGTTAAGTGCATTTTTTTCATTTTTTTTCTTCAATGTTTGTGTTAACGCAACGTTTGTGCTTACACAGACAGTCAAAATTGTCCACTCATTGTCAATGGCATTTAATGTTTGTGTTAGGACAAAGTTTGTGTTACACACAGGAAAAGCTGGACATATAGGAGGGGCTATCTGCCCTCAAAAACAGGACCCCCATGTTGCACTCACAGTGGGTGCCCCTCACTTCACACAAGTGTTATTTTTGAGGGTGGCTAGCCCCTCCTATATTCAGCTATATAGCCGGGTCTGAATTCGTTAAAATCGTGCACTTGGTGACAAGTTTTTGAGTTTTGGTATGGTGGTAGGTATGGTTATAAGGTTTTCAAAAACCATCGCAAACGAGTTGGGAGCGCCCCCTAGTGGTCCGTTTGCAATGAATCTAATATTAAATGGGTCAGTATATGGTTATAAATCAAGATAATTGATAAAAGAGATTTTCCAATGGATTCTATTAGTATTGGGTGTGCTAAATAACATACTAAAAAAATAGGAAAAAATAACTTCTGGAAAGGCATCATTTTCAAGATGGCGTCCACGATGGCTGCCGGGAGCTTAAAATGCCTATAAACTGGGATTTAATACATACAAAATCATAACAATTATGCACTTGGTGACAAGTTCTTGATTTTTGGTATGGTGTTAGGGATGGGCATAAGGTTTTCAAAAACCATCGCAAACGAGTTGGGCTCGCCCCCTAGTGGTCCGTTTGCAATGAATCTAATATTAAATGGGCCAGTATATGGTTAAAAACCATAATAATGGATAAAAGAAAAAAATCAATGGATTCTATTAGTATTGGGTGTGCTAAATAACATACTAAAAATGTAGGAAAAAATAACTTCTGGAAAGGCATCATTTTCAAGATTGCGTCCACAATAGCTGCAAAATGCCTATAAAGCTTGGATTTAATATGTAAAAAAAAAAAATTGATAAAATAGATTTTCCAATGGATTCTATTAGTATTGGGTATGCTAAATAACATATAAACATTTTGGGTGAAAATAACTTCTGGAAAGGCATAATTTTCAAGATGGCGTCCACGGTGGCCTCAGTAAGCTTAAAATGCCTATAAACTGGGATTTAATACATACAAAATCATAACAATTATGCACTTGGTGACAAGTTTTAGATTTTTGGCATGGTGTTAGGTATGGGCATGAGGTTTTCAAAAACCATCGCAAACGAGTAGGGCTGGCCCCCTAGTGGTCTGTTTGCAATGAATCCAATGTTAAATAGGCCAGCATTGGATTCATTGCAAACAGACCACTAGGGGGCGAGCCCAACAATGGTACAAAATAAGAAAAAAAAGGAAAAGGTTTTTTATTTATTTTTTGTTTTATGTTTTTTAAAGGGCACATTGCCAAAAGGGAAATGCTCTAGCACCCCCTAGTGTCTATCTGTGCATGCCACTGGTCGTTGGGGCAAACGGTTCTCCAATTACGTGGATTACACACAGACAGATATAGATGTGTTTGAGCAAATTGACATGTTACATCATGATGATGTACGATGAGCGCCCCTCACTTCACACAAGTGTGATTTGTTCTTTTTGAGTGGTGTAAAGCACTCCTACGACTGGCTTTGTTAGTTTACGTGTCTGTCTGTCTGTCTGTCTGTCTGTCTGTCTGTCTGTTCGTACCAAAAAATGAGAATGGTTGCTACGGTCACCCAGTTCACCCGGGTGTGATTTCATTACGTCAGACATTACGTCAGACCACAGCTGATCAGGCTATATAAGACCTTACACCACTCAGTTCACACGGGTGTGATTTCTTTTTTGTATCTATGGTCCATCCAGACAGTAAAACTCTATGATAAATCTAACAGTATCTCTGGTCCATCCAGACAGTAAAACTCTATTATAAATATAAGTATCTCTGGTCCTTCCAACCAGACAGTAAAACTCTATGATAAATCTAACAGTATCTCTGGTACCTTCCAACCAGACAGTAAAACTCTCTATGATAAATCTAACAGTATCTCTGGTACCTTCCAACCAGACAGTAAAACTCTATGATAAATATAAGTATCTCTGGTCCTTCTAGACCAGGGGTGCCCACACTTTTTTGACTTGAGGTCTACTTTTAAAATTGCCAGCTCAAGGTGATCTACCAACCAAAAACAATTATCCCATTGCTTCATTGATTCAAAATATGTACCTATATGTTTGGGTTTGGGTACTTTTCCTCCACAAGTAAGTTCCAAAACTCTCCATCGCGGGCGCGCGACTTTAACTGTATGTCAGCCTGCAGTGCCATGATCTCATTCTCCGACGCTTGAATCTTGAAGAGTTCATGTTAAAAAGTGTTGATATTTTCGAGGCAATGGAATCGACAACATCAGTGTCTTCTCTGAAGCTATGCTATGCTATATGAACAATGATGGATAGATATCCCTTTAGTTTGTTTAACAACAGAACAGACCCGACGTTCCCCACACTTGAAAACAAGGCACTGTATTGTGGGGGGTTTTAAAGCCGCCGGCGCGCCGCCGCCTGCCCGAGGCGAGGATTGTTTTTATTTATTTTTGTTCATGGCAGGGCCAAGCGGTCTACCTGCGCAGCGCTTGCGATCGACTGGTCGACCGCGATCGACGTAATGGGCACCCCTGTTCTAGACAGACTCTATGATAAATCTAACAGTATCTCTGGTACCTTCCAACCAGACAGTAAAACTCTATGATAAATCTAACAGTATCTGGTCCTTCCACTCCAGACAGCAAAGCCATCGTGGACGGCAACATGAAGCTGATCCTGGGCTTGGTGTGGACTCTGATCCTGCACTACTCCATCTCCTCGCCGCTGATGGAGGTGGGCCGCGGCGAGGCCAAGAAGCTCACCCCCGAGCTCCGGCTGCTGGGCTGGATCCAGGACAAGGTGCCCGAGCTGCCCATCACCAACTTCAACCACGACTGGATGGACGGCAAGGCTCTGGGGGCGCTGGTGGACGGACTGGCGCCAGGTATTGTAGGGTCAATGCTATAGAGATAGACTGGCACCAGGTATGCAGGGTCAATGCTTAGAGATAGACTGGCACCAGGTATACCGGCTCAATGCTTAGAGATAGACTGGCACCAGGTATACCGGCTCAATGCTTAGAGATAGACTGGCACCACGTAGGGTCAATGGGCCTCATGCGCCAATAAGTTCCTAACTTTTCCTCTTACATTTCTTCCTAAGTGAATTCCTAAGAGAAGTCCAGTCAGATTCATGAAACGTTCTTAAGTAGGCAGAATTGTTCGTAAGCATGTTCTTATGATGATGAATCCAAATCCTCGTAACTTGAAGGGGTGTGCCAGTTCATTCAAATTATCATAGGTAGACGCCCCATATATCCTAATTAGCATCCTAATTACCATAGGGAACCACCCCACCAATCCCATATAAGGCATTGGGAATTCAATTTCCTACCTGTGTTCACCCAGGTGGGTGTGGTTTTGCATGACTCCATGGCCTTGCCTGCAGTTACACCTGTGTGTGATTGCAGCACACAGAAATCACAGGACCTCACACATAAAAAGTTGAGTGAAGTCAAGAATACCTAAACTAAAGTCTAAATATGGTGGAACACCAAACTCCAAACATTAAAAATCAATAATACTGTGGAGGTACTGAAGTGAACAGAAATTCAAAATTCATGAATGTATTTTATTATTTCTCTCACAATAGTCAACTTGGGGGGGGGGGGGGGGGGGGGGGGGTTATGTGGTGGGTATGGTGCATTTGTTTGGGTTGGGTTGTAAACTCTAAACCAGTGGTTCTCAAACATTTTCATGTGAAGGACCCTCAAATTGACATGCATTCTGCAGACCCCCATATGAAAATATTTTCTGCTAGGGAAAAATAGCCGATCTACAAGCTCAAAATGGACAGTAATGGGACGCGTTTGTGAGCTTGTAGATTGACTATTTTCAGTATTGTCAAGTATAAAATGGGATTAAAGTGGTAAAATGTTCCATATTTTGCTGTGGACTGCCTGGAACTTCCTCAAGGACCCCTTGAGGTCCTCAGACCAAACTTTGAGCATCATGCAGATGGCGCTGTTTTTCCTTTATGTTTTCAGATTGCACTTAAGAACGAAAAAGGCACCCTAAGAGTGCTCTACAGTGTGCGTAGATTCTGTTCTTACCTACGAACAAATCACAGCTAAGAAAAGATTGAGGGATCCCAAAACCTTCTTAAAAACGTCCTAAGTGGGTCTAAGAACAAATTTCCTCTTAAGAACTTCTTAAGAACGGTTGGCGCATGAGGCCCAATGCTTAGAGATAGACTGGCACCAGGTATGCAGGGTCAATGGGCCTCATGCGCCAATAAGTTCCTAACTTTTCTTCTTACATTTCTTCCTAAGTGAATTCCTAAGAGAAGTCCAGTCAGATTCATGAAACGTTCTTAAGTAGGCAGAATTGTTCGTGAGCATGTTCTTATGATGATGAATCCAAATCCTCGTAACTTGAAGGGGTGTGCCAGTTCATTCAAATTATCATAGGTAGACGCCCCACATATCCCAATTAGCATCCTAATTACCATAGTGAACAGCCCCACCAATCCCATATAAGGCATTGGGAATTCACTTTCCTACCTGTGTTCACCCAGGTGGGTGTGGTTTTGCATGACTCCATGGCCTTGCCTGCAGTCACACCTGTGTGTGATTGCAGCACACAAAAATCACAGGACCTCACACACAGAAATAAAGTTGAGTGAAGTCAAGAATACCTAAAGAAGTCTAAATATGGTGGAACACCAGACTCCAAACATTAAAAATCAATAGTACTGTAGAGGTACTGAAGTGAACAGAAATTTTCATATTTTCAATATTTCAATATTTCAATATTTCAATATTTCAATATTTCAATATTTCAATATTTCAATATTTCAATATTTCAATATTTTCAATATTCATGAATGTATTTTATTATTTATCTCACAATAGTCAACTTTCTTATGTGGTGGGTATGTTGCGTTTGTTTGGGTTGGGTTGTAAACTCTAAACCAGTGGTTCTCAAACATTTTCATGTCAAGGACCCCAAAATTGACATGCATTCTGCAGACCCCCATATGAAAATATTTTCTGCTATTTATCAAAATGTTTCGAAAATCTACAAGCTCAAAATGGGCAGTAATGGGACGCGTTTGTGAGCTTGTAGATTGGCTATTTTCAAAGTATAAAATGGGATTAAAGTGGTAAAATGTTCCATATTTTGCTGTGGACTGCCTGGAACTTCCTCAAGGACCCCTTGAGGTCCTCAGACCAAACTTTGAGCATCATGCAGAGGGCGCTGTTTTTCCTTTATGTTTTCAGATTGCACTTAAGAACAAAAAAGGCACCCTAAGAGTGCTCCACAGTGTGCGTAGATTCTGTTCTTACATACGAACAAATCACAACTAAGAAAAGATTGAGGGATCCCAAAACCTTCTTAAAAACTTCCTAAGTGGGTCTAAGAACAAATTTCCTCTTAAGAACTTCTTAAGAATGGTTGGTGCATGAGGCCCAACGCTTAGAGATAGACTGGCACCAGGTATGCAGGGTCACTGGGCCTCATGCGCCAACCGTTCTTAAGAAGTTCTTAAGAGGAAATTTGTTCTTAGACCCACTTAGGAAGTTTTTAAGAAGGTTTTGGGATCCCTCAATCTTTTCTTAGCTGTGATTTGTTCGTAGGTAAGAACAGAATCTACGCACACTGTGGAGCACTCTTAGGGTGCCTTTTTCGTTCTTAAGTGCAATCTGAAAACATAAAGGGAAAACAGCGCCATCTGCATGATGCTCAAAGTTTGGTCTGAGGACCTCAAGGGGTCCTTGAGGAAGTTCCAGGCAGTCCACAGCAAAATATGGAATATTTTACCACTTTAATCCCATTTTATACAATCTACAAGCTCACAAACGCGTCCCATTACTGCCCATTTTGAGCTTGTAGATCGGCTATTTTCAAAACATTTTTATAAATCTTCAAAACATTACCCTAGCAGAAAATATTTTCATATGGGGGTCTGCAGAATGCATGTCAATTTGGGGGTCCTTGACATGAAAATGTTTGAGAACCACTGGTTTAGAGTTCACAACCCAACCCAAACAAACGCACCATACCCACCACATAACCATCCCCCATTCCCCCCCGCCATCACCCCCCCCCCCAGTTGACTATTGTGAGATAAATATTAAAATACATTCATGAATATTGAAAATATTGAAAATGTGAACATTTCTGTTCACTTCAGTACCTCCACAGTATTATTGATTTTTAATGTTTGGAGTCTGGTGTTCCACCATATTTAGACTTTAGTTTAGGTATTCTTGACTTCACTCAACTTTATTTCTATGTGTGAGGTCCTGTGAGCTGCAATCACACACAGGTGTGACTGCAGGCAAGGCCATGGAGTCATGCAAAACTACACCCACCTGGGTGAACACAGGTAGGAAAGTGAATTCCCAATGCCTTATATGGGATTGGTGGGGCGGTTCCCTATGGTAATTAGGATGCTAATTAGGATATGTGGGGCGTCTACCTATGATAATTTGAATGAACTGGCACACCCCTCCAAGTTACGAGGATTTGGATTCATCATCATAAGAACATGCTTACGAACAATTCTGCCTACTTAAGAACGTTTCATGAATCTGACTGGACTTCTCTTAGGAATTCACTTAGGAAGAAATGTAAGAGGAAAAGTTAGGAACTTATTGGCGCATGAGGCCCAATGCTTAGAGATAGACTGGCACCCTGTAGGGTCAATGGGCCTCATGCGCCAAGAGTTCTTAAGAAGTTCTTAAGAGGAAATTTGTTCTTAGACCCACTTAGGAAGTTTTTAAGAAGGTTTTGGGATCTTTGCTGTGATTTGTTCGTAGGTAAGAACAGAATCTACGCACACTGTGGAGCACTCTTAGGGTGCCTTTTTCGTTCTTAAGTGCAATCTGAAAACATAAAGGAAAAACAGCGCCCTCTGCATGATGCTCAAAGTTTGGTCTGAGGACCTCAAGGGGTCCTTGAGGAAGTTCCAGGCAGTCCACAGCAAAATATGGAACATTTTACCACTTTAATCCCATTTTATACTTTGAAAATAGCCAATCTACAAGCTCACAAACGCGTCCCATTACTGCCCATTTTGAGCTTTTAGATCGGCTATTTTCGAAACATTTTGATAAATCTTCAAAACATTTCCCTAGCAGAAAATATTTTCATATGGGGGTCTGCAGAATGCATGTCAATTTGGGGGTCCTTGACATGAAAATGTTTGAGAAACACTGGTTTAGAGTTCACAACGCAACCCAACGCACCATACCCACCACATAACCCCCACCCCATGCACCCACCATCATCCCCCCCCAAGTTGACTATTGTGAGATAAATAATGAAATACATTCATGATTATTGAAAATATTGAAATATTGAAATATTGAAATTTTCTGTTCACTTCAGTACCTCCACAGTATTATTGGAGTCTGGTGTTCCACCATATTTAGACTTTAGTTTAGGTATTCTTGACTTCACTCAACTTTATTATTATTTATTATGTGTGAGGTCCTGTGATTTCTGTGTGCTGCAATCACACACAGGTGTGACTGCAGGCAAGGCCATGGAGTCATGCAAAACCACACGCACCTGGGTGAACACAGGTAGGAAAGTGAATTCCCAATGCCTTATATGGGATTGGTGGGGCGGTTCCCTATGGTAATTAGGATATTAATTAGGATATGTGGGGCGTCTACCTATGATCATTTGAATGAACTGGCACACCCCTTCAAGTTACGAGGATTTGGATTCATCATCATAAGAACATGCTTACGAACAATTCTGCCTACTTAAGAACGTTTCATGAATCTGACTGGACTTCTCTTAGGAATTCACTTAGAAAGAAATGTAAGAGGAAAAGTTAGGAACTTATTGGCGCATGAGGCCCAATGCTTACAGCAGGGGTCTTCAATGTTTTTGAGAGAGAGAGAGAGAGAGAGAGAGAGAGAGAGAGATGAAGCAGGGACCCCCACTAGATATTGCATATAACATTGTGTTGCAGATTGAACTTTTTCATAGATTTCATAGACTTGAAAATACCAATGAACATGAACACACGCCTATACCCCAATTCATATACTGATGATAGTGCTGTCCGACATTTAAAATTAAATTGACAACACAAGAAACCTCAAAAATAGCAGATCTACAGATCTTCAATTGTTCGGCTAAATTCCCATCAGAACAGGGATGCTAGGGTTCAAGAGGTTAATCAAATATATCCTATATCACACAAAGATTTGGTGATCCCCCTGTAGCAACTCTGAGGACCCCCCCCTAGGCATATAGGGGTCCTGGTACCCCCCTGTTGAAGACCCCCCTGACTTAGAGGACCCCCCATAGGCATATAGGGGTCCTGGTACCCCCCTGTTGAAGACCCCCCTGACTTAGAGGACCCCCCCTAGGCCTATAGGGGTCCTGGTACCCCCCTGTTGAAGACCCCCCTGACTTAGAGGACCCCCCCTAGGCCTATAGGGGTCCTGGTACCCCCCTGTTGAAGACCCCCCTGACTTAGAGGACCCCCCTAGGCCTATAGGGGTCCTGGTACCCCCCTGTTGAAGACCCCCCTGACTTAGAGGACCCCCCCTAGGCCTATAGGGGTCCTTGTACCCCCCTGTTGAAGACCCCCCTGACTTAGAGGACCCCCCCTAGGCATATAGGGGTCCTGGTACCCCCCTGTTGAAGACCCCCCTGACTTAGAGGACCCCCCCCCTAGGCCTATAGGGGTCCTGGTACCCCCCTGTTGAAGACCCCCCTGACTTAGAGCAGGGGTTCTCAACCCGTGGGTCGCGACCCCTTGGGGGGTCGCCAAATTATTTTGCAACTGAATGGCTGGAAAGTGGAAATGAAGAGTTTACATATAATACACATAGTACATGCATACACCTTCCCTAATGATTATATCTGGTTTCAGTATTTATTTATGGTGTATTGTCTCTATTATTAAGGTTATTGTAGCAGTCAATTTATATTGGGGGTCGGGAGGGGGCGGGCGGGGGTCCCGAGACATTGCCAAAGCATTTCCGGGGGTCCCCGGCCAAAAAGGTTGAGAACCCCTGACTTAGAGGACCCCCCCTAGGCATATAGGGGTCCTGGTACCCCCCTGTTGAAGACCCCCCTGACTTAGAGGCTGGACAACAACTACTGGCAAAAGTGTCTAATAGGAAGTAGTTCTGGACAAAGTACTCGACCAGCACAGCAGTACTTGAGTCAAAGTATAGATCTATACACTTTCAGCACACGTCGTCGTCCAGACTTTGGCCTCACTCAGACCTTTACAACAGATTGATGCATGCTTGCTGTATACAAAGGGTGTGACACAGCTTTCCCCAATGCATTTCCAATGGGAGTCACATGGTCTGACACAACACTTGTGTTGTATGAGGGGGAGGTGCGCAGTCGAAACACAGCCGAAAGCCATACAACAGCTTGTAGTCCAAAATGTAGTCCTCAAACCATGTGACTTCCATTGGAAATGCATTGAGGCGGCCATGACACTCACAACATTCATACAACAAGCATGCAGCAATGTTTTAAAGGTCTGAATGAGGCCTAAAGAGAGAGAAAACTGGGAACTCCTTCATGGCCACAGGTGGTGATGAGCCTTGAGCATGTGGTGGAAAAAGTACTGACATTGTTTGCTTAAGTAAAAGTATCAATACTGCAATATAGAAATACTACAAGGGTTTTACTATTTGTTTTCTGTTTATTAAAGAGCTGTAAAAACAGCTACTGAACAAACACTCTATAGCAATGTAGATTACTATCAGAATGATAGTGATTTAACCTTAACAAAAAACATTTTGTTTTAACCAAAAACTATCACTTACACTACCTTGAATGTAGGCCTATGTCCTGACTGGGAGAGCTGGGACGAGGTGCAGCGCGTGGACAACGCCAGAGAGGCCATGCGGCAGGCTGACGAGTGGCTGGGCGTGCCACAGGTGAGTTAATTAACCCATTTTGGGCGGGAACCCCTTTTCGTGTTTTAAGCATTATGTTATGCTTTACCTGTTGAAAAATAGCAGACCTACAAGTTCATAGCGCGCTCGGTGCCCCGCTATGAACTTGTAGGTCTGCTATTTTTAGAGAATCATGAAAAATGCGGCACAAATCTTTAAATATATATTATTTCAGAGTGAACTTTTTTAACTCAAATCTTTGTTTATGAGGGGTTCCTGGTACAACATATTATCAGATGGGGGTCGGTGGCCAATTACATATCATTTTTGGGGTCCTTGACATGGAATATTGAGCACCACTGATAAAGAAACACTCACTGGTATTTCAAAAAACTGTCAGCATTTAGAAGAAGATATTTTTTTAAATTTCGACATTAGTTCTAAATGGGTGTGGGCGTGCCACAGGTGAGTTAACGATGCAACAGGCTGACGAGTGGCTGGGCGTGCCACAGGTGAGTTAACGGTGCAACAGGCTGGGCGTGTGGCTGGGCGTGTGGCTGGGCGTGCCACAGGTGAGTTAACGATGCAACAGGCTGACGAGTGACTGGGCGTGCCACAGGTGAGTTAACGATGCAACAGGCTGACGAGTGGCTGGGCGTGCCACAGGTGAGTTAACGATGCAACAAGCTGACCAGTGGCTGGGCGTGCCACAGGTGAGTTAACGATGCAACAAGCTGACCAGTGGCTGGGCGTGCCACAGGTGAGTTAACGATGCAACAAGCTGACCAGTGGCTGGGCGTGCCACAGGTGAGTTCTGACGACGACGGCTTTGAGGCAACCATAGTCTCGCGTGGCCAGACTGTTGCCTCTCGCAATTTTCAATGCTTCCGTGAAGTTCCGTCATACAGTCTGGAGCAACGGAAGCTCTGATCATGCAGTAAGCGATAAAGCTGAAGTGAAGCCTCCTCCGCACTTCCGTTTTGTCTTTACAATCGCACACATTTATCCTAATCGAAATCATCTAAGCATATATAAGCGTTCTGCTTAGCAGAAATGGATATTAAAAATGTATATATTTTCATAGACGGAAATGCCAACTTCCTTACTCTTAGGTGTAGTTCTAGACTCTATAGCATTAGGAGATTGTGGAATAGTTGTCTGGTTACGTGAGGCTATAGTTCCCGTGAGACACAAACGTAATAATGAACACGCATCGGATCGGACGTGTTAATGACGACACACTTCATTTAGCTGGAGTCCCAGTTGGTCAAATCTTCATAATCATCATAATAATAATAACCACATTCTCTTCTTCATTGGTCATATTCTGTACTGTACATTTTCACCACACGTGTTTCTACTTATCTTGTCTGCCTATAATATCCAGTGTGTGTCCAGATCATAGTCTAATAAAGCACAAATGTATGTCTTCTTAACCCTGACATCGAAATTTAAAAAATGTCCTGACAGTTTCTGAAATACCTATGTTTCTATGTCAGTGGTGCTCAGTATTTCATGTCAAGGATCCCAAAAATTATATATAATTGGCCGCCGACCCCCATCTGAAAATATGTAGTTCCAGGGACCCCTCCCCCCAGAAGCAAGGATTTGACTTAAAAACGTTCGCTCTGAAAGGATATATATTCAAAGATTTGCACCGCATTTTCATGATTTTTCCAAAAATAGCAGACCTACAAGCTCATATCGCGGCACTCGGTGCCGCGATATGAGCTTGTAGATCTGCTATTTTTCAATAGCTAAAGTATAACATACACCAAAAGGGGTTCCCGCCCAGAATGGGATAAAGCACAAAGGTATATGTCTTCTTAAAGATAACAAAATCCATTACAGTCCAACACAAAGCGAGACACACCGTCCGTATACCGAACGGAGTGAGTGATTTCTAAAACCCTCAAGTTTGTTTTTGGTTCTGCAAATAGATTATGACATGTTTGGCAGTCCTTCCCTCGGCAAAAGGCCTCTGGGAAAGGAACGGCTCGGGGGTTGACCTCATCATCGAACATTATCACATCGTTTAGCACAAAGCCCCCTCCCCACCCAGACCCCCCCCCCTCCCCAAACTCCCCCCACCAAACCCCCCTGCATGTCCGTTCCCCTGAGTTAACTAGTGTGTCACGTACGCCCTATGTAGCCTTAACTCGTTTAGACCTGAGAACTGATTTAAAAAAAAGCTTCTAAATCCACAGTTTTCAACAAAAAAAAACTATGTTTCTATGTCACTACATCATGTCAAGGACCCCAAAAACTATATGCATTTGCCCGCCGACCCCCATCTGAAAATATATCGTTCCGGGCACCCCCCCCAGAATAGAAGCAAAGATTTGAGTTAAAAACGTCCGCTCTGAAAAAAAGATTTGCAACCACATTTTTCAAAAATAGCAGACCTACAAGCTCGTAGCGCGGCACTCGGTGCCGCGCTACGAGCTTGTAGATCTGCTATTTTTCAATAGCTAAACTATAACATACTGCTTAAAACACCAAAAGGGGGTTCCCGCCCAGAATGGCTTAATCACTGTGGACTGGAGAGGTGACATCATGCATGTCGCACGCACGCACACACGCACGCACGCACGCACGCACGCACGCACGCACGCACGCGCAGGCCAGGTCTGTAGGTTAGATCATCCATGTTATTGCGACTCGTCGGGGGGGGGGGGGGGGGGGGAGACTTATTCAGCTCTCGCTGGAAGGTTCTAAGGTTAAAACGCTCATCAGAGCATACAGGGCCGCACCCTGTTGAACAACAAGAGGGTCTCATTCCTCAACACCATGACTTAATAATAATTATGCGTTGTGTTGTGCAACGTTGCCATGTATTAAGGGGTCGTCAGTGTGTCTGTGGCTAAACTCTTTAAGTCTTTGATTAAACAAAGAAATTATGACTCAAGTCATTATATATCAGCCTTGCATTCCATTCTCTTGCAATATTGTACCTCAGTGGGGCTCCCATTGGCCGTGGGGCTTAGTGTCCCATTGGCCGTGGGGCTTAGTGTCCCATTGGCCGTACAGGGCTAGTCTCCCAATCTCTGCACTAGACCACATGACCAGACTAGAAAGTCTGATCATTGATCAGCTCTGCAAGCTGAAAAATTGTGTGCATCTCTGTGTGTGTGTGTGTGTGTGTGGTGTGTGTGTGTGTGTGTGTGTGTGTGTGTGTGTGTGTGTGTGTGTGTGTGTGTGTGTGTGTGTGTGTGTGGAAATAGTTGATTTAAATAGTGGATCTGCTATTTTTGAAAAAATAATTCAACATGGGATCGATTGACGATTATGACAAAAATATTTGCTTTCATCTCAAATAATTGCGATCGGGCGATGGATCATGTAATCATTGTGACAGGCACCCTGACCACCTGCATGTGTGCAGGTGATCGCGCCGGAGGAGATCATGGACCCTGGCGTGGATGAACAGTCCATCATGACCTACCTGTCCATGTTCCCTAAAGCCCAGCTGAAACCTGGAGCGCCGCTCAAGCCCCGGTCAGGTGAGTTCTATACCTGTAGTCTGGCAGTCGGGTTGTGGAGCGGGACATTTTGGTATAGTCTTTTTTATTATTTATTTTTTTATAGGGGTTTATATGTGACCATACCATTAACATGTCAAAAATGTTTCATTATGCTTTAAGTAGCATGTGACGTGTCAAACTAGGGGGTTTCCATGATTCTGAATCCATTCCAAGCATTATTTTTGCACAAAAAACACTCCTTTGGGCTAAAAACGGCCATAGCCAAATGTGCTGACCTCATCACATTTATGCTGACCTCATCACATTTATGCTGACCTCATCACATTTATGCTGACCTCATCACATTTGTGATGACGGCCGTTTTTATCAAAAAATACATGCTTGACATGAAAGAGTTTGCGAACCACTGCTATACCGTGATAGGATTTAGAAGACAACTAGAACTGCACTCTGTTGAGGGCCTACTGTTGAGGGCCTACTGTTGAGGGCCTACTGTTGAGTGCCTACTTGCGTGTTGCACACTAGTAGGCCATAAATGGCCTACTAGTGCGCAAGCAGAGCGCGCAAGTACTGTCGACCGCTACGAACTGTCAAATCTCAGCCTCTCTGTGAAATAACGGTTTCAATATTGAATTATTAGGTTTAGCTATGTGCTACGTACCTAGTTTTTTTAGGTCATTTTTTTTTTTAAAGTATGGTAAAAGAATAAGAAATACAGTCCCATCGATTTAGAAGTGTCCGTGATTAAAGGACATGCCTATATGTAATGTGTGAGTTGATTAGTGGTATACTGTGGTTACTTGGGTCGCTTGATGTGTATGTCCCGTGGCAGCGTATGACGTAATGATTACTTGTGCTTGATATGGCAGTGGTGTCAGATTACATACATGTATACATAGGGGCATTACCTTTAATCCACCCGACACTGAAACATGTCATCATTACGTCACCATCAAAAACCAATTATACCCTGGCATTGGTACATATCTTCATCACGTCATATGCTGCTACAGGACATACGCATCGTAGCACCTGACGAAAAACATTACTTGCACGCTCTGCTTGCGCAAGTAATTAATGTAGAATCGGCCTCAGGTTTAAAGCATTTGATAATCAATAATTGATGCCCTGAATATTACTGTTTGGTGTATTTGTATTAGGGGTGGGTGAAAGAAATCGATTCACTCAAATATACCTGTCCGGCGATGTTTTTCTGACGATTAATTATTGAATAACGGATGATTTATTCTTTCGTCAGTGTCTAAACCCAAGGCGTGCCGAGCCAGCGGGCGCGGCCTGCAGCCGCGGGGGTCGAGGGTGGGCCAGACGGCCCACTTCAGAGTAGACACCTGCAGGGCTGGGCCCGGGGAGCTGGGGGTCCACGTCAAGAGGCCCGGTACGTTGGTTATCCCATATCTGGGCTTGAACCCATTTTGTTTTAAGCATTATCTTACAAAAATAACAAAATAACAGAAAAATAACAGATCTACAAGCTCATAGCGCGGCACCGAGTGCCGCGCTACGAGCTTGTAGATCTGCTATTTTTGAAAAATCGTGACAATGTGGCACGTATCTTTGAAGATATTCTGCCTTTCACAGAGAGAGTTTCTGAAAACTAAAATCTTTGCCTCCCGGGAGGTCCCTGGAACAACATATTTTCAGATGAGGGTCGGCGGCCGATTACAGATAATTCTAGGGCTCCTTGACATGAAATAGTTTGAGAACGACTGACATAGAAACTTAGGTTTTTCAGAAAACTGTCAGGGTTTAGAAGACATTTTGTAGAATCGACGTCGGGTCTAAATGGTTTAAACTGTACTGTACATAGTGTACAGTTGGAGGCCATCGATATTGTCCTTTTCTTTTTGCTGAGGTTTGCGTGATCTGCGCAAAAGGACAGTTAACCCATTTTGGGCGGGAACCCCTTTTGGTGTTTTAAACATTGTTATAATTTAGCTATTGAAAAATAGCAGATCTACAAGCTCATAGCGCGCCACCGAGTGGCGCGCTACGAGCTTGTAGGTCTGCTATTTTTGAAAAATAGTGAAAATATTTATTTCAGAAAACTGGAGGATTTAGAAGGATTTTTTTAAATGTTGAGGTCAGGCCTAAATGGGTCAAATGATAAGGGACAATATCGGTGGCACCCAACTGTAGGTCACGGCTGGACCCCGGGGGAGCTGCAGGTCCACACCCGGTACGTTATACTGTACATTATACTGTACATAGTGTAGGTCACGGCTGGACCCGGGGGAGCTGCAGGTCCACACCTGGTACGTTATACTGTACATTATACTGTACATAGTGTAAGTCACGGCTGGACCCGGGGGAGCTGCAGGTCCACACCTGGTACGTTATACTGTACATTATACTGTACATAGTGTAAGTCACGGCTGGACCCGGGGGAGCTGCAGGTCCACACCCGGTACGTTATACTGTACATTATACTGTACATAGTGTAAGTCACGGCTGGACCCGGGGGAGCTGCAGGTCCACACCTGGTACGTTGGTTATACTGTACATTATACTGTACATAGTGTAGGTCAGGGGTTGGGCAACTTTGACGATGGAGAGAGCCACTGTATTTCCACACTCACTCCAGAGGGGCCACATTGCATCGTCGCGAAAATAGCCGATCTACAAGCTTGTAGATTTGGAAAACAAAACAGGGATTGATATGACAAATAACTGAAATATACAAAGAAATCGCTGACATATTTAATAATTGATTTCATACTTTTAAAAAAAAGCTGAAATATCTGATCTGCAACGCGCTACGAAGGGCAGATCTGCTATTATTTGAGCTGTTTTTGGAAAACGTTTGAAAATGTGTGGACGCTCTTCATCACGGAAACAATTATGCGAAATAATTGCGATTTAGGTGATCAGAATTCTGCCTCCATTTCTAGTTTTCACTTACATTTTTGGTGTGTGTGTGTGTGCGTGCGTGACGTGTGCGTGTACGCTTGCGTGTACATGTGCGTGCGTGCGTGCGTGCGTGTGTGTGCGTGCGTGCGTGCGTGCGGTCTCCAGATGGCTCTAGCGTGCCTGTGCAACAGAGAGAGGACTCTGAAGGAATCTACGCTGTTCACTATGAACCAGACACCGCGGGCGACCATACCATCTCCATCACATGGGCGGGGGACGACATCATGAAGAGGTGAGTGATTATGGACCATACCATCTCTATCACATGGGCGGGGGACGACATCATGAAGAGGTGAGTGAGTAATGGACCATACCATCTCCATCACATGGGCGGGGGACGACATCATGAAGAGGTGAGTGATTATGGACCATACCATCTCCATCACATGGGCGGGGGTCGACATCATGAAGAGCTGAGTATAATATGGAACATACCATCTCCATCACATGGGCGGGGGACGACATCATGAAGAGGTGAGTGATTATGGACCATACCATCTCCATCACATGGGCGGGGGACGACATCATGAAGAGGTGAGTGAGTAATGGACCATACCATCTCCATCACATGGGCGGGGGTCGACATCATGAAGAGGTGAGTGATTATGGACCATACCATCTCCATCACATGGGCGGGGGTCGACATCATGAAGAGGTGAGTGATTATGGACCATACCATCTCCATCACATGGGCGGGGGACGACATCATGAAGAGGTGAGTGATTATGGACCATACCATCTCCATCACATGGGCGGGGGTCGACATCATGAAGAGCTGAGTATAATATGGAACATACCATCTCCATCACATGGGCGGGGGACGACATCATGAAGAGGTGAGTGATTATGGACCATACCATCTCCATCACATGGGCGGGGGTCGACATCATGAAGAGGTGAGTGATTATGGACCATACCATCTCCATCACATGGGCGGGGATCGACATCATGAAGAGGTGAGTGATTATGGACCATACCATCTCCATCACATGGGCGGGGGTCGACATCATGAAGAGGTGAGTGATTATGGACCATACCATCTCCATCACATGGGCGGGGGTCGACATCATGAAGAGGTGAGTGATTATGGACCATACCATCTCCATCACATGGGCGGGGGACGACATCATGAAGAGGTGAGTGAGTAATGGACCATACCATCTCCATCACATGGGCGGGGATCGACATCATGAAGAGGTGAGTATAATATGGACCATACCATCTCCATCACATGGGCGGGGGTCGACATCATGAAGAGGTGAGTGATTATGGACAATACCATCTCCATCACATGGGCGGGGATCGACATCATGAAGAGGTGAGTATAATATGGACCATACCATCTCCATCACATGGGCGGGGGTCGACATCATGAAGAGGTGAGTGATTATGGACCATACCATCTCCATCACATGGGCGGGGGACGACATCATGAAGAGGTGAGTATAATATGGACCATACCATGTCCATCACATGGGCGGGGGTCGACATCATGAAGAGGTGAGTGATTATGGACCATACCATCTCCATCACATGGGCGGGGGTCCATAGACATATAAAGGTAGACGCCTCTTCCGGCTCTGGGGCGTCTGTATCTCAACGGAAGGCAACATGGGGGTCAAGGGGGAAATAGTTAGGGAAAGTTAGAGAAATGTGTGGCGAATTTGCAAGCTTTACCACTAGCTTTCTTCACAAATGTGTTCATAAATAAGTCTACTATCACCTCTCAATGTGTTCCAACCAAACACCCTTGGGAAACTGCAATTTTGTTTAAATCGTGAAAATGTGGCGCAAATCTTTGAATGTATATTCTTTCAGAGCGGTTTTTAACTCAAATCTTTCATTCTGGGACGGTCAACATATTTTCAGTGGCCAATTACATATAATTTTGGGGGTCCTTGACGTGAAAAAGTTTGAGAACCACTGACATAGAAACATAGGTTTTTCAGAAAACTGTCAGGATTTAGAAGAAGATTTTGTAGAATATTTTCTCAGGTCTAAATGGGTTACGGTGCAAATTGTCAGTGCATGTCGACCAACAGCATAATTCACATCAGTTAGGCCTCACTCAGACCTTTACTGCATTGCTGTATGCTTGTTGGATGAATGTTGTGTAGTGTCATGGCCGCTCCAATGCATTTCCAATGGAAGTCACATGGTTTGTAGTCCACATTTTGGACTACAAGCTGTTGTATGGCTTTCGGCTGTGTTTCGACTGCGCCCCTCCCCCTCATACAACACAAATGTTGTGTCAAACCATGTGACTCCCATTGGAAATGCATTGGGGCGGCCATGACACTACACAACATTCATCCAACAAGCATACAGCAATGCAGTAAAGGTCTGAGTGAGGCCTTAGACTGACACTGGTGTTAGCCTGGCTAATAAGCCAGACTCAAATCACACTGTCGTGTGGTATTTGAGTCTGGAGATGCTGTGTATGGATCTTGTTTCCCGGGGGGCGGGTTCAAACATTGTCTCTTTGACGCAATTGGTCAGAGCTACTGTCAGTCAAAGGTCTCAAGCATTGAACGTCACTGTACCAAAGCCCGCCCATATTGCATACCGTGTCCCGATTGGCCACACCAGTTCTCTGGTGTAGGAAATGGGCGTACAATTGAGCCTCTCCAGACCGTAATCCGCCGGCAGGCAATTTTTTTTCCCAACGGCTGATTCGGTCTGGCTTATTAGCCAGGCTACACTGGTGTCAGTCTATTTTATGTCTTGAACAGATACTTCACGCTAGGGCATTCACTTCTAGTCATTTTTACTAGTTGACTAGTTGCTTAGTTTACTAGTCGACTACCTATTATGTAAAAATAAATAAAATAAAAACTTTTTTTTTTTAATAAATATTTGTACATTTAGAAACTGTGTACATTGGTGACTATAACTATAATCTAACTGATCTTGAGTTTTTTTTTTCTTATCAACTATAGTCAACTAGTACCAACAAGGTCGACTAGTGGATTTACTAGTCGACTAGTTGAATAGTTGACCAGTTGCTTAATGCCCTACTTCACGCTTCTAAATACAGTGTCTCCATGAAACAAGCCAACCGTTTTGGTTGATTAGTATTTTTCTTGTTCTGTTTTTTTTTTTTTTCTGCAGCCCGTTTTCGGTGGCGGTGGGTCCCAGGGCGGGCCCTCAGATGATCCGGGCCTGGGGTCCAGGGCTGGAGCGTGGCATCGTGGACATGTCTGCTGACTTTGTGGTGGAATCCATCAGCACCAACGCAGGGATGCTGGGTAAGAGAGTCCACTGGATCTAACGCAGGGGTGCTGGGTAAGAGAGTCCACTGGATCTAACGCAGGGGTGCTGGGTAAGAGAGTCCACTGGATCTAACGCAGGGGTGCTGGGTAAGAGAGTCCACTGGATCTAACGCAGGGGTGCTGGGTAAGAGAGTCCACTGGATCTAACGCAGGGATGCTGGGTAAGAGAGTCCACTGGATCTAACGCAGGGATGCTGGGTAAGAGAGTCCACTGGATCTAACGCAGGGATGCTGGGTAAGAGAGTCCACTGGATCTAACGCAGGGGTGCTGGGTAAGAGAGTCCACTGGATCTAACGCAGGGGTGCTGGGTAAGGCTGAGCTCACACCTTTCATGCAATTCTGGTGCTCGTTGGGTGCTCGTTGGGTAGTGTCATGGCCGCCCAATGTATTTCCAATGGAGGTCACATGGTTTGACCCAACATTGTGTTGTGTGAGGGGGAGGGGCGGAAGACTGCGCCCCTCCCCCTCACACAACACAATGTTGGGTCAAACCATGTGACCTCCATTGGAAATGCATTGGGCCGCTGGGCGGCCATGACACAACACCCAACGAGCACAGAGAATTGCATGAACCGTGTGAGTGCACCCCAAGAGACAGTGGTGGGAAAAGTAAATCAATTGTTTTACTTAAGTAAAAGTACCAATACTGCAATTTAGAACTACTTCGTTACAAGTAAAAGTACGGAATTGAAAATGTACTTGAGTAAAAGTACAAAAGTATCGGCATCAAAATGTACTTAAAGTACTAAAAGTAAAAGTACTCATTGTGCAGAATGTGCCATTTCACAAGTTCGAAATGTGTACAAAATCTATTGAAAATAGCAGATCTACAAGCTCGTAGATCGGCTATTTTCAAATGGCCGAAATGTATAGGGTTGAAGTGGTTAACACCTTGGAGGCCCAGGGCGGAGTTCTCCGTCCAAGTTCAAGGTCATGGTCAAGTGCCCAACACGGAGATTGATAAATAGGACGGAGATTAATGAAAACAAAACCGTTCGCATCGCTCTAGAGCCTTGGAGCGCTTGTTGCCCGATCCGATGACGTGTCAAAAAGTGACACGTCATCTAAAATGTCCCCTGCCTGTTTAGCTGACGAAAACGAAAATCTTAAAAGGATCATAACTCCCGATCTAAATCATCCCGTCTAATTCTGAAAAAAGATCCTGTGTTTGACGGCCTTCCGCAGTCCAGTCGCTAGTCGCGATAGATTTATTATTACCTCCCGTTGTTGTCGATCGACTCTAGAGTGGTGTGGCTATTGTTAGCCGCTACACAGACATGCACACCAGCTTCCGGTGCGCCGGTAAAAGTGGTCTGTGCGCTATAAATGATGGGCACATGGATGAAATGGATTAAATAGTTCCGGGCCTCCAAGGTGTGTATGTTTTCATTTTTATGTTATCAAAATTTAAAGTAACTAGTAACTAAAGTTTTCAAATAATTGTAGTGGAGTAAAAGTTTTGGCTCCGAGATGTAGTGGAGTAGAAGTAAAAGTATTGGAAATTGGAAATACTCAGTACATTGTACTTAAGTACAGTACTTAAGTAAAAGTACTTAGTTACTTTCCACCACTGGTAAGAGAGTCCACTGGATCTAATGCAGGGATGCTGGGTAAGAGAGTCATTGTTACTTCCGTCGACTACGACGAAAAATGTTAGTGGATTTGACGATATGATGACTAAACCTATATGACTAAATATAATATATTAATATTGACAATTTCATCGTCAAATAAAAACGAGACTAAAATGTCAGGAAGGGACTATAGTGGACCAGTAGAACTAAAAGACAAGTCATTTTATGTTTGGTTTTGTGCAGGTGTCACTCCTCCGAAAAATAGCCGATCTACAAGGTCACAATGTGTCGCGCTGCCACACGTTTTGAGCTTGTAGATCTGCTATTTTTGGCACAGAGCTGAGTATAAATCAGGCATTGCAACAACAGCATCAAGGCCCGCCAAAACACAACCTTGTCGAAGTCCACTAAAACTAAAACGTTTCAGATTACTCAAATTTGCTGTCAAAATGAACACTGCAAGTCCAGGGTGTCCTTTGTGTGTCCTTGTGTGTGTGTGTGTGTGTGTGTGTGTGTGTGTGTGTGTGTGTGTGTGTGTGTGTGTGTGTGTGGTGGCGGTGGTGGGGGGGGGGGGGGGACTTTAAACTCACATTCAATTATTGTATGTGTATATTGTGTACAGTATATGTTTCTTTTGCAGATTAATCCAATTTAATATTTTGCGTCATGCTCAATAGTTTTACAGTCTATCTATGATCTCAGTCCACATGGCCATCCATTTACATGTGACATGCACTCCACATTTTCCTGTTGACCGTGCATTAATCAATCAATCACTTTCAACCTGCCGTCGCTATTTCCACCATGTGCAATTTTCAAACTCTGCAAATTGCAATTTTCAAACGCAGGGGCATTTTTCCTAGCCTGGCTAATAAGCCAGACTCAAATCACACTGTCGTGTGGTATTTGAGTCTGGAGATGCTGTGTATGGATGTTTCCCGGGGGGCGGGTTCAGACATTTTCTCTTTGACGCAATTGGTCAGAGCTACTGTCAGTCAAAGGTCTCAAGCATTGAACGTCACTGTACCAAAGCCCGCCCATATTGCATACCGTGTCCCGATTGGCCACACCAGTTCTCTGGTGTAGGAAATGGGCGTACAATTGAGCCTCTCCAGACCGTAATCCGCCGGCAGGCAATTTTTTTTTGCCAACGGCTGATTCGGTCTGGCTTATTAGCCAGGCTACATTTTTCCCTCTTTTGAAATTAAGCTTAAGTGGTTCACTTCTTTTTGCCACCCTAGTTCTTTCTAAAACGACTCCTATAATTATTAAGAGTCACTGACTTCACTAAAGCACAGCATAGTATAGTTTTATACTTCAACATAAGATGAACATACTGTAGCTGATCTGCTATTTATTTGTGAAAATGTATTTTGAAAAAAGAAAACGAGTAATAGCTGTCCTCTTGGGTGGAAACAGCACGCTATAGATTCCCTCACAACAACGATGCAATGTAACATCTTCAGCAAGAAGCTCGTCTTGCTGAAGGTGGCTCGTAGCGCCGCACCTGAACGTCCACTCCCAACTGAATCTGCTATACGGAACGTCACAGATGGTCATAGTGCAGACTGAGGCCTCACTCAGACCTTTACTGCATTGCTGTATGGTTGTTGGATGAATGTTGTGTAGTGTCATGGCCGCCCCAATGCATTTCCAATGGGAGTCACATGGTTTGACACAACATTTGTGTTGTATGAGGGGGAGGGGCGCAGTCGAAACACAGCCGAAAGCCATACAACAGCTTGTAGTCCAAAATGTGGACTACAAACCATGTGACTTCCATTGGAAATGCATTGGGGCGGCCATGACACTACACAACATTCATCCAACAAGCATACAGCAATGCAGTAAAGGTCTGAGTGAGGCCTAAGCAGATCATGGTCTGGAAGGATATGGGAAAAGAAGAGGGTATTGATGCCATGATCATGGGGGTGGAACCTGCAAGGATAATCCATTCATTACACTTTCATACCGTAGCTGTGTCGAGAATGAACGCTGCTCCAGACAGTCTCTGTCTGGTCTAGAGGGTCATTTTTATTCCACTGCCTGCGAGACATGCACTCCGCTGCTCTCGTATATGTAGAAGATATCATGGACTACAACATTCTGCCGACCGCGGTCCGCGACAACTTGAGGGATGTGCCCGTCCTCGTAACGTCCGCGATCCGCGACAACTTGCGGGATGTGCCAGTCCTCGTAAGCAATTTCTTCCAGAGGAGTCGGAGAACGGTGATGAACAGTGACTATATCACACAAGTGCGTGCTTTAATACTCCTTTACTTTACTACTTTGTGGTTATTTATGTAATTTTACAAGTAATAGATGCTTCCTGACAATAGTTTAATGATTCCCGTTGACCTCTTTTTACAATAAATGGGACGGTTATTGTGTTCATTAAAAAGGTCAATTTGTTTTTTTTACGCAATTTAGTAAATCACCTAATTGGGATGACGGGGCCATCTTAGATTTAGCTATAAATAATTAACCGATGGTAATTTCATTGATTCAGTCACATTCCTTGAGTCCTAAAACCTAGGTTTAGACAGCAAAACCACCTTTCTAGGCTTGAATAACATATTGCAATGCAGCCACTTTAAGCTCCTGGCAGCCATCTTGGACGCCATCTTTGAAAATGACACCTCCCCAGAAGTTGTTAGATTATACTACCTTTTTAACATGTTCTTAACCCATTCTGGGCGGGAACCCCTTTTGGTGTTTTAACTAAGCATTATGTTATAGCTATTGAAAAATAGCAGATCTACAAGCTCATAGCGCGCCACCGAGTGGCGCGCTACGAGCTTGTAGATCTGCTATTTTTGAAAAATCGTGAAAATGCGGCACAAATCTTTGAATATATATTCTTTCAGAAGATTTCTTTTTAATTTCGACGTCAGGCCTCACTATAGAGATAACAGAATCGAATGAACAAAATTTTTGTATATTTGTATATTTTTCTTCCTTCATGTCTATTTTGGAAATTGCACACATTTTTGCCCACATCTCTGCACAGCCGGCCGGGGCTTAATCTGTTATTTTAACCTTCATAGATGACAAATCTACTGAGAAACCTCCCGTCGCTCTCCACGGTCAGCGTGGAAATGACCCGGCTAGAAGGTGAAGTGGATCAAGGTTCAAGGTTGTACAGTACTTTATATTGCTACATATTGTGTACAGGTACATGAGAGTACAACTTTGTTACATATTGTGTACAGTTACATAAGAGTACAACTTTATATTGTTACATATTGTGTACAGGTACATGAGAGTACAACTTTGCTACATATTGTGTACAGGTACATAAGAGTACAACTTTATATTGTTACATATTGTGTACAGGTACATGAGAGTACAACTTTATATTGTTACATATTGTGTACAGGTACATGAGAGTACAACTTTATATTGTTACATATTGTGTACAGGTACATGAGAGTACAACTTTATATTGTTACATATTGTGTACAGGTACATGAGAGTACAACTTTGTTACATATTGTGTACAGTTACATAAGAGTACAACTTTATTGTTACATATTGTGTACAGGTACATATTACAACTTTATTGTTACATATTGTGTACAGTTACATAAGAGTACAACTTTATATTGTTACATATTGTGTACAGGTACATGAGAGTACAACTTTGTTACATATTGTGTACAGTTACATAAGAGTACAACTTTATATTGTTACATATTGTGTACAGTTACATAAGAGTACAACTTTATATTGTTACATATTGTGTACAGGTACATGAGAGTACAACTTTATATTGTTACATATTGTGTACAGGTACATAGAGTACAACTTTGTTACATATTGTGTACAGGTACATAGAGTACAACTTTGTTACATATTGTGTACAGGTACATAGAGTACAACTTTGTTACATATTGTGTACAGGTACATAAGAGTACAACTTATTCATCAGTGGTGTAAAGTAACTATAAGTACTTTTACTTAAATACTGTACTTAAGTACAATTTTGAGGTATTTGTACTTTGAGTATTTCCAATTTCCAATACTTTTTACTTCTACTCCACTACATCTCAGAGCCAACATTTTTACTTTTGCTCCACTACAATTATTTGAAAACTTTAGTTACTAGTTACTTTGGAGATTTTCATTTTGATTAGAAAACATACATTAACCACTTCAACCCTATACATTTTGGCCATTTAGAAGATAGCCGATCTACAAGCTCACAATGTGTCGCGTTGCGACGCATTGTGAGCTTGTAGATCGGCTATTTTCAATAGATTTTGTACACATTTTGAACTTGCACAATGAGTACTTTTACTTTTAGTACTTTAAGTACATTTTGATGCCGATACTTTTGTACTTTTACTCAAGTACATTTTCAATTCCGTAAGTAGTTCTAAATTGCAGTATTGGTACTTTTACTTAAGTAAAACAATTGAGTACTTTTTCCACCACAGGCTTATTATTGTGGCTTCCTTCAGACAACAGATAACACAACAACATCAAACATGCATGAAACTCAACTCAACTCTCTAAAATGCCAAAAAGGTATAGGTACCCTCACAAAAAACATGCAGTAATCCTGGTCTCTAAACTGCCTCCCCCTGGCCAGCCGGGGCGCCTGATGGAGGGGAAAGGAACTGGTTGGAATAACGTGTTCCTTCCACGCGCTACGTCCAACCAGGGAAACTCCTCCCTGCCAGGTGTAAAGGAGCAACTTGGACACTCAGGCAAAAAGCAAGGAGACAAAAAGTAAGGAGAAAAAAAGTAAGGAGAAAAAAAGGCTCCATTGAGCCAAAAAGAAAGAAAAAATGGACCTGCAAGGTCCAGAAATAATAAAATCTTATTTAGCAGCAGCGTTAACTCTGGATTCAAAGGGACCCACAAAACAAAATGTTGGGGGGGAAGTCACGGCAGCAGTTAACATAGTCTCAAGTGAGGGGCGTAAAGGAGCCGATGTAAAAGGAAAAAATGGTTCGACCTCAAGTCTGAGGCAAAACAAATAATAGCCGAATACAGACGGGAGACATTCGTCACGGGAGGTGAGTATAGGCTACTATATGCTGTCCCTTTTGGTCTAAATGTCTGACTGTACTCAGTTGCTGTTTTTCTTTTACATTTCTGTCTACTAAACTTTTCAAACAGGTGTACAGGGTCCTCCTAATCTGGAAATATCCAGAATCGGGGCCATCATTGGAGAGACTGCAGTGTCCGGTGTTCCTGGCACAGAGGGGCTGGATTCAGACCTAACCACCGGGACACTGCCGTCACCTCCTCCTCGCGTCTCAGAACCCCATGGTAAGCTTTCACCCATTTAGGCCTGACGTCGAAATAAAACAAAATAAGTCTTCTGAAAGAATATAATATTCAAAGATTTGGGCCGCATTTTCACGATTTTTCAAAAATAGCAGACCTACAAGCTCGTAGCGCGCCACTCGGTGGCGCGCTATGAGCTTGTAGATCTGCTATTTTTCAATAGCTAAAGTATAACACAATGCTTAGTTAAAACACCAAAAGGGGTTCCCTCCCAGAATGGGTTAAATTCATGTATTTCATTTCATTTCATTTAGGGTTTAAAATATGTATTTTACCGTTTAGGCTACTTTTTTAACAGATTCAATAAAATGGGGCATTAAATAGTATAGGCTACAGGAGAGAGATGTCATTCTAAATTAGGCCTATAGGGCTATATCTTGCGCCGCCCCTTATCCCTTATCCCTAAACTAATTTGGCATTTTTTACTATTTTAAATAATCTTTTGAAATAGTTCAATTAGCCGATCTACAAGCTCACAATGTTTCGATGTAGATCGGCTATATTTTAAAATGTTTTTTGAAATAGTAAAAAATGGCAAATTGGTTTAGGGATACGGGATAAGGGTGGCGCAAGATGGAGCCCATAATAATCTTTTTTAGAATGAGTTTTCCCTGCATGGCTTCAATAGGTCTTACAGGCCCACCACGTGTTAAAGTGTTCCCTTGTTTATAGTTAAACATTTTTATTCTGCTGTAGCCTGATAAAGCGGTGCGTATATTGAAACCCCACAAATAAATAAAGGACCCTATAGAGCGTCGTATTTAAAGACCTTATAAGCGTCGTACAAAGCCAACTCGAGTTGTGACAAATCATGACACAACATACAAAATATTTTGGACCAAACAAATAATTACAAAGAATAAAAACAACCAAAAAAAGTGTTGTAACCCTGCCGTTTTTTTTCTTCTTTCTAATTCTTTGTTTGGCCCAAAACATTGTGTTTATTGTCATGATGTGTCACACAACTCGAGGTGGCTTTGTCCGCAGCGTATAAACGTCTTTAAATAAATACTTTTTGAAAAGTCTATGAGGAAAATGAACGGGGAATTATTTTCCGGGTCTCTCGAGGGCCCGGGGCGGGACTGCGACGCTCTATAATGGTTTCATTGTATTACAGGACTGACGCCGCAGTCGTCTTCTGAGTTGGATGGCGACACTGGACAGTCTCAGGACTCACAGGAAACCACGACAGAGCCAACGCCCTCGCCATCGACCTCCTGCAGTGGTGGTGGAACTACTGTGTCCACTCCAACACCACCACCACCACCACCACCCAGGTCCTCTGCCCCCCCACGGGTACTAACAGATGCGGTACTAGTCGATACCCAGGAGAGGCTTGCTGCGTCGACAGAGAGCATAGCGCAGTCTCTCGTCCAGATTGTGGACGTCCTGAGAGGAATTGCTGCCACACAGGCCAGGATATTAAATGAACTGACCGACATACTGTAAATTAAAACGTTGAAACCTCAATAAATGACTCCATGTTCTGAATCCTGGTTTGTTTTAATGGGAAATAATGTGACAAATTAGAAACGAGCAATCTACGTAATTGTTGCAAAATGTCGTTATCATGCTTATATCATCTAGTCCCATGAGTGGTTCTTCTGGTGCGTCATATGACGTGCTGCTTCTTGTGGCAGTGGGGGAATTGGCACACCAACGTTTCATTGCGATGTTGTGCAAGACAACAGCAGGCCATGATTATCTTACAAACCTGGAGAGAAAAAAAAGAACTTTTCAATGAATCCAGAGTCCTAATTTAATATTACACTTAAATTAACGCTGTGATCATTTTGGAATAGTAAAACAAATTCTGTTCTATTTCAATATATACCTTCTCCGGTTTGTAAAGCAGTTTGCCTCCTGCTGTGTCCAAACACAACCAGCGTGCTCGATTTTGGTGCGGGTGTCATTATAAGACCCCTCCTGGGCAGTCTGAGGTCCGGTGACTGGTGTCATTAACCAGGGGGCCAGGGTATATCCACATGTCTCCTAATACAACAAGACAACAAGTTACTTATAATGATACAAACCCATGGGTGCAGTAATGTATAAATTATAATTCATTTAAAGCTTAATTCTACAGATGCATATAGGCCTGTCCCTATACACGAAATACATACTGTACCAATGAGCCATACGTCTCCAGCAGCTCCTTCTTGAAAGCGCATACCAGTGGTGTTTTTGGCAGCACATTTTTATTTTAGTTTTAGTTATAGTCTCTTGAATAGTTTTCATTTAGTTTTAGTCACATTTTAGTCACCTGGAATGTTTTAGTCAACTAAATGTCATAAGATTTTAGTCCACTAAATCTACAGTTGATTTAGTCGACTAAAATGTATTTTGGTGGGCCATGATGCCGTTGTAATGACTGTTTTTACACTTGCTGAAAATAGCCGATCTACAAGCTTGTAGATCTTCTATTTTCAGCATGCAAACCAAGTGTAAAATGACTTATACTGGATCTCTTGTCCACTAGTCCCTTCCTAACATTTTAGTCTAGTTTATATTTGTTGACAAAATTGTCAGTATATTAGTCTTAGTTTTAGTCATCATAGCTTAGTTCTCATTTAGTTTCCATGTAGTTTTCGTCAGTAGAAAAAGGTATAGCCGACGAACAATTTTCGTCTTAGTTTTAGTCGACGAAATCAACACTGGTCCCAGCTGGTTCAAATGGGATTATTTTGGGGGGTCAGCTGGCTGGAACTAGACTAACGACATGATGGATCACCACTGCTATGGATGTTAACACATTCAGGACGGGAACCCCTTTTGGTGTTTCAAGCATTATGTTATACTTTAGCTATTGAAAAATAGCAGATCTACAAGCTCATAGCGCGGCACCGAGTGCCGCGCTACGAGCTTGTAGATCTGCTATTTTAGAAAAATCGTGAAAATGTGGCACAAATCCTTGAATATATATATTTTTAGATGGGGGTCAGTGGCCAAATACAGACATTTCTGGAAATGTCTGGAAAAAGGTTGAGCACCACTGACATAGAAAGTCAGTTTTTCAGAAAACTGTTTGTATTCAGAAGCCTTTTTTTTGTAATTGAAGGGTTTTTAACATCTCTCCGCTTCAGGCATCGCCATCGAGGGCCCGTCTCAGGCTCGGATCGAGTGCACGGACCACGACGACGGCTCGTGCGACGTGACGTATTGGCCCACGAAGCCGGGCGAGTACGCCGTGCACGTCACGTGTGACGAGGACGAGATCCAGGACAGTCCCTTCATGTCCCACATCAGTCCCAACAAGAAGAAATGCTTCCCACACAAGGCGAGTCGCATCTGTGCTCTCTCTCTCTCCATTATATATTCTGTTCCACTTTTTTTTAACTGGGTCAGATCTGTAGTTGAACCAGTTGCAGTGATCTTGCTCTATACTGGTTACTGGTTCAGTGGCATTTGTTCCGTTTACATTCAAATGTGAGTGAATGTGTGCGTTCTTTTAAAATGCGAAACATTGTTTTAATATTATCAAGACGCAAAAGGTGATATTTGTGCACTCACGTTAATTCATTCAAAGCTAGAGAGAGACGTCTATACCAATTTATTTGTCTTTCCTATATTTTCAAGCTATAAATGAACGGTTGAGTTTGTGTCCTGCTTTTAACCCATTCTGTACGGGAACCCCTTTTGGTGTTTTAAGCATTATGGTATACTTTCGTGAAAATGTGGCGCAAATCTTTGAATATATTCTGTCAGAGCAAAACATTTTTACTCAAATCTTTGCTTCTGGGGAGGTTCCTGAAACAACATATTTTCAGATGGGGGTCGGCGGCCAAATACATACATCTTGACATGAAAATGTTTAAGAATGACTGACAGAAATATGGGGTTTTCAGAAAACTATAGAAGGCATTTGTAGAATCGTCCTCAGGTCTAAATAGGCTAGCACCTCGGTTAGTTGCACTCACATTAACTGACATGTCCAGTGGGCGTTGGGTTTCTAAATAACATCTACAATGAATGCTCTGATTCAAAAGTTGCATCCATCTGCACGACTGCACCACAATAAGTTACTATACTTAGTATCTAATGTGGTTTGGAGAATTCCCTCCTTGATGTGATGACAAACTGCACTCAAAGTGCATCTAGTGATGTTGTTTTATCAAGCTAGCCTGCGTGGTTAAGATAAAAATGCTTAACTATACTGGAAAGTGTTGGATATAGGCTCTTGCACAAACAAATTAGTGCACTGTGCACAGTGTGCAGTGAGATACTTTAGAAAAACCCTCATGGAGCACGCTATCTCTGCGCGTCCTTTAATTGGTGAAGTTTAAGAACGGACAAAGATATTAAGGATTTAACATGTATTTAATCAAATTGCATAAAGATTAAATATTACAGATTGAATAATAGAATGAGTTTACAGAGAGCTCTGGGCGTCCAAAATGCTCTCCCTCTCAGCAATACAAAATCACAGAGTGGCAGTTCCTGAAGTCTGGCGCACTCGTTCTATCTTTCCCTCGCCCATATATATACGTTTTAACAATGCAAGGGAAGTTCCAATGAATCATCTCTGTGCGTCCCCTTCTCGGAGACTTCTGCTTTCCCTTGGGGTGATATATTGGTCATATATCCATTTTCAACCTAAAGAGGAAAGAAGACAACACAGCCTTTAGAATTATGGGAACTAATGGGTTAACAGTCATCTCTTGAACACTTGAGTTGCTATGGATGTATGTTCGTTTCTCAATAGGCTACTTCCTGAGAGGTGCCTATTTCTGGCCTGGTGTGACAGCATGGGGCTTTTTGCCCTGTGAGAGGATAACTACTATACATTGTCACAGTAGGTACAACATGTCTGGGTATCATGTTGGCCTTGATTTAATGAACTGCTTCATGTGGAATTCTGTTGGGAAGACAACCTACCACTAATAGTGTGACTCAAGTGTTCAAGCATAGACACACAATAACATAATATACTCATAATATTCAGCAAAACTATATGATCACACTATGCCATAACTTCTTGGCACTTTTTAAAGATGAATGGATATGATTAGACAACAATGAAGAGAATATAAGCAAAGGATATCTCAACAGAAAGATATTCCAACAAAAGCTAATTCATTCTGAAAGTAATGATAAGCTAACCCACATCGAAATGTAGCTAAGGTAGTACTAGCTGTATACCTAATTATACAACAGGTCGTTTCGAGGAAGCAATCTGATTGGTTGAAACAGCCTTCTAGCCGTGGTTCAAACGAGCACCACTCCACTCCTAATCAAAACAAAGAATTCAGCTGCTCTGTTCTCCCAGAGTGCAGCAAACTCGGTGGCTAGGCTAGCTAGTTTTTGGGGCATTTGTGGCCGTAGTGACTACATCTGTCATTAACTGTTTGTCTTCAGGCCAATAGGTACTATCTCTCCATGATTTTATGTGGGGGGCCGAACTGCGGTGCAGCCCAAGCAGCAGCGCAAACACTTTTTAAACATACATTTCGAATCTAAATTGATGTTGAAAAAGGTCAAATTAGAGGAATATCTCACATTAAATTAACATACGACATAAGACTGTCACTCTCAACATATAATATGTAACATTCTTTAGGTGGGGATAGTTGCTCTGTTTGGAGATAATAGTCTCTTATGTCGGTCTGATATTGTATTGTATCTCACGGGCCAGATATTATTTCTGGAGGGGCCAGTTTTTGCCTATACCCCTGGGCCTAAATGGTAAATGGTGCATTTATATAGCGCCTTTATCCAAGGCGCTTTACATAGATTGTGCATTACATTCACCCATTCGGCGGAAGCCATGCAAGGTACCAACCAGCACATCGGGAGCAATTTGGGGTTCAGTGTCTTGCCCAAGGACACTTCGACATGTAGACAGGAGGAGCCGGGATTCGAACCGCCGACCCATGGATCATTGGACGACCTGCTCTACCTCCTGAGCCACAGTCGCCCCACTACTGCATGCCAACTCTGGAATACTATACAGGATTAGAATGGACAAAAGCCACACATGTAAGTTCTGTTTTAGGGACTCTTCACTTTGAATGTGTTCAATGCATTGCAGGTGAAAGTCTTTGGGAAAGGAGTGAGTCAGGACGGCTTCGTCTTAAACTCCTCCATGGAATTCACAGTGGACGCTCGCTTTGCCGGGGATGGATCTCTGGCAGTCCAGGCTCAGGTATGAGGAGACGGTACGGTACGGTACGGTACGGTACGGTACGGTACGGTACGGTACGGTACGGTATGGTACAGTACAGGCTCAGATATGATGAGAGAGGAGAGGAGATGTCCTCTCCTCTCACGCAAATAACACGCATAATTATTAGGCATGTTAACGATTCATCGTAAATCGATTCAAATCGATTCAAACTGGTGACAATTTAAATCGATTTGATTTTTTTTTTATCGTAATGCAAACAGCAGAAGAAAAAATAAACTAATAAATACAGGACTTTGTAAGATAATAATAATTGTAATAATAATAATAATAATAATAATATTTTTCTACTGTATTTCAAAGAGGACAAGAGAAAAATTGTATGGGTGATTAACAAAAGAGAAGAAAATACTGGATTTGTGTAAGAAAAATATTAATAATACATTTCGGTCATTTGTCTGGAAAATAAATTTGTGTTTAAAATAAATCGTGAAAAATCATATTGTGAATCCCGTATCATGATTCGAATCGCATCGTGAGCTGAGTGAATTTTGACATGCCTATAGTTGTTATTACATTTAATACATCTACACTTATTGATCTAATCCACATGATGACATTCAGAGCCGCGATGGAAAAGCTGTGAATGTGGAGAGCGTGCGTAAAGACACCGGCCTCTACAGCTGTTTCTACACGCCCACGAGCCTGCTCAGACACACCGTGTTCGTCACCTGGGGAGGGGTCAGTGTGCCTGGGAGCCCCTTCTCTGTGAGTATATACAGTTGTGTTCCCTTCCATTTTGCCTGGACGTCAAATGTAATGTAATGTAATTGTATTACACAGTGGGTGAAAAAAACACACCCCTTAAGACTAAACCCCACCCATCAGAGGTGTGGCTTCCAGAGGTACCTTTCGCCTGAAAGGTTTCGAAAGGTACCTATCGATACCAGGGAGGAACAGACGTACAGAACTGGACTGTATATACTTCATATACTGTACCCTCCAGAAAAACCTTCTCCGTGAGTATTCACTTCATGTACCCTCCAGGAAGAAGAAAGGAGGGATCATTTATTGTAATAAATAAATACAATAAAGCAGACCTACAAGCTCGTAGCGCGCCACTCGGTGGCGCGCTACGAGCTTGTAGATCTGCTATTTTTCAATAACATAATGTTTAAAACACCAAAAGGGGTTCGGTGTGCGGGTGTCCCTCCTTTCTTCTACATTGTATGCCTCGTCATCATCGCACCTGCTCCAAATGACCTAGCAGGTGTGCGGAAGTCATCTCTCCATTATGTACCCTCCAGGAAAGTTATGCCAGTGGGTTTCTAAATGTCAACCAGTGGTCCTTGAGGGGGTTCCAGGTATAGTCCACAGCTACATGATGGAGTTGGTAACCAAATGGACCCTTATTATAGATCTTTAACTCACGAGAGCGTGAAGTGAAACCATTTGGTTTCATTTTACTCTCTCAAGAGCTACATTAAACATCTGCATCAGTTAAAGGAGCATTCAGTGATTTGGGTGATTTGGAAAAAAAACCTGGTCCACCCGGTAACAAGATGTGCACATGCACACGCTCTACAGTGGGGGAAGTACAACAGACCAACAGCACATGCACCAAGGCCCGCCCCACTCGATCATTATTGGAGGAAGGCCCCTCTCATCCTGATTGGATGAAGGCTTTGCCACCCAAAGCCCAAACCGAAACTAGGGTTTTTTGACCCCAGTGGTTAACTGGGGACAGGGAGGAACTCCTTATATGGTCAGCACACTTTATAGTAGGGAGGATTATCCAAAAAATAAGAAAAAATAAGTGATATTTGAATTAAGTGAATCACTGAATATACCTTTAATTTACAAGAAGTCTACACAATTAGAGAAGAATTGCTATTTTGATCAAGGTTTGCCTGTTGTCTCTCCAAATGGTACCAACGTCAATACAGCATGGAGTGGTGGACATACAATCTCATCCAAGTGATCCAACGACAACAAAATAATAAATGTATCGGTCCACGCAACCATAGATATATATAAACTCTAGATAGCTCACCCGCGCTGTTGGCCAATGGAGAGCGACGTCGTTACGTGGCGGCCATCTTACCTCGGGACACATAACATTGTGTCTATGGGGCATGTACTCTTAAATGACCATAACTTGCTCAATTTTCAACCGATTTTCAAACGGTTTGGTTTGTTATAAACGTCAGAGACGTCCGCATACGTATATGATTTTATACGACGTTCATCTAAAAAACATAAATTAAGCAGATAAGCGTCCTGAATCATAGCCACGTTGACAACGTTTGTAATAAACCAACCCGTTTGTAAATCCGTCAAGATTTGAGCGAGTTATGACTGTTTCTGTTTGAGCTGCCATTGAACATACTGTACTGCATGGCTGAGGGAAGTAGGGGTGCTGGGGGGGCTGTAGCACCCCCTCCCCCCAGGCACAGCCCCCCCTCGAACAGGAGGGGAAGAAAAAAAAAAGATAAATAAATATGCTGTATCACAGTATTGGCACCTTATCCTGGTGAATTGCCTGTGTCAGTTCGTTCATATAACTTGCGTGTGGAGAGGGAAAGTAAAGGCCACGTTTGCGAGTGAAAATGCGCTAAAATGCGCGTGCATGATGCGCGTGCACGCGCATTTTTGCGGCGCGCGCATAGCGCGCGCACCCCCTACTAGACGCTCAGCCCCTGCGAGTGTAAAGTACTTCCCGCGGGCCTGCTGTACTGTAGCCCCGAAGTAAGATGGCTGCCGGGTGAACGACGTCAGAAACTCCGCCTTGAGCCATCTAGTGTTTATATATATCTATGCACGCAACTATAGCCTGACGGCATGTCATGGGTTCAACTCCCGATCCTGACGACCTTTGCTGTGCGTCACTCTCCTTACAATTTACAATTTAGGCATTTAGCAGACGCTCTTAATCCAGAGCGACCTACATTAAGCAAGAACAAAAAGCATGGCAATACATTACATACATAAAAGTAGTTATCATGAAACATGCGTAAGCTAAGAACGTAACAGTGGAATATCTATATAATGAAACTATACATATAAACTATACATATATACTATACTATGCTATACATATGTACTATGAAGTGCTATGACTATATACAATGCAATTCTAGTGCTGTCTACATAACATGCTATAAGTCTGTATCAAATGCTATCTAAGTCTACAAAAAGTGCTATTTAATCCATTGAAACCTGGAACGCAGGTTTTCAGACTACGGCGGAAGATTGGGGGTGATGCTGCAGTTCTGACTGCAATGTGAAGTGCATTCCACAGTTTTGGAGCCAGAAGGGAGAAGAGTTTGGGACGTCTCTCTCCCCATTTCCTACTACTGTAATCTATCAATAAAGACAACAACAAGAAATGAATAATATAAATTGACATGTCTTTTCCATCTTTGTTTTTGCTGCAGGTAACCGCTGGAAGAATCAGAATCGAGCCCGTGGGCTCGCATGAGAACGGTGAGGTGAGAAACGCCGCGTCTCCCTCCAACAAGCTGGACCTGACCGTCACCAGTCCCATAAAGACTCCAGCTAAAGGCAGAAAGGTAGGTACTCAGTCCCATAAAGACTCCAGCTAAAGGCAGAAAGGTAGGTATTCAGTCCCATAAAGACTCCAGCTAAAGGCAGAAAGGTACCGTACAATGTCCAGCTCCAAGTTGTTGATTGTTGAGTGTCCCCAAGTGTGGAATGCCCTATTCAATCAATCAATCAATCAATCAATCAATCGCTTAATCAATCAATCAATCCACTCCCACATGCATATATTATTGATGGTGATGTATGTGCGATCACACGCAAACACACACACACACACACGCACGTGCGCACTGCGCGCGCACGCACACACACACACACACACACACACACACACACACACACACACACACACACACACACACACACACACACACACACACACACACACACACACACACACACACACACACACCAACACAAACATAGTACAGCGCAGGTGTTTTCAACGTTTTCTCCCCTAAGGTCTTGGCGTACAGATGTTTTCACCGTTTTCTCCCCTCAGGTCTTGGCGTACGGACCGGGACTGGAGGGAGGGTTCGTGGGCGTCCCGGCGGACTTCGTCGTCGACACCAACGACTGCGGCGCCGGCCGTCTCTCCGTGGCGGTGGAGGGCCCCGGGGGCGGCGGGCCCGTTGGGACCCGATGCCGTGACAACGAGGACGGAACCTGCGGCGTCACCTACCTGCCCGCGGAGAGCGGCGAGCACCGCGTCAGCGTCCTCTTCAGGGGCGCGCACATACCGGGCTCTCCGTTTCGCCTGGACATCCAGCTGCCCTTCGACCCCTCCAAGGTGGTTGATTTCACCGACTTAAAACTATGATGAAAAATGGCCGTCGTCGACTACCTTTTTTGGCTTTTTTTCACAGATGAAAACTAAACAAAAACTAAATAAAAACTAAGCTTTGATGACTGATACTAAAACTAAGACTAAATATACAGTCAGTTTCGTCAACAAATAAGAAATGACATAAGTCATTCAGCTTGCATTCCATACTCTTGTATATTGTACCTGGAGAAGAGATCCAGTAGAACTAAAAGACAAGTCATTTTATGCTTGTTTTGTGCTCAGTTGTGACACGTTGTGTGACACGTTGTGTGAGCTTGTAGATTGGCTATTTTCAGCATGCAAACAAGTGTAAAATCAGCCTTTATGACACCATCGATGCACCGGCTAAAGCTAGACTAAAACAAAACATTTTATTCAAAAGACTACTGTATGTTGAAGATGTTGAGCTGTCCAAACCAACCCTCTCTCTCTAGGTGGTGGTCTCGGGTCCCGGGGTGGTGCAGAAGGGCAAGGTGGGCGAGCCGTGCGTGCTGACGCTCGCGGACTGCGACCTGGCCGGCCTCAGCGACCACCTGTCCCTGGAGGCCGTGTCCGAGCGCGGCCACAAGGTGGCGACCAAGGTCCAGCCCAACGCCGACGGCACGTACACGGTGGTCTACGTCCCGCTGAGCGCCGGCGTGTACACGCTGCGTCTGGCGTACGGAGAGAGGCTGGTGGCCCACCTCCCCTCCAAGGTCATCGTGGACCCCGCCCTCTATAAGAGCCGGGTCAGACTCAGCGGCGGCAGTGGAGCTGAGAGGAAAGGTGGGAGTAATGCAATGTGGGACAAAATGATCAGCGGTGCACGATTATGAAATTATGACCGATCTCCGATTATTTGCAGGGTCATATCTACCGATTCTGACCGATTCCTATCATGGAAACAAGCCTAGGTCCTATAGGGGCTTGGCCCAAAGCCTGGTTATTCATTTTGGGTGGGAACCCCTTTTGGTGTTAGCATTATGTTATGCTTTAGCTATTGAAAAATAGCAGATCTACAAGCTCATAGCGCGCCACCGAGTGGCGCGCTACGAGCTTGTAGGTCTTTTTTTTTTTTTTAATCGAAGAACGACTGACATAGAAACATAGCTTTTTCAGAAAAGTGTCAGGATGTAGAAGACATTTATAGAATCTGATCTCAGGTCACAATGGGTTAATAAAGTATTCAATCGATCGATAAATAGCCTATACTCTTTTTCCAAGTGTCTGTTCTCACTACTGAATGAGTACAAAGCCATTGATGGGTACATTATTATTGCGTGATCAATCAGTGAAAATGAGCAGGATATGGCATTTTTTGGCCGATATGGCCAAACGATTTTATCGTGAATCTCTACAAATGATTTAGTTACTTGCAGGACAACTAAAAGGTTTCTCTGTGTATTCATTTGAAGGACAACTGAAGGGACGGCAGAAGCCGGCGTCAGTCGTTGCCAACGGGGTTGGACTCCTTCAGGGAATAACAGGAGAGACTAATCAGTTCACCGTCACAACAAGGTACTGCACATTGGGCATTTCACAAGCAAAACGTGTGTTTCATTTGATTCTTGAACATTCTTGAACATTACAACGCCACGTCTAATGTCATGTTCATACCTGCTGCTAATGTGGACCTACTGTACCAAAGTGTCACCACCTCCCACCCGTATGTCTAACCTCATGTACATTGCTATTATTATGTTCCCAAAAGGTGTAGACTGCAGACTTGCAAAGGAAATAATTCCAAAATAACTCTGTCTTTGATGAAAGAAAATTAAGGATTTATTCAGAGCAAGGCAACAAATTATGACCAACGCGTTTCGAACCTAGAAGGTCTTCATCAGGACCCCGATGAAGCAGTTGAAATCGCTGTTTTGTTCACGTGCTCCTAATATTGTACATCCCTTTTAAGCTTCATCTTTGAGGTTGGGATCCCGGGACCATCCCCACCATCTGGTCCTTGGTCTGCCACGGGGTCTCTTCCCAGTGAGGACCTCCTTAGGGGGAGACGCTCGGGAGGCATCCATAGATTACATATACTAGATGCCTGAAACCACCTAAGCTGGCTCCTTTCCAAGCGATGGAGCAGCGGGTCGACTCCGAGTCTCTCACGTGTGACTGAACTTTTCATAGGGTTTTGCCACCATCACCGTTTACCTGGGTAAACGGTGACCCCTATACTTTAGCTGTTGAAAAATAGCAGATCTACAAGCTCATGGTGGTGCTCCTACCTAAAGAGCACCTGTCTATTAGACTCCCTCTTTCCCCGCCGAGTCCACTCGAGTCACGAGGCACTACAATGCAATGAAATAAATATGTTATACCCATTATGAGGAGCCCATTCACATTAACATTAATGGAGAGCTGTCTGGCGCTTATAGACGCTAACGTGCCTTTTTTGTTCCTATCAAATTAGAAAAAAGAACAATCTCGACTCGGTCTCGCCTCTCCTAGGTCTCGGTCTCGAATCAGACTCGACCCCCTCCCACACTAATTGTCTAATTGATACACTCGGACAATGAATAGATTCCGATTCCGAAAGTATAGGCAAGTAAATAGAATTGAATGAATGTGATTTCTATTTTATTTTTTTAACAGAAATGGTGGAGCAGCAGGTATCGCCATCACCGTGGAGGGCCCGTCAGACGCCAATGTGTCGTGCACGGAGAGCGAGGATGGGCGATACCACGTGCACTACACCCCCAGCGCACCTGGCCTCTACGAGATCAACATCACACAGGGAGGGGAGCACATCGGAGGTACCTTTCATTTATTCTGTGTTGTTTTTGGCAGCAAATTTTGATTTTAGTTTTAGTCATTAGTCTGTTGAATAGTTTTCATTTAGTTTCAGTCACATTTTAGTCACCTGGAATGTTTTAGTGTTGGTCTAGTTTTAGTCGACTAAATATCATAAGATTTTAGTCGACTAAATCTGCAGTTGATTTAGTCGAACAAAATGTGTTTTGGCGGGCCTTGATGCCATCGTAATGACAGTTTTTTTCACTTGCTGAAAATAGCCGGCTAGATCGGCTATTTTCAGCATGCAACCAAGTGTAAAATGACTTATTCTGAATCTCTTGTCCACTAGTCCCTTCCTAACATTTTAGTCTAGTTTTTATTTGTTGACGAAATCGTCAGTATATTTAGTCTTAGTTTTAGTCATCATAGCTTAGTTTTCATTTAGTTTTCATTTAGTTTTCGTCAGTGGAAAAAGGTAGTTGATGAACATTTTTTGTCTTAGTTTTAGTCGACGAAAACAACACTGTTTAAAGCAGTGGTTTTCAGCCCTTTCCATATCAAGGTCCATTTATGTATTCTGCATTTGAGCCACGTCGGACCACCGTTTGATGACATTTAGCCTCTCAGACCTGTCTAAACGTTATCGTTGGATAATATTGTGTCCACAATTCCATGCTGTATTGATGTTGGTACCGTAGGAGAGACAAACGTCGATCAAAAAACCAAGTATTCTGCATTCTCTAATTGTGTAGACCCCGTGTAAATTACGTAATGCGGATGTTAAACATAATTTAACTCTCGAGAGCTTAAAATGAAACCAAATGGACCCTTACCATCCATTTGGTTTCATGTTACACTCTCAAGAGTTAAAGATCTAATAAGGGTCCATTTGGTGGCACCCGGTGCATGGCCCATAGTGGTCCAGGCACATGCCTCTCTCTCTCCCTCTCCCTCTTCACTGTAACTATCAATAAAAGCAGAAAAGCCAAAAACAAATCTAAAATAAAAAATAAAATAAAGGGTCCATTTGGTTACCGACTCCAGTGGTCCCCGGACCACTGGTTGAGAACCACTGTTTTAAGATGTCTTTCTTCACCAATATGTTTGACCTTCCAAGGTATGGAATATTAATATCAAGTCAATTTGTGACTCCCGTTCAATCAAAGGAAGTCCGTTCCGGGTTCCGGTGAAGGACGCCTCTGATAGAAGAGATGTTGAGATCCGCGGAGCGGGACTGCAGTCTGGACTGGACTCTGGACCGGAGTCTGGACCGGAGTCTGGGCTCCGTGCCAACGTCCCCCAGACTTTCACTATCGACTGTACCAAGACTGGAGAGGCCACGCCCCCCAAGGCTGTGGCCGTGATGACCCCTAGTGGTGAGTCACGTAACTGTAGCAAGACTGGAGTGGAGAGTCACGTATTTGGATAAAGGCGCTATATATAAATGCACCATTGATCATTTGTGACCAGATTTGACTGAGGGACTGCCATTGGATTCTTTTGAATTCTCATGTCATATGAAAGCAGGGAATCATAGCTTCAAATTGACTTATTGGTTGTTCAGTTTGACCCACCAGTTTTGGAGATATGGCTTATAGAGTAATGTCTTAAAGAAAACAGCGAAAACAGGCTTGAAAGGTTCACTTCTGTGGTCTCTAACATTACACCTAGCTACATTTTTAAGCATTTATTTCATATTTACATGTCGATTTCAGCTCTGACACTTATTTCAGACATGCTCTAGTATGTGAAGAGTCTGCCTGTGCTATTAACTCATTTTGGATATGGATTTTTTTTCTTTTTCTCCTCTGGTGAAAAGCTGGAGTTTGCGCGATGACAGGCTCTCAGTCAAATCTGGTCACATTTATTCCTGTTTCGCATATAAATCAGGTGAAATGTTTGTTAGAATTCAGCGTCTGCATGCAGAATCACAGTTAAGGTCCTTGCAGACTGGACGCGTTTTTCGGAAAACCGGCGGAAAAAACGCTGCTAAAAATCCAAAAGACACGGCAGTGTGCAGGGACCTTTACTGTATAATGAGTGTAAAGTAAACTTATAACGCAATACATTTATCGGTCAATTTGACCAAGCACACGATCAGATATTGGATATCGGCCCAACATTTAAATATTGTACATCCCTTTTAAGTTTCATCTTTGAGGTTGAAATCAGGGGGGTCAGGATGGCTTAATTCTCCCGGGGGATCCCAGGAGATCCCCACCATCTGGTCCTTGGTCTGCCACGGGGTCTCTTCCCAGTGAGGACCTCCTTAGGCGGAGACGCTCGGGAGGCATCCATAGATTACATACTAGATGCTCGAACCACCTAAGCTGGCTCCTTTCCAAGCGAAGGAGCAGCGGTTCGACTCCGAGTCTCTCACGTATGACTGAACTTTTCATAGGGTCACCTGGGTGGGAACTTCCTGGGAACCCCTTGTTTTAAGCATTATGTTATACTTTAGCTGTTGAAAAATGGCAGATCTACAAGCTCGTAGCGCGGCACCGAGTGCCGCGCTACGAGCTTGTAGATCTGCCATTTTTTTGAATTTTTAGAATTTTTTGGAATCGCAAAAATGTGGCGCAAATCTTTGAATTATATTCTTTCGGAGCGAACGTTTTTAACTCAAATCTTTGCTTCTAGGGGGGGTCCCTGGAACAACATATTTTCAGATGGGGGGTCGGCAGCCAATTACACGTGATATTGGGGGTCCTTGAAATGAAATAGTTTGAGCACCACTGACATAGAAACATGGGTTTTTCAGAAAACGGTCATGTTTTAGAAGACATTTGTATTTTTTTTTTTCGTTTTCGTTTTGCCCAGGAAAGATAGAGCTTGTGGAAGTAAAAGACAACGGTGATGGGACATATTCCCTGGCCTACTCTCCTTCCATGGCGGGCGACCATTCTTTAGTGGTCAAATACGCTGACCAAGATGCATTCTCCAGGTAAGTGTGAAGTAGCGCTCGGGAGCCAGCTGTTCCCGAGCGCACGTGGCCCCGCGGTCTCTGTGTGACGTTATATCATTACCAATTAACCGGTCACTAATTACACTAATGTCCTACACCTTTGTCGTCACTCAAAGCCCAGTCGCATTCAAAGTGCTGCCAAGTACAGACGCCATGGGCCAGGTGAACGTATCGGCACCAGGACTGGAGTCAGGAGTGTGTGCCAAAGTACCTCAGACCTTCACCGTCAACCGTAGCGAGACTGGAGAGGCACCGGAATCTGTGGCTGTGATGACACCTAGTGGTAAGGGAAAGTAACTACTGATACGTGGTGAATGTAAAGGGCATTTAGATGAAGGAAGGCACTATAGAAATGCATGCGTGTTCTCCCCGTGTCCCCTAGGGTAGGTACCTTCACAAAAAAACATGCTGTAATCCTGGTCTCTATACTGTCTCCCCCTGGCCTGGCCTGATGGAGAGAAAAGGAACTGGTTGGAATAACGTGTTCCTTCCCACGCGCTACGTTCAACCAGGGAAACTCCCCCCTGTCAGGTGAAAAGAAGCGTCTTGGACTCCTCATGCATTGAAGGAAGCATGAAGTCAGTCCGTTGCTCTCCCCAGGTTGGCAGAGGGAGTGTAGCGCCCAGGATTACACTAGACAATTGACCAAAAAAAAGTATTAGGCATAGTTTTTACCGAGGTTAAGTTTAGGAATAATAGATAGATGACAATGTCACGTTAAATTAAAATCTGTGATTGTGAGCGAATTATCATCCCATCCCTACTCACCTTCCTTACTCGTGTTGTGGTGTTGTTCATCTGGCCATATTTACATATATTATAATCTAATTGTGAATTGGCTCCTCATAATATGGGAATAATACAATTTATTTCATTGCATTGTAGTGAACTTGTGACTCGAGTGAACTCGGTGGAGAAGATCGATCGAGTCCCGAGTCCCTTGGTCCGAGGCAGTCAAATTATGTACAAGACAAGACCGAGTAAATGAAAATATGGACTCGAGATCAGAATCGAGACTGAGACAGCACTCGAATACTACAACACTACCGATAATGTTGTGATGTTCTTCTGCAGGTCAGATGGAAGTGGTTCCAGTGACAGATAATGTTGTGTTGTTCTTCTGCAGGTCAGATGGAAGTGGTTCCAGTGACAGATAATGTTGTGTTGTGCTTCTTCAGGTCAGATGGAAATGAGCATTTGTGCCTGTCATAGACATGCGCAGAGCAAGTTCAGTCAGGGAACTGCAGTTGCTGCCGGCCGTTAATTGGGCCGCCTCAGCATCACGCTTTCATTCACATGATTCACTCAATCACACACTCACTCCATCTTCATACCGGCTACTTTAACCGGAGGTTTGCATTTCTCCTCCTGCTTCCTTCCTTGCTGCTGCGTATCAACACGCTGCTGTATACAAACCTGCTGCTCACCCACCTCCACCCCAGCTACCACCTGTCGTTTTGGATCTACTGTTTAGGTACGGGGGATTCAGAGTCCCTATGGTCGGGACTGATGCGCTTGATCTGAGTACCTAAAAAGCAGATCCAATACATCGCCAAACCATAATAAATGTATTGCTCATCTTATATTCAATAAATATATATTCCATCCATTCTTGAGTTGTCCTGACTGAAGTGGTTCCAGTGACAGATAATGTTGTGTTGTTCTTCTGCAGGTCAGATGGAAGTGGTTCCAGTGACAGATAATGTTGTGTTGTTCTTCTGCAGGTCAAATGGAAGTGGTTCCAGTGACAGATAATGTTGTGTTGTTCTTCTGCAGGTCAGATGGAAGTGGTTCCAGTGACAGATAACGGCGACGGCACATATTCAGTGCCCTACACTCCCTCCACGGACGGCGCGCACTCTCTGCTGGTCAAATACGCAGACGAAGACGAGTTTCGCAGGTGACTGAGTACTGACTAGTGCAATGACTAGTGCTGACTACAGAAATTCAATGCGTGATGATAATTGTTGTGAGCTTGCAGATCTGCTATTTTCTGCTAAAGCTTTCCCCACAACACCGATGCTGGGGTTTAATCGAGAAAGCATCTGTGTCACTTTGGCTATTAAAAATTGCATATCTGCAAGCTCAGATCTGCAGTTTTTGAAAAATCATGAACATTTTGTGCAAATCTTTGAATATACATTTTTGTTTTAAAACAAACATTTTTAAGTGAAATCATTCGCAGGCATGCTCGCTCGGCTAATGCCTTGCTCAGGAGGATCGTCTCGTGGTGCTCACGGTGCGCCCGCATTGTTTACATGCATTATCAACATTTTCCCGGAGTCGTCTCGGACCGCAGGGCCACATTCCATCGGCGTCGACGACATTGTATGGAGTTGTCGAGGTCCTCGCGGGTCTTCTATTCATGTGCTCCGGTGTGCATTCACGTGGAACGGCGTGAGTGTATAGACTTGGCGGTCGGCCAACTTGTGTCGTAACAGACGTATAGTGTAACTTGTACACATGGGTTATCGGTTGTATAAAGTGGACTATAGGGCTCTCGCCATTACACATTTAACTTGAGGCGTAATTGTCACACAAATGATTGTGTTTAACGATTTTATTGGGTTTTATTTTTTGCATTGAACATTGCAACGTTACGATTTGTATTTCAGTTTGTCTTTTAGGCTTCATCGTCACTAATTGCACAGGACAGATATGACAAAGAACAACACACTTAAATATACACTAGAGCAGTGTGTAGACTCCATCCAGGGCTTTTTTTTCACATGGACAGTCACAGACCGCATCAGAAATGTGGACCTCTATGGAGACCTATACCACGGGTCACGGAAAAAGTCAGAGAGAGAAGGATGAGGCTGGCAGGGCACTGCGTCAGGCACCCAGAACTTGAGGCAAGTCAATTGACCCTATGGGAGCCAACCCTGCAGGGCAAAGCCAGGAGGGGAAAGAAGCGTGCCACCTAATGTAGACGTGCTGCGGCGCGACAGCTTGGCTGACAACACTGCAGAGCTCAGGAACCTGGTGTTGGATAGGAAATTGTGGAGGGCAGCGATCCAGGAATCCCGAGTTGGTGTTGGCTAGACCTCACTCTCGCAGCAACTATAAGAGCAGTGTGCCTCACACTATTTTGACTCGAGAGCTACTTTCAAAATGACAGGATCAACAAGATCTACCCACCCCCTGATGTTTGTGCGCAACACTCTTGAAAACATTATTGGTTATTGGGTTTGAACTGACGGGCACTAAATATATATATATATATATTATTTTTATTTAAATTATATATATATATATTTAGGGACATGTCAGGTGGTCTACACCTGCATATCCTTTGTGATCTACTGGTAGATCACGATCTATCTTTTGGGCACCCCTGCAATAGAGGGTATTCCTGGCCACGACCCCTATTTCCGCTCTGGGGTCTTTTCTCGGAGTGTCAGTGTTCTGACTGTTCCGAGTGCTGTTGCCGTTATACTGATTCTCGCTCTATGGATTCTCGTACTGTACATGATCAGATGTGTTTCTTTTACATTTTCTGTTAAATAAATCACTGTCATATTTAATCATTTTACATTTTTTCTTTAACAAATGTCACAATTGCGGAAATAGTTGAATAGTCCTGGTACTCGCACATGCACCGTTTGTCACCCTCGAGGGCCTTCATTGTCAGGCCCGCTGAGAACTCTATACCGATGGGTTCTATAGGAAGTTATGAACGAGTATACCTGTCCTTTATAGGATCCAATGTGTTAATAGACGATTCACAGAGAAAAAGAAAATAAAAGTTTGGAGCTACTAAAAGAAGACAAGGTTTCTACCATTCTAGCTGAATTTTTGGGGTGGGGAAACAGGCATCTATGAAAAAATTCAAGGCCAACATGGTAAATAAATGGTGCATAAGCAACATGTATGTTGCTTTATTGCTTATGACCTGTCCAAGGAGACTTCTAAGGAAGACTCATTGGAAGGTCCCAGGACTGAGACGTTTGCTAGTTTTAACCTCACTTTGAGCACTGAGCACTAATGATGAGCATCTAAAAAATAAAATACATTAAGTCTAGTCCAAGAGATTTAGTTGTATTAAATTTAGTCTCTGTCTAAAGAGACTGGTTCAAGCGCAGAGCGAGTGTCTTTCCGTCAGTTTTCCTTTGTGTCGCAATATTAAAAAGTACTAATTATTTACATATCTTGTCCGCTTATTTAATTATCTGCGGATATGTCCGTTGCTTCCCATGCTGTAGGCCCTTCGACTTCGGTGTGGTGGAGTCAGGACCATGTGTGCGTCTCCGGTCTCCTCAGACCTTCCCTGTGGACTGCGGCAAGACCGGAGAGCCACCGGAGTTCGTGGCGGTGATGACACCAAGCGGTGAGAGTCGTCATTATTATCATTTCATTTCATTTTGTTTTACCTCTTCTTAAACTCTCCATAATCTCTCACCCATAATACTAGGGTTACTGGCATATATACTGCTAGGGTTCAAAGTGCTCCTTTATTTAGAACCATACGCACAAAACCACATTTCACACATTTTGTTTTACCTGTAAACGTCTTCTGATTCTGATTCATGTACTGATCATAAATCTCCTTCGACTTCTTCTTCTTCAGGTAAGATGGAGCTCGTCGAGGTGACAGACAATGGAGACGGGACATGTTCAGTGGGCTACACTCCTAATGTGGAAGGGGCTCACTCTCTGCTGGTCAAATACAAAGATGAAGATGAATTTGTCAGGTATATACAGTATATATTATTCAACTTATTTGAAAAAAAAAAGTCTTATGCATTCAAATATAGTGTGATATGTTTGTTATTACGCACGTCCCACTGGGAGGAGACCCCGGGGCAGACCAAGGCGCAGTTGGAGGAAACACATCGACTCACTGGCCTTGGAACGTCTCGGAATCCCCCAGGAGGAAGTCACTAATGTTGCTCTGGAGAGGGAAGTCTGGAGCACTCTGGAGCCCCCGCGACCCGACTACGGATAAGCGGTTGAAGATGGATGGATGGATGGATGTTTGTTATTCAAATGTTTATTTTATATAATGTTAACAGTCCTCATCAGTTCCAAGTGTTGCCTGGTGGTTCCAGTAAGAAGGTGAACGTATCAGTACCAGGACTGGAATCAGGAGTCTGTGCCCAAATCCCTCAGACCTTCACTATTGACTGTAGTGAGACTGGAGAGAGCCCACAATCTGTGGCTGTGATGACGCCCAGTGGTGAGACCTATATGTTACAAATGTTCCTTGTCTTGACAAGTGAAAGTATATAACTTACTAAAGTGATAGTTTAAATGTCTCATATCTAAAGTGTATGTTGTGATTTATATTTTCAGGTAAGCTAGAAGTGTTGGAAGTGACCAAGAACAGTGATGGGTCATGTTGCGTTGCCTTCTCTCCTTCTATGGATGGAGCTCACTCTGTCATGGTTAAATATGCAGATGACCATGAGTTCAAACGGTGAGACGTCATTGAATTGAATTATATAAAGAATTATGTATTATGTATCTTATTTACAACACACTGGAAATGTAATTTACTATGAAAACGTCAGTTAGTTAGTTAGTTAGTTAGTAAGTTAGTTAGTTAGTCACCCCACGCCTCCATATATGGTCATGCCTCGTAACATCACGTGACGTCATCAGGGATGGAGATCCCTGATGTCATCAATATTGGCCAGCAACTCTACATCTGACCTCAAACCTCAAACTGTCTCCATACTATATGGAGCTGACCTGTTCTGACATTCCATATGTTGATCCTTGGATGGGGATCCATCCTTCCTCTTCGATGTCTCCCTTTAAACTGATACCAGTCCATTCAAACTGTAGACGGGCCTGCCTCAAAGTTATTAGTACTGTTCTGACATTCCAAATGTTGATCTGACCTCATCAAACCCTGTACACTCAGGACACGCTCCATATATGGCCAGTTCAGAATTCATTCCATATGTTGATCTGACCCTCCCATGCCAAAGCGCCAGCGCTCGCCCAGCAGTCTGCCGTCACCCGGGCGGATGCGTGCACACGACCTGAGGGCGTCTTACTGGCGTAAATTCAAGCTCAGTCAAGTTGAAGTTGACATTTTTCTCTCAACTCTGTGTCTCTCAGTGTGTCTGAGTTCCAAGTGCTGCCCACTAATGACGCCAATGAACTGAGAGTCTCTGGTCCAGGACTGGAGTCAGGAGTGTGTGCCAAAGTTCCTCACACCTTCACTGTTGACTGTAGCGAGACTGGAGAGAGGCCCGAGTGTGTGGCTGTGATGACACCTAGTGGTGAGTGGCTGTTATGACACCTAGTGGTGAGGACAGTATAAACTATATCAATATCATAAGAGATCATCATAGTGTCTTAATAAGTGTTGTTTATAAGAAATTGTTTATTTCTCTTAATGGTCTTTATTCCTCCAACCAGGTAAGATGGAGCTGGTTGAGGTTTCAGACAATGGAGATGGAACATACTCCATAAGCTACACCCCGTCTACAGAAGGTGCTCATTCTCTGGTGGTGAAATATTCTGATGAAGACGAGTTCTGCAGGTAAATGCCTCGAAGGGTTGTTTCTATTATAATTAGGGTGGTGCATTTATTTCACTGAAAGTCTGTTCATTAATGCGTTTGTTTGTTAACAGTCCTCACCAGTTCCAAGTGTTGCCTGGTGGTTCCAGTAAGAAGGTGAAAGTATCAGTACCAGGACTGGAATCAGGAGTCTGTGCCCAAATCCCTCAGACCTTCACTATTGACTGTAGTGAGACTGGAGAGAGCCCACAATCTGTGGCTGTGATGACGCCCAGCGGTAAGATCTATGTTACAAATGTTGCAATGTTTATCTAAAGCAAGATTCGAATGGTACGTTTAACTTCTTTAATTGTCATGTTCTTGGAGACAACCTTTGAAACGTGCATGAATCGTGCTGTAGCAGTAGAACTAAGTAAAGTTAGGGAGAATAAAATGAAAATCTGTCATGTACGGCAGGGGTTCTCAACGTTTTTGGCCGGGGACCCCCGGAAATGCTTTGGCAATGTCTCAGGAGGCACCCGACCCCCAATATAAATTGACTGCTACAATAACCTTAAACCATTTTGGGCGGGAACCCCTTTTGGTGTTTTAAGCATTGTTATAATTTAGCTATTGAAAAATAGCAGATCTACAAGCTCATAGCGCGCCACCGAGTGGCGCGCTACGAGCTTGTAGGTCTGCTATTTTTGAAAAATCGTGAAAATGAAATTTTTAAAATTCTTTTTTTTTTTTTTTTTTTATAATTTGGGGACCCCCTAAAATAATTTGGCGACCCCCCGAGGGGTCGCGACCCACGGGTTGAGAACCCCTGTCTTAGTGCATTGGTTTTCAACCTTTTTCAGATCAAGGTCCATTATTTTTTGGGCATTTGAGCCACGGACCACCGTTTGATGAGATCTAGCCTCTCAGACCTGAGTCAGAGCTGAAATGTATAAAATAAATGCTTAAAACATGTAGCTATAGGTGTAATGTTAAGAGTCCACAGAAGTCAGTACTCTAAAAGCCATATCTCCAAACTGTACGAACAATATGTCAATTTGAAGCTATGATTCCCTGCTTTCATATGACATGAAAAGACGAAAATGAAAAGAAAGAAAGAAAATCCAATGAGTTGGTGTTTGTCAAGGTGGGTCACATATTGTGGGCTTAAAAAAACACATGCAGTAAGTTAGGGATGTCCCAATGTTCTTCTTCTTCTTTTTTTGCCCTCGATTCGATTCCAATTATTTGATTTTGTGTATCTGCCGATTCCGATTTTCCCGATCCTATGTTCATATTTTTTATTGAAAACGTATGCCATATCACAATAGTATAATATCATGATTTGGATATAATATTGATACTAGGGATGTCCCCATCACATTTGTTTTGCTCCCGATCTGATTCCGATCAAAACGAGAAAATGGCGCGATTAGTCCCGATTTCCGATCACGTGATCGGATCGGGACTACCCTATTAATTATATTCCTTTCATAGTGGGTAAATATGGAATATTAATATATTTTTTGTCATCACAGGTAAAATGGAGATAGTGGAAGTAACAGACAATGGGGATGGGACGTACTCTGTGCCCTACTCTCCTTCCATGGAGGGTGCTCACTCTGTTATGGTGAAATATAATGCTGAAGAGGACTTTAGCTGGTAAGATTATATACGAAAGAGAACATATTCTAGTGATGAGTTGATGATATAAATACACTAATTTCCTACACGCTGTTTCAGTTTGTCCAACTTCCACGTGCTGCCTACCAACCAGGCCAACAAGCTGAACGTTGTGGACCCAGCACTGACATCAGGAGTGTGTGCTCAGATCCCTCAGACCTTCACTATAGGCTGTAATAAGACTGGAGAGATCCCACAGTCCGTGGCTGTTGTGACTCCAAATGGTGAGATTTCTAATTTGACTTGTTCTTCATGTGAGCTTTTTATTTCATAGACATTGAAGTGATATATGATTGTTGTGTAATCTCTCTTTTTTCTTTTTGTCTGTCAACCAGGTAAGATGGAGCTCGTGGAGGTGACAGACAATGGAGACGGGACATATTCAGTGTCCTACTCTCCTTCTGTGGACGGTGCTCACTCTCTGCTGGTCAAATATGCAGATGAAGACGAGTTTTGCAGGTAATTCAAAGTTAATTATCAACTTTGTTTCTTAATAAAGAGACACATGTCTCTTTCTACAGTTGACTAAATAAGCCCTGTGCTTGTTAACAGTCCTCATCAGTTCCAAGTGTTGCCTGGTGGTTCCAGTAAGAAGGTGAAAGTATCAGTACCAGGACTGGAATCAGGAGTCTGTGCCCAAATCCCTCAGACCTTCACTATTGACTGTAGTGAGACTGGAGAGAGCCCACAATCTGTGGCTGTGATGACGCCCAGTGGTGAGATATCTATGTTGCAAATGTTCCTTGTCTTGTCAAGTGAAAGTGTAGTAATAGTTTAAATTATGTCTCAAATCTAAAGTGTATTTTGTGATTTATATTTTCAGGTAAGCTAGAAGTGTTGGAAGTGACCAAGAACAGTGATGGGTCATGTTGCGTTGCCTTCTCTCCTTCTATGGATGGAGCTCACTCTGTCATGGTTAAATATGCAGATGACCATGAGTTCAAACGGTGAGATGTCATTCAAACGAAAGAAAAGAAAAAAACACAAACAAATAAATAAAAGCGGGAAATCGGGCGGTGCAGTGGAAAAGCGGATGCCCACCGCACTGTGTTCGAGTCCTGGGGTTCGATTCCACGCTTGGTCGCAGGGGTGTCATAGGGTATCTGAAGGTGGGGGGGGGGGGGAGCGTGGGGAGAGGATTTGTGTGCATTTTAGGTTTTTCTTAGGTTTTTTTTTACCACTTTCAGGTTTAGGTTGGGTTAGGTTTATCCCTGTAAAACCCGGATTCATTTCTACTTGCAAAAAACCGATTTCAACCTTATACTACTACTTTTTACTACTAGGACTTATCAGTGGAAATCATGTAAAAAAATATATATATTTTTTTTTTGCAAATTTTATGCACATTTATAATAATTATTAAAATAATAATAATACATTCATAATTTACATTTGGGGGATATCTTTCACAATAATTAATAAAACATGTTCTAGACATTCTATATAAAATATATTACAATTATTTTACTTACTTTTATTAGGGTTAAAGGTCAAAGGTCATAGGTTCAAAGATTTTAAATTTGTGTGCATTTCAGCCTCTGTGGGGCGTATTTATATGCAAATATCATGACCAATGGCATTGCAATCCCACTCACTATATCACTTGGTCGGGCGTCATGTACGAAAACAATGAGGCCATGTTCGGGGAGGGAGACGGGCGGGGGAGAGTGATACTGTCACTGCACGTACTCCTAACAAAGAATGTCGAACGGGAGGAGTAGGGCGAAGGCTCTACCACTCTACTTCCTCCCAGTGGGGGCTCCTCACTGGCAGGTGAGCCAGTATGGTACAACAGTATGTCCTCCCGGTGGGGGCTCCTCACTGGCAGGTGAGCCAGTATGGTACAACTGTATGTCCTCCCGGTGGGGGCTCCTCACTGGCAGGTGAGTCAGTATAGAGCACCGAAGTCTGACGTCACTTTCAGTAGAGGGCACCAACACACAGGTTTATAGGTTTTTTATTTGTATTGAAATCTCCATATGGCGATTTTATGTCGCTTCATATAAGAACTGTGTTTGAAAAATAAACCGACCACCCCGGCGTTTCTGTCAGGGGAGTGGCTGTGCGTCGTTAATGATGTCCATTCATATTTGATACAGCCAGTTTCTAGAGAAAATGGAATTAATGTGACCGCAAAAGCCTTGAAACTACATATGAATGCAATGTCGCTGAGCATATACGTCATGCCCAGCTGTCAACATATTGCGTTCCTGAGATTCCTCGTTGACGTAAGCTCAGCTGGTGGTGACTCGACTCGTACTAACCACGATACATTATATATCAATAAAATAAAAATAAAAATAAACGTAATTAACGTTCAGTTTCTGTTGTGCGACGGGCTGCAGGCAGAAGCAGCCTACCCGGAAATGTAGTCTCTGGGTTGTTTGGCTCGTTCGGGGAGGGAGACGGGCGGGGGAGAGTGATACTGTCACTGCACGTACTCCTAACAAAGAATGTCGAACGGGAGGAGTAGGGCGAAGGCTCTACCACTCTACTTCCTCCCAGTGGGGGCTCCTCACTGGCAGGTGAGCCAGTATGGTACAACAGTAACGTCCTCCCGGTGGGGGCTCCTCACTGGCAGGTGAGCCAGTATGGTACAACAGCAGTGGGAGGAATGTATTAGCATAACTATTATTAAACTTGGGACAAAATTGGGGACGTACAGATAGTTGACTACTCTGAATAAAATAAAATCAAGCTTCTCTCCTTGTTTCTAATTATTATTTTCTTCCCTCAACTGTGTGTCTCAGTGTGTCTGAGTTCCAAGTGCTGCCCACTAATGACGCCAATGAACTGAGAGTCTCTGGTCCAGGACTGGAGTCAGGAGTGTGTGCCAAAGTTCCTCACACCTTCACTGTTGACTGTAGCGAGACTGGAGAGAGGCCCGAGTGTGTGGCTGTGATGACACCTAGTGGTGAGTGGCTGTGATGACACCTGATGGTGAGGACAGTATATCAATATGAATGAATCTGAAGTGGTAAATGGTGCATTTATATAGCACCTTTATCCAAGGCGCTTTGCAGAGATTGTGCATTACATTCATTCAGCCATTCACACACACACATTCACACACCGATGAGGAAACCATGCAAGGCACCAACCTGCTCATCGGGAGCAATTAGGGGTTCAGAGCTCAAGGACACTTGGACACTAACTCTGGCGGAGCCCGGGTTTGAACTATTAAACTGGAACTTTGATAGATGGGTTTCTTGTTTACAAACATTGAGACTGCAAATGCAGGTGTCGGATTCATGTAATCAATTCCCAACAGATGCCCAAACCTGTTCCTTCAACCTCCTCTTGTGTGTTGGCTGGTGATACGCACCCCTAGTGAGACAAATACTGTATAACAGCTGACATACAAGCTCACATCGCGTCGTGGATGCGGCCGATGTGAGCTTGGAGGTCTTGCATAGGTCTTGCACACAGGTTCTTGTCAGTGTGAGGTTGTCTGGAGTGGAAATGCATCTATAGTTTATTTCTTTCAATATCCTTTTCTTCCTCCAACCAGGTAAGATGGAGCTGGTTGAGGTTTCAGACAATGGAGATGGAACATACTCCATAAGCTACACCCCGTCTACAGAAGGTGCTCATTCTCTGGTGGTGAAATATTCTGGTGAAGACGAGTTCTGCAGGTAAATGCCTCGAAGGGTTGTTTCTATTATAATTAGGGTGGTGCATTTATTTCACTGAAAGTCTGTTCATTTATTTACTTTGTTTGTTAACAGTCCTCATCAGTTCCAAGTGTTGCCTGGTGGTTCCAGTAAGAAGGTGAAAGTATCAGTACCAGGACTGGAATCAGGAGTCTGTGCCCAAATCCCTCAGACCTTCACTATTGACTGTAGTGAGACTGGAGAGAGCCCACAATCTGTGGCTGTGATGACGCCCAGTGGTAAGATCTATGTTACAAATGTTCCACTGTACTGTTCAAATTAAAGTGTAACTTAAGACATTGAAATCCTACAGTATGTGCTTTGTTGCACGTTGAACAATGAAAATAGATGATCTGCACTACAAGCTCATAACGGCTCACAACAAGCTGCTATTTTTTGCTGAATATATGCTTGTTTTTGCTGAATGTTCACCTATCATAACATACAATTTGGATGCTTAGGGTTCATGTGGTGAATTAATTAATGGTTAAATGTCTCATAATCTAAAGTGTATGTTGTGATTTATATTTCCAGGTAAGCTAGAAGTGTTGGAAGTGACCAAGAACAGTGATGGGTCATGTTGCGTTTCCTTCTCTCCTTCCATGGATGGAGCTCACTCTGTCATGGTTAAATATGCAGATGACCATGAGTTCAAACGGTGAGATGTCATTGCAATTATTATCAACCCTAGAACACTGCAAAACTGTGAAAAATGTCGGGATTGTTTTAAAAATCACACCTGTGTGAAGTGAGGGGCGCTCTTATCATCATACATCCTCATGGATCATCTCATACTGGCCAATCAGAATGCCTGTTGCCTGTGATTGGTTAGCTGATTTGCTCATTTACATATGACGTAAATGTTCCCTTCAATGTCAATGGCGTTTAATGTTTTGATGTTTCATTTTATATATTATATATTTAGCGGATTTTGACCTAATTTCCCCTTTCATTGTCAATGGCAAATCTTGAGACGTGTGGGGACAAATAAAAGCTGTTTATAGGAGGGGCTAGTGCCCATTTACAAATCACACCTGTGTGAAGTGAGGGCCGCTCATATCATCGTACATACATCATCATACTGTACATCATCTCATTCCAGCCAATCAGAATTTGCGTCCTCACCTTCGTCTTCAAGGTTTGTGTTGCGCAATGTTTGTGTTTACACAAACACTCCAAATTGTCCATTCATTGTCAATGGCATTTAATGTTTGTGCTAGGACAACATTTGGGTTACACACTAGGGTTTAATGCCGGGATCCCGGGATTTCGGTCCTCCCGGTTATAGGGCACGCAATTTCCCGCCCGGAAATTTCTTCGGGACCCGTTGTCCCGGAGTTTTTTTTTTTTCTTGTAGGGAAATTACACTATTGGAGTTTTCACACAGTGCGCGTTCTTTCCCCTTATCTATGAGTGATCAAATGTTCAATCTGAACCCTCCCATCATTTTCAAACATGTTAGATGATATTTATATGGAATTATGGATTACACTCGAGGGCTGCAAGCCTGCAACGGGAACTGGAGCCAGCGGGACCCAATGTAAATGTTTGCGGCGCGGGCGGTATTTAAATAGCCTACCTGCGGGCGGGCAGGCACGGCCGCCGGCCGGTCAAGATGAAATCAGTGGGACCCCGCGAATCCTGCATCCTCCCGCAATTAATCAGATAGGCCTACAGAGTTTATATACACTTTAGCAAAATATGAATGTCTGACAGACATCTTCAGGCACGCTCCCAAAGCTGCTGCACCTGTCAATCATTAGCCTAATCAGTCACTCTGTGAGAATTGTGTGTATTACGGACGGAGCGACTGAGCGAGGAGTTTCCTGTCCCTGTGATGGACATTGTCACTTCTAAACCCCTTTTTGCTTTTGCCTGCATGTGTGCAGCAATAACGTGAAACGGAACACAAACAAAGATGAGTAGGCTACAATTTGTTTTATAATAACCACCAGCACGCAGCGTCTTTCTCTCTCTCTCTCTCTCTCTCCCTCTCTCCCTCTCTCTATCTCTCTCGCTCTCGCTCTCTCTCTCTAATAATCAGTGTGCTGTGCACTGGACGTGCTGGCTAATTTAACACCCAATCGGACTTTTCATAAAGTACAAAGCGGGATGATCACATTCTCTGCAGCGGAGAAGGGGACCCACTGCATGGCTGCATGCTCAAAGGGTGAAAGACCATGGCTAAGGTATCTATGTGAAAGACGTGAGGTCGTTTTTTCCCCGTGCTTCGACAGTCACATTAGTGCAAACTCCTGTGTCCCTTTTTCTGAATAGCGTAGTAGGCCTATAACATTATTAATATTTTAATGTAATACTTTTATTGTAGGCTATATGTTCATATTTCGTTCAAATAAAACGTTTTAAACCAAAAAATATCACTATTCTATTGAACATATGAAGTATCTATACATATAAATGCATTTTGGTGGGCACTTCTTTTCTTTTTTTTCTGACGGGAATTCCCGCGGGAGCCCGGGAAAAGGTCCGCAAATTCCCGGGAATTAAAATGAGCCAAATCCGGGAAAATATTAAACCCTATTACACACACCAAAAGCTGGACAGAGGGGCTCTCAAAAAAAAATGGACGTGGGCAGGGAAACTAACCTACCTTCCACTGCGTCACTGAGCATCCTGAAGGTACCGAAGGACCCGGACACCTCAGCCATCAGCAACATTTTGAAAAATCACATAAATACAATGTATTGTTCGGGTGGAATTCACCCAGCATTGTTATTTGCAAAACATTGATATCATTCATAATTCAAAATGATAAGCTCCACATTTTCATGACATATTTTTCTCTCAACTCTGTGTGTCTCAGTGTGTCTGAGTTCCAAGTGCTGCCCACTAATGACGCCAATGAACTGAGAGTCTCTGGTCCAGGACTGGAGTCAGGAGTGTGTGCCAAAGTTCCTCACACCTTCACTGTTGACTGTAGCGAGACTGGAGAGAGGCCCGAGTGTGTCGCTGTGATGACACCTAGTGGTGAGTGGCTGTGATGACACCTAGTGGCGAGGACAGTATTTAAATGGCGTTTAGTATCACTATCGTAATGTCTTCATCGACTTATTTATTGTTTGTTTCATCTAAACCAGGTAAGATGGAGCTCGTGGAGGTGACAGACAATGGAGACGGGACATATTCAGTGTCCTACTCTCCTTCTGTGGAAGGTGCTCACTCTCTGCTGGTCAAATACGAAGATGACGACGAGTTTTGCAGGTAACAATCTACAGTTATGTGTTAAATATTTTCCATTTCCCCTCCCCATTCCCTATACACTGACACCACGCTAGACAGGAACGCCCAAAAACATCACATCCGGTTTTAGCCTGGGGTAAGAGTTTTCTATGGCTGCCAATGCAACTTGGTCCAATCCTTAATCACATACGGACAAACATCTATGCCGATGCTATCTAACTTGCGGAGGTAGCGTGCCTTGTCCATGGGCAACAGATCTTTCAACGTATGGCATTGCAAATACGTTTGATATTTGATAATCGCTACTCTGCTCAATATTGTTTTGAAAATGCCGCAAATTGCATTGCAGTGAACGAGCGCAAATTACAACTTCCCCCGGTTGTGGGCGGAGTCACAGTTTGAGGCGCTGTTTACGCGCCGTGGTGTCAGTGTATTGTGTCATTATTATCCTACTATAAATGTGCCACGTCTCTGCGTGCGTGCATGCGTACGTACGTGTGAGTGTGTGTACGGTTGTAATGCACATAACTCGAGAACCGTTTGACCCACCGACTTCAAATTCGACACACACATTCCACACCCCCACAGGGAGTGCAGGGCCTGGTATCGAGTCGGTCGGACCCACGCTTCTCCAGAACCACCACAAAAGGCTCTGCTCAGGCTCTGCCAGTGGGCCTAATGAGGCCAACTCCTTTCACCTGTGCAATTTCCAGCCTCTGCTTCAGCTAATTGAGGTTCAACCAACCAGGTTGAACCTCACACACAGGCACACACAGGCACACACACACACAGTTCTCCTTTTGGAACACCGGCTGACAGGTGCTATGACAACGTATATCACTAGGTTCCCAAGTTGCATCGTTCCCAAGTAGGCCGGTGGCCGACTGCGACGGGCACGTACAGGTGTAGTACTTCAGGGGTTCTCAACCCGTGGGTCGCGACCCCTCGGGGGGTCGCCAAATTATTTTAGGGGGTCCCCAAATTATTTTCAAAAAAAAAAGGAAAAAAAAGGGTTTTTTTAAAAAATTATTTTCACGATTTTTCAAAAATAGCAGACCTACAAGCTCATAGCGCGCCACATCTGCTATTTTTCAATAGCTAAATTATAACAATGCTTAAAAGACCAAAAGGGGTTCCCGCCCAAAATGGTTTAAGGTTATTGTAGCAGTCAATTTATATTGGGGGTCGGGAGGGGGCGGGGCGGGGGTCCCGAGGCATTGCCAAAGCATTTCCGGGGGTCCCCGGCCAAAAACGTTGAGAACCCCTGTAGTACTTGATAAATAACGATATAGTAACTGCATTGAAAAATGGATTTTAATTTCAAGAATCGAAGTATATCGAAATGAAAACAGCAACATTGACTATGTATCGTATCGTATCGTTTTGCAATGGAAATAATCGGTATGGAATCGTTTTGCTATGCAATTAATCGATTGTATCAATACTAAATTTTTGTGCGTGGTATTTAGCAATTTTTAGATTTTTTAGAAAGAGGGGTTTAATTACTTAATTTAAAATAATGTCAATGTATTTGAAATAGTTACTGTATCGATTTCAAATAATTGAATCGTATCGTATCGTATCGCCATAATGAACCAATATCGTCCATGTATCGTATCGTCAACGATGTATCGTGATACGTATCGTATCGCTGTTATAATGTATCGTTACACCCCTAATACATACTCATCTGCTTGTTAACAGTCCTCATCAGTTCCAAGTGTTGCCTGGTGGTTCCAGTAAGAAGGTGAAAGTATCAGTACCAGGACTGGAATCAGGAGTCTGTGCCCAAATCCCTCAGACCTTCACTATTGACTGTAGTGAGACTGGAGAGAGCCCACAATCTGTGGCTGTGATGACGCCCTGTGGTGAGTACAGTATACTAACATTCAGTGAGTTACTCTATATGCCTATTAATATTCATATGGAATATTAATATTTTTGAGCGGTGCACACCCCTCAAAAATGTCCCCAAGTGTCCCTATGTACCAAGCCCCCAGTGCAGCTCTCCAACGTCGAAGCACTGGGCCCTAGTGGTAATAGGTGGGACTGCAGGCGGACCCGTGGAGTTATGACTAGGAAACCCCGTGCAGCTGGGGTTTAACATTGAGCGCCCGTTTGCACTTCCACATTTTGGACACCAAATTTGGTGTCCAAATCGAGAGAGAAAAACGCACAAGTAGACGGTTCTTCCGGGTGCTTCAAAACGCCACTGAGCAACTTCCACTGAAATGAATAATAATAATAATAACTTTATTTGTATAGCACTTTTCAAAAACAAGTTTACAAAGTGCTTCACATACAATACATAAACAGGCAATTCAAATCAACAATGGAAATTAATAAAATACAAAATACAACAAGATAAAAAGAGAAAGCAGAAACTGGATGTTCATTCAAACTCATTAAAAGCCTTTATTATAATAGTGGGTTTTTAAGAGTCTTTTAAAAGTGGACACTGAAGTGGTCTGTCTAATGTCCAGTGGAAGTTGGTTCCACAGCAGTGGAGCCCTATAGCAGCAAAGGCTCTGCCACCTTGCGTCACCAGCTTTGTGTTGGGGGGGTCAAGTAAGACTTTGCCTGCGTTACGGGAAGGTATGTGCGGGGACAAGTGGTCAGAAATATACCCAGGTGCCAGTCCGTTTAGTGATTTAAAAACAAACAAGTTAACTTTAAAATCAATTCTGAACACGACTGGTAACCAATGCAGTGAGTAATTAGCCTGGCTAATAAGCCAGACTAATATCACACAACACTGTCGCGGTATATCAGTCTGGGCTGGCTCCACTTGGATTTCATTTCCCGGGGAACATTTTCTCTTTGACGCAATTGGTCAGAGCTACTGTCAGTCAAAAGTCTCAAGCATTGAACGTCACTGTACCAAAGCCCGCCTATATTGCATACCGTGTCCCGATTGGTCCGACCTGTTCTCTGCTGTAGGAAAGAGGCGTGCTACTGAGCCTCGCCAGACCGTAATCCGCTGGTAGGCAACTTTTTTTTGCCAACGGCTGATTCGGTCTGGTTTATTAACCAGGCTAGTGAGTAATATGGTCATATCTCCTGGTTTTTGTAAGAACTCTAGCTGCTGTGTTTTGAACTAGTTGAAGGCGATTGATAGATTTTTTTGGGAGTCCAGAAATAATAGCGGAGGGGGGGGGGGGGGGGGGGGGGGGGGGGTTGCTGTCGCTCCGGTTCAGTCTCTATCCTTTTAATACTCTATGCTATGTAATATACGTCTGTTTGGAGTAGGAACAGTTGCAATACCGCTGGGTGACTTACCTTCCAGTGGCACTGTTGAGCTTCACACTGTGCACTATAACTATATTACACTAGTACTGTACAGAACAGTACAGTACAGTGAGTACAGTGTAGAGTACAGTGCAGAGTACATAGTACAGTACTCTGAGTTCAGTACAGTACACAGTGCAGAACACTGTACGGTACAGTACAGTAGTGTAACTATCACAATACAAGTATAGCTGCACCGCTCAGTTCACACGGGTGTGATTTATTTTTTAATTGTCATCACAGGTAAAATGGAGATAGTGGAAGTAACAGACAATGGGGATGGGACGTACTCTGTGCCCTACTCTCCTTCCATGGAGGGTGCTCACTCTGTTATGGTGAAATATAATGCTGAAGAGGACTTTAGCTGGTAAGATTATACGAAAGAGAACATAAATTATTCTAGTGATGAGTTGACGATGAAAATACACTGATCTCTTACACGCTGTTTCAGTTTGTCCAACTTCCACGTGCTGCCTACCAACGAGGCCAACAAGCTGAACGTTGTGGACCCAGCACTGACATCAGGAGTGTGTGCTCAGATCCCTCAGACCTTCACTATAGGCTGTAATAAGACTGGAGAGATCCCACAGTCCGTGGCTGTTGTGACTCCAAATGGTGAGGATATATAACATAATAAAGATAAACACTGTCACATTATTCTCAACATTATCTCTCTATCTATGCTGTAGAGCAGGGGTTCTCAAACTGTGGGTCGCGACCCCTAGGGGGGTCGCCAAATTATTTTGGGGGGTCCCCAAATTATATTAAAAGAAAAAAAAAAGAAATTGCAAGTGAATGGCTGGAAAATGGAAATGAAGAGTTTACATAGTACACAGAGTACATGCATACACTTTCCTTAATGATTATATCTGGTTTCAGTATTTATTTATGATATATTTTCTCTATTATTAAGGTTGTTTTTGCAGTCAGTTTGGGTATTGGGGGTGGGGAGGGGGTCCCGAGACATGGCCAAAGCATTTCCGGGGGTCCCCAGCCAAAAACGTTGAGAACCCCTGCTGTAGAGCAGTGGTTTTCATTAACCAGTGGTCCGTGGGACCACCAGTGGTCCTTGAGGGGGTTCCAGGTGGTCCCCCCCATGCTAAATGATGGGGAGTTGGAAACCAAATGGACCCTATCTTTAACTCTTAAGAGCGTAAAATTAAAGCGTAAAATGAGTCCATTTGGTTTAAATTTACACTCTCAACAGTTACTTTTTTGTTAAGAATCTGCATTACTTAATTTAAAAGAAGAGAGAATGTAAAATATTTTGTATTTCGATTAACGTTTGCCTGTTATCATTCCTAATGGTACCGCATCAATACAGCAAGGAATTGTGGGCAAAATCATTTCCAACGATAACAAAATATTCTTTAGTTTTGGGTCTACGAGGCTAAATGTGTGTGTGTGTTAGATTCTATCTTCAAGTTGCGTAATTACTTGCACAAGCAGAGCGCGCAAGTACTGGACCAAGTATGTATTGCATGGTGGCATCGCTCGGCCAATCAGGGACCAAGAACAGCGATCAGCTGGGTATGTACAGTATGTCGGTACATTCCACCAGCCAATGAGAAACCACTGTTCTCGATGACGTAACTAAAGTATGTTTCAAAGTTGGTATAGGGGTCAATAGGGGGTATGTATCGGCTGGGTATGTGTTTATGTCGCTGTACTCCATCGGGGCAATGAGGGACCACTGACCACTGCTGCATTTCAAACCTAGACAGCAGCAGAGAGCTTTAGGACTCAGAGCAGCAGTCGTACCAGCAGTGGTGAGCGCACCTCATGGCGCGCTATGCTTGTGCATGCTTGTGCACAAGTGCTATGCTTGTGCACAAGTGCTATGCTTGTGCACAAGTAGGCCATACATGGCCTACTTGTGTGGAAGGCGCAAGTTGGCATCTCGACAGAGTGCAGTTCTAGTTGTAACCTATTTTGAGGGGCGCTAGCCCCAGCTCCAACAAATGGCTTTAAAACGACACCTCTCGAGACGTCATGTGGCAGCCACAGTGGGCACCCCTCACTTCACACAAGTGTGATTTGTCTTTCTTCAGGTAAGATGGAGCTCGTGGAGGTGACAGACAATGGAGACGGGACATATTCAGTGTCCTACTCTCCTTCTGTGGACGGTGCTCACTCTCTGCTGGTCAAATACGAAGATGCAGACGAGTTTTGCAGGTAAAGATCCACTTACTGAATTAATCAGATTTACGTCCAAATGTCTCTTTCTACATTTGACTAACAAAAGCCCTGTGCTTGTTAACAGTCCTCATCAGTTCCAAGTGTTGCCTGGTGGTTCCAGTAAGAAGGTGAAAGTATCAGTACCAGGACTGGAATCAGGAGTCTGTGCCCAAGTCCCTCAGACCTTCACTATTGACTGTAGTGAGACTGGAGAGAGCCCACAATCTGTGGCTGTGATGACACCCAGTGGTGAGATATCTATGTTGCAGATGTTCCTTGTCTTGTCAAGTGAAAAGTGTAACTTAATAAAGTAATAGTTTAACCCATTTAGACCTGAGGCCGATTCTAAAAACATGTCTTCTAAATCCTAAAAGGTTTTCTGAAAAAATGATGTTTCTATGTCAGTGGTGCTCAACCTTTTTCATGTCAAGAACCCCCAGAATTTTCTGTATTTGGCCGCAGACCCCCATCTGAAAATAATGTTATTCCAGGGACCACCCCAGAAGTAAAGATTTGAGTTAAAAATCTTATATGCATGAATATACATTGAAAGATTTGCGCCCCATTTTCACAACTTTTCAAAAATAGAAGCTTGTAGCGCGGCACTCGGTGCCGCGCTACGAGCTTGTAGATCTGGGTAAAATGTCTCAAATCGTATGTTGTGATTTATATTTCCAGGTAAGCTAGAAGTGTTGGAAGTGACCAAGAACAGTGATGGGTCATGTTGCGTTGCCTTCTCTCCTTCTATGGATGGAGCTCACTCTGTCATGGTTAAATATGCAGATGACCATGAGTTCAAACGGTGAGATATGTCATTGAATTTAATTATAAAGCATTGTAGTTTTCGTTATCTTATTTACAACATGCTCAAAGTTTAATGCAATTTCAAGTTGACATTTTTTGTAAATCCCTTTTCTCAGTGTGTCTGAGTTCCAAGTGCTGCCCACTAATGACGCCAATGAACTGAGAGTCTCTGGTCCAGGACTGGAGTCAGGAGTGTGTGCCAAAGTTCCTCACACCTTCACTGTTGACTGTAGCAAGACTGGAGAGAGGCCCGAGTGTGTGGCTGTGATGACACCTAGTGGTGAGTGGCGGTTATGACACCTAGTGGCGAGGACAGTATTATGAATCATATTAGCTTTCTTTTTTCTTTTGTTTATTTAACCTAATCGTTTTTGAGGGGTGCTAGCCCCTCCTATGTCCAACTTTGAGGGTTTGTGTAAACACTAACATTTAATGCCATTGACAATGAATGGCCAGTTTTGAGTGTTTGTGTAAACACAAACATTGAAGACGAAGGTGAGGACGCAAATTGTGATTGGCCGGAATGAGATGATGTATGATGATAAGAGCGCCCCTCACTTCACACGGGTGTGGTTCTTTTATATGAAAAAAACTAAGAAAAAAAAACTAAAAGTGTAAAATCAGTCCTTACGACTGCATCAAGGACCGCCAAAATACATTTTAGTCGACTAAATCAACTGCAGATTTAGTGGACTAAATTAATTTGACATTTAGTCGACTAAAAGTAGACTAACACTACAACATTCCAGGTGACTAAAATGTGAAAACTATTCAAGAGACTATGACTAAAACTAAAATCAAAATTTGCTGCCAAAAACAACACTGGTCGGCCACGTGTTGAGCGGGACCGGGCCCACCCAGGAGGAACAACGAGCACTACCTGTCCCACCGAGCGCCAGAGCCACCGTTAGCTTTGTTTCCCTGCCCACATCCCCCCCCCCTTTTTTTTGAGGGGCGCTATGTCCAGCTTTCGGTGTGTGTAAACACACACATTGCGTGACACAAACATGGAAGACGAAGGTGAGGACGGACATTCCCATTGGCCGGAATGAGATGATGTATGTACGATGTACGATGATAATGTCGCTCCCTCACTTCTTCGCACAAGTGGGAGTTTTGTATTCCTCGAGGGCCGTGCACACATAGACATGTATACCTCGAGGGTCGTGCACACATAGACATGTATTCCTCGAGGGCCGTGCACACATAGACATGTATTCCTCGAGGGCCGTGCACACATAGACATGTATTCCTCCAATCAGGGACGTGCACACATAGACATGTATTCCTCCAATCAGGGACGTGCACACATAGACATGTATTCCTCCAGGGTCGTGCACACATAGACATGTATTCCTCCAATCAGGGTCGTGCACACATAGACAACCAGGGTCGTGCACACATAGACAACCAGGGTCGTGCACACATAGACAACCAGGGTCGTGCACACATAGACAACCAGGGACGTGCACACATAGACAACCAGGGACGTGCACACATAGACAACCAGGGACGTGCACACGTAGACAACCATGACGTGCACACACATAGAGTCTATGTGTGTGCACGTCCCTGGTTGTCTATGACATAGACAACCAGGGACGTGCACACACATAGACAACCATGACGTGCACACATAGACAACCAGGGTCGTGCACACATATAGACAACCAGGGACGTGCACACACATAGACAACCAGGGACGTGCACACATAGACAACCAGGGACGTGCACACACATAGACAACCAGGGACGTGCACACATAGACAACCAGGGACGTGCACACACATAGACAACCAGGGACGTGCACACATAGACAACCAGGGACGTGCACACATAGACAACCAGGGACGTGCACACATAGACAACCAGGGACGTGCACACATAGACAACCAGGGACGTGCACACACATAGACAACCAGGGACGTGCACACATAGACAACCAGGGACGTGCACACATAGACAACCAGGGACGTGCACACATAGACAACCAGGGACGTGCACACATAGACAACCAGGGTCGTGCACACATAGACAACCAGGGTCGTGCACACATAGACAACCAGGGACGTGCACACATAGACAACCAGGGTCGTGCACACATAGACATTCCTCCAACGAGGGAAGTGCACACATAGACATCAAAGGGGGCTTCAACCCTTGCCCTTTTTACCCGTCTGTAAAACAACTGCCCTTTCCAGACCACGAATGCAGCATTTACTACTATGGTGAAAGAAATGCAAATGCCACTTCTTTATGCCAAGCATTCAGTAGAATTGCTTTTTTTTCCCGAAGTCTCCTGAACTCGAACAAATTTGTTTAGGAATCCCTGTCGCTATACACCGCATCTCCAGTAACTAAAGAGCGCTGGGGTTGCGACCCCGAAAACAGCTGATCCCGCTGCCACGCGTTGTGAGCTTGTAGATCTGCTATTTTTTGTCCAAAAGGGATTTGAGCCCCTGCCTCTCTAACACTCTCTGCCTCCAACCAGGTAAGATGGAGCTGGTCGAGGTTTCAGACAATGGAGATGGAACATACTCCATAAGCTACACCCCGTCCACAGAAGGTGCTCATTCTCTGGTGGTGAAATATTCTGATGAAGACGAGTTCTGCAGGTAAATGCCTTGAAGGGTTGTATCAATTATAATTAGGGTGGTGCATTTATTTCACTGACAGTCTGTTCATTTATTTACTTTGTTTGTTAACAGTCCTCATCAGTTCCAAGTGTTGCCTGGTGGTTCCAGTAAGAAGGTGAAAGTATCAGTACCAGGACTGGAATCAGGAGTCTGTGCCCAAATCCCTCAGACCTTCACTATTGACTGTAGTGAGACTGGAGAGAGCCCACAATCTGTGGCTGTGATGACGCCCAGCGGTGAGTAATATTCCTTTAATAGCAATAAGTGAGTTATATTACTTATTTACTTTCATAATGGATACATAGGGAATGTTAATACTCATTTGTCATCACAGGTAAAATGGAGATAGTGGAAGTAACAGACAATGGGGATGGGACGTACTCTGTGCCCTACTCTCCTTCCATGGAGGGTGCTCACTCTGTTATGGTGAAATATAATGCTGAAGAGGACTTTAGCTGGTAAGATTATATACGAAAGAGAACATATTCTAGTGATGAGTTGACGATATAAATACACTGATTTCCTACACGCTGTTTCAGTTTGTCCAACTTCCACGTGCTGCCTACCAACGAGGCCAACAAGCTGAACGTTGTGGACCCAGCACTGACATCAGGAGTGTGTGCTCAGATCCCTCAGACCTTCACTATAGGCTGTAATAAGACTGGAGAGATCCCACAGTCCGTGGCTGTTGTGACTCCAAATGGTGAGATTCTCTTTTTACGATTTCTAGTTTGTCCGTCTTTCTGTCAGTTTAGCTAGCAGGTTATCTCAAGCAGCTACGACGAGTGGATTTACACATAATTTAACCCATTTAGACCTGGTGTAACCTATAAGTTGTTTTACCTTAAATGCCCTCTGTGTCTCATAATAGCAACACCAATGTTTTGTTTTTTATATACAGATTTTCTCCCCACACGTCTCAATATTTGCCATTGACAAGGAAAGGAGAAATTAGGTCAGATGTCTGTCAAATATGACGTACATTTGTGGCGACACAAACATTAAATGCCGTTGACAATGAAGGGAAAATGTACGTCATTATGTAGACGAGCAAATCGGCTAACCAATCAGATACATTCAGTTGTTCATGAGATGATGTATGAAGATGTATAATGCTGATAAGAGCGCTTCTCACTTCACACGGGTGTGATTTTTCTTTAATAAGAATTTGACAGAAAACCTCAGGTTAGGGTTTTTAGTTAGGTCTGAATGGGTCTAAATGGGTTAAAACATAACACCACAATACATCGAAAAAAGGTTTATAATTGGCCGAGGGAGAAGTCATTAATCACCTAACTAATGCCTCATGAACACTTGTATAGATAAACTGACACCTTGTTGGATGTCTGTGTTCACTACTGCACACGTTTTCTTCTTTTTTTTAAAGATATGTTTGGGGCTTTTTCTGCCTTTATTGGATAGCGTACATGCTGTACAGTATGGTGACTGGAAATGGGGAGAGAGATGGGGGGCGTTGACACGTGGCAAAGGTCGTCGGGATCGGGAGTCGTACACGTGACACGCCGTCAGGCTAGCTTAGCAGCCTAGGTGCCCGGACCGCTACACTAGCCGCCCGGGCCCTGCGATTGGCTGATCACCCCATAGCGATGATTTGATTGGCCGAGCAAAGTACATATTGAAGATAAAAATCACACCCGTGTGAACTGAGTGGTGTAAGGTTTTATATAGCATGATCAGCTGTGGTCTGACGTAATGTCTGACGTTAAAGATCTTTGGCTAGGTAGACTCGTCTTCTGATGTGATGATTTGTGACCATGAAGTTGATTCAGCTGGAGTTTTTGTCCGATGTGAGGTATTATATAAGGTAAGGTATTATATACCCTGATCAGCTCCGATCTGACGTAATGAAATCACACCTGGATGTGATTTCACAACTGGCTTTTTTTGTGCAGAGAAAATGACCACGGTTGCTACGGTCATCCAGTTCACCCGGGTGTGATTTAATTACGTCAGAAATTATTTTGAACATAGCAACCATGGTCATTTTTTTATGCACACAAAAGCCAGTTGTAGGAGTGGTTTACACCACTCAAAAAGTGAGGCCAGCAAAGTGACGATGGAAAAGTGAGGACGCAAATTGTGATTGGCCGGCGTGATTGGGTGGGGAGATGTGCCATTTGGTTGAGCAGAAATTGGGAATGGCCAAAATGAGATGATGTACAGTATGATGATGTATGATGATAAGAGCGCCCCTCACTTCACACGGGTGTGATTTTTATCTTCTTGTTTACTCAACCAGGTAAGATGGAGCTCGTGGAGGTGACCGACAATGGAGACGGGACATATTCAGTGTCCTACTCTCCTTCTGTGGACGGTGCTCACTCTCTGCTGGTCAAATACGCAGATGAAGACGAGTTTTGCCGGTAAAATCCTCTTAGGTTGTGAATTAGTCAGATTGACTTCCATATGCCCTCTTTCTACAGTTGACTAAAGAAAAAAACAACCTCTGCTTGTTAACAGTCCTCATCAGTTCCAAGTGTTGCCTGGTGGTTCCAGTAAGAAGGTGAAAGTATCAGTACCAGGACTGGAATCAGGAGTCTGTGCCCAAATCCCTCAGACCTTCACTATTGACTGTAGTGAGACTGGAGAGAGCCCACAATCTGTGGCTGTGATGACGCCCAGCGGTGAGATCTTCTTCTTTTGCTTTCGGCTCTGTCTCCTCTGTCTCCTCTTCTCACACTCCAACTAACTTCATGTCCTCTTTCACTACATCCACAAATCTCTTTGGTCTTCCTCTATTAGGCCTCCTGCCAGGCAGTTCCAACCTCAGCATCCTTCTACCGATATACTCACTATCCCTCCTCTGTACGTGTCCAAACCATCTCACTATCCCTCCTCTGTACGTGTCCAAACCACCTCACTATCCTCCTCTGTACATGTCCAAACCACCTCACTATCCCTCTTCTGTACGTGTCCAAACCACCTCACTATCCTCTGTACATGTCCAAACCACCTCACTATCCTCCTCTGTACGTGTCCAAACCACCTCACTATCCCTCTTCTGTACATGTCCAAACCACCTCACTATCCCTCCTCTGTACATGTCCAAACCATCTCACTATCCCTCCTCTGTACATGTCCAAACCATCTCACTATCCCTCCTCTGTAGTCTGTTCATGTCCAAACCACCTCACTATCCCTCCTCTGTACATGTCCAAACCACCTCACTATCCCTCTTCTGTACGTGTCCAAACCACCTCACTATCCTCTGTACATGTCCAAACCACCTCACTATCCTCCTCTGTACGTGTCCAAACCACCTCACTATCCCTCCTCTGTACATGTCCAAACCATCTCACTATCCCTCCTCTGTACATGTCCAAACAATCTCACTATCCCTCCTCTGTACATGTCCAAACCATCTCACTATCCCTCACTCTGTACGTGTCCAAACCATCTCACTATCCTCCTCTGTACGTGTCCAAACCATCTCACTATCCTCCTCTGTACGTGTCCAAACCATCTCACTATCCCTCCTCTGTACATGTCCAAACCACCTCACTATCCCTCCTCTGTACATGTCCAAACCATCTCAGTCTGGCCTCTCTGGCTTTATCTCCAAAACATCTGACATGCACTGTCCCTCTGATGTACTCCTTCCTGATCCTATCCATCCGTGTTACTCCCAGAGAGAACCTCAACATTTTAGTCTCTGCTACCTCCAGCTCTGCTTCCTGTCTTATATTCCTTACATAGTGGATACATATGGAATATTAATATATATATATTTTTTGTCATCATAGGTAAAATGGAGATAGTGGACGTAACAGACAATGGGGATGGGACGTACTCTGTGCCCTACTCTCCTTCCATGGAGGGTGCTCACTCTGTTATGGTGAAATATAATGCTGAAGAGGACTTTAGCTGGTAAGATTAAACAAATATATTATCTATTTCATCTTTTACGCTCCAGACAAATGGAAGAAAATCCAGGACTCTCTTAAACTGGACAATCTGGTCTCTATGGAGTCATTTAAGGCACTACTCGAGGATGCAACACATAGCGACTGTACCTGTTTTTAGTAGCCCCTAATGTATTAGCATTAAGATGTTCTTTTTAATATTGCTCATCTCTATTTTATCTTATATACAATTGTGTTAGTTGCTGTTGTTTCTGTCTGTCTGCCTGCCTGCCTGCCTGCCTGCCTGCCTGCCTGTCTGTCTGCCTGCCTGCCTGCCTGCCTGCCTGCCTGCCTGCCTGCCTGCCTGCCTGCCTGCCTGCCTGCCTGCCTGCCTGTCTGTCTGCCTGCCTGCCTGCCTGCCTGTCTGTCTGTCTGTCTGTCTGTCTGTCTGTCTGTCTGTCTGTCTGTCTGTCTGTCTGTCTGTCTGTCTGCCTGCCTGCCTGCCTGCCTGCCTGCCTGTCTGTCTGTCTGTCTGTCTGTCTGTCTGTCTGTCTGTCTGTCTTTCTTTCTGTATGTGTGATTGTACTCGGGACGTCCTTGCAAAAGAGTGCATGCTCTCAATGGTCTTCGCTGATTACATAAAGGTCAATAAAGAGAAAAAAGAAAAAATATTCTATAATGAATATATGATGAACATATTGTGAAATATACACAAGTGAAAGCACTACTGATTTCCTACACGCTGTTTCAGTTTGTCCAACTTCCACGTGCTGCCTACCAACGAGGCCAACAAGCTGAACGTTGTGGACCCAGCACTGACATCAGGAGTGTGTGCTCAGATCCCTCAGACCTTCACTATAGGCTGTAATAAGACTGGAGAGATCCCACAGTCCGTGGCTGTTGTGACTCCAAATGGTGAGGAGAATATCATTTATGGAGACACTTTCACCATTCCCCACATTATCTCTCTATATGCAGTATGTTTTGTAAGTTAATTAAATGTTCCATTGGCGGCCATACTAAATGAGAAGACTCCTGTATGTTTCTGAAAACACCACTGAAGTTACACTGAAAAGGTTTAACCTGCAGGGGCACGGTGGCACAGTGGGTAGTGCTGTCGCCTCACAGCTAGAAGGTCCTGGGTTCGATTCCCGCTCGGGACGCTGTGGGTGCTGGTGGCGTGTTTCCTCCTCCGCGTCATCAGTGCCCATACCCGAGGCGGGGTTGGCGAAAGGGCCCGTCTGTGTGGGGTTTGCATGTTCTCCCCGTGTCCCCTAGGGTAGGTACCCTCACAAAAACATGCAGTAATCCTGGTCTCTAAACTGCCTCCCCCTGGCCAGCCGGGGCGCCTGATGGAGGGGAAAGGAACTGGTTGGAATAACGTGTTCCTTCCACGCGCTACGTCCAACCACGGAAACTCCCCCCTGTCAGGTGTAAAGGAGCAACCTGGACACTCAGGCATGAAGGAAGCATGAGTTCAAGTCCGTTGCTCTCCCCATGTCCCCCATATATGGGGACTAGGTTGGCGGAGGGTGTGTAGAGACCAGGATCACATTAGATAATTGACACAGGGGTGAAAAATGGGTTACAAAATCGTGGGATAAAAAATAATAAAAAAAAAAGAAAAGGTTTAACCCAGTGACCTCGTTTTTGGTGAAAAGCATAAAATGCTGTGTTTTTGTGTAAAATAAAAAAAATATTAACATTTCAGAAAATGTTAAACAGAACTATAGAGGGTATGCGCATGCATAAAGTGAATGGCAGATCGAGTGGCAAAATTAGTGACAAAGTGAATTTAATGTTGTTTAAAGTCATTTAATGCAATCAAATAGGACTTTTCTGTTTGGATGTATGTAGGCGTTCCCGCATAACTTCCAGGCATGATGATGATGTCACACGCATACGCTCTATAGTCATAGACCGTAGATATAGTTCAAGTATATAGTATTATATGTTCAATTGACGTTATTGTTTATTTCTCTCCTTTCTTCAGGTAAGATGGAGCTCGTGGAGGTGACAGACAATGGAGACGGGACATATTCAGTGTCCTACTCCCCTTCTGTGGACGGTGCTCACTCTCTGCTGGTCAAATACGCAGATGAAGACGAGTTTTGCTGGTAAAGATCCACTTAGGTTTTGAATTGTAGTACTGTATGTTTCTTTCTATTACTGACTAAAACCCTTGTGCTTGTTAACAGTCCTCATCAGTTCCAAGTGTTGCCTGGTGGTTCCAGTAAGAAGGTGAAAGTATCAGTACCAGGACTGGAATCAGGAGTCTGTGCCCAAATCCCTCAGACCTTCACTATTGACTGTAGTGAGACTGGAGAGAGCCCACAATCTGTGGCTGTGATGACGCCCAGTGGTGAGATATCTATGTTGCAGATGTTCCTCGTCTTTGTCAAGTGAAAGTGTAGCTTAGTAATGTAGTTTAAATGTCTCATATCTAAAGTGTATGTTGTGATTTATATTTCCAGGTAAGCTAGAAGTGTTGGAAGTGACCAAGAACAGTGATGGGTCATGTTGCGTTGCCTTCTCTCCTTCTATGGATGGAGCTCACTCTGTCATGGTTAAATATGCAGATGACCATGAGTTCAAACGGTGAGATGTGTCATTGAGCTCTAAGGTCCTTGCAGACTGGACGCGTTTTTTCCGGAAAACCGGTGGAAAAACGCTGCTAAAAATCCAAAAAACGCAGCAGTGTGCAGGGACCTTAATTCTTATTATTTTAACAAACAGCATGATCTTATTTTTTTTAGTCAAAAACTAATGTCATTGATACAAAACTAGAAGGATTTCATCCAGAAGTTTATATCTCTACCAAAACTACTGATGAGTGATTATGTATTCTTTATGAGGGGTGCCGTCCCCTCCAATGCATGGCTTTTTGAAGATTACGTCATATGTGACTAAATTTGACTGAGGGACTGCCATTGGATTTTTTTGAATTTTCGTTTTTTCATGTCATGTGAAAGTAGGGAATCATAGCTTCAAATTGACATATTGGTTGTTCAGTTTGGCCCACCAGTTTTGGAGATATGGCTTATAGAGTAATGTCTTGCAGAAAACAGCGAGTTGAGAAAACAGGCTTGAAAGGTTTACTTCTGTGGACTCTAACGTTACACCTAGCTACATGTTTAAGCATTTATTTCATATTTATTTCATATTTACAGATTTCAGCTCTGACACATATTTCAGACATGCTCTAGTATGTGAAGAGTCTGCCTGTGCTATTAACTCATTTTGAAAAAAACAAAACAAAAAAAGTGTTTCTCCTCTGGTGAAAAGCTGTAATTTGCGCGATGGCAGTCTCTCAGTCAAATATGGTCACATATGGCAGCCAAGTCTAAGCACTTATATCAGTGGTTCCCAAACTTTTTCGTGTCAAGGACCCCCAAATTCACACGCATTATGCTACGGACCCCCGATTTAATGGCATTTCTATCTGTGGTACCCCAATTTATATTGTAAAACCACTGCTAATTTAACTCAGAGAGTGTACAAATGGAACCAAATGGACCCGTTAGGGTCCATTTGGTTCCATTCGTACACTCTCTGAGTTACAGACCCATAAGGGTCCATTTGGTTCCTTATACCTCTAATTGAGCTAGGTACCCAACACCCCCAAGTACCCCTAGGGGTCCCCGGACCCCACTTTGGGAACCCGTGACTTATATGACAACGTAAGACGTCATGTGGCCGACATAAATACATCTTGTGACTCATTTTGTTTCATACATGCACACCAGGATGGATAAAGGAAAGAAATGTGGAAAGCGCTTCACTAGAAACTATAGGGATGTCCCGATCACGTTTTTTTGCTCCCGATCTGATTCCGATCATTTGATTTTGAGACATACCGATACCGATCTTTCCCGATCCGATCTTCATATTTTTTTGAGAGGTGCAAACCACTCCAACAACTGGCTTTGTTAGTACCCGTGTGTGTGTGTGTGTGTGTATGTGACCCAAAAGAATGAGCATGGTTACTATGGTCACTGACATTACGTCAGACCACAGCTGACCACGCTATATAAGACCTTGCACCACTCAGTTCACATGGGTGTGATTTGTATATAACACTTATGCCATATCACAATAGCAAATGTATGTCACTCTAGTCTAGTCTGTTGTTTTGCCTTTCAATTATTGAAAGGCAATATGTGACTATATCCTACTTTTATTAGAATGACTGTCATTGTGTTTTTTTTTTTCTTTCTATGAAAGCATGGAATCATAGCAAAATAATGATGTATTGGTTAATTTGAGTGAATACAGTTCTACAGCTTCTACATAGAACTGAAGTCAAGTTAAAACTCTTAAAGAGTATCTCTCTCATTCAGAGAGAGTACTACAGACAGACATGCATCATGCCATCATGCATAGCGGGGGTTGCATTTCTTTTGTTTTCATCATAGGCCTCTGGATTTTTTTTGAGGGGCTCTAGCCCCTCCTATGTCCAGCGTTGTGTGTTTGTGTGAAGTTGGTGAAGGTGAATAATGTTTCATATGTTTTGTTTGTCAACTCTGTGTGTCTCAGTGTGTCTGAGTTCCAAGTGCTGCCCACTAATGACGCCAATGAACTGAGAGTCTCTGGTCCAGGACTGGAGTCAGGAGTGTGTGCCAAAGTTCCTCACACCTTCACTGTTGACTGTAGCGAGACTGGAGAGAGGCCCGAGTGTGTGGCTGTGATGGCACCTAGTGGTGAGGACAGTATATTAATCATATGAGCTGTTTTCTTATGGTTGCGAAGAGTGATTGCGATGAGACCTAGCAGAACATGTCTGTCTGTCTGTGTGTGTGTGTGTGTGTGTGTGTGTGTGTGTCTGTGTGTCATGCTGTAACACCACCCGCCCGCCACCAGAGGGCGCAGCTGTATCACAAAAAAACACACAGACACACACACACACACACACACACACACACAAAACTTAACTTTAAAAAAAAACTTTAAAAGAAAAAAACACGCACGCACACATACACACACTAAAAAATAACTTAACTTAAAAAAAACCTTAAAAAAGTACGTAATTTATTCTAATTGTTGCTATTGCAATTTACGAGCTGCGTTCGCTTCCCGCGTTTGCGCGTCTTACTTGTTTTTATTGTTTATTTCTCTGAATGGTCTTTATTCCTCCAACCAGGTAAGATGGAGCTGGTCGAGGTTTCAGACAATGGAGATGGAACATATTCCATAAGCTACACCCCGTCTACAGAAGGTGCTCATTCTCTGGTGGTGAAATATTCTGATGAAGACGAGTTCTGCAGGTAAATGCCTGTAAATGTTGTATCAATTATAATTAGGGTGGTGCATTTATTTCACCTGACAGTCTGTTCATTTATTTACTTTGTTTGTTAACAGTCCTCATCAGTTCCAAGTGTTGCCTGGTGGTTCCAGTAAGAAGGTGAAAGTATCAGTACCAGGACTGGAATCAGGAGTCTGTGCCCAAATCCCTCAGACCTTCACTATTGACTGTAGTGAGACTGGAGAGAGCCCACAATCTGTGGCTGTGATGATGCCCAGTGGTAAGAATGTGATTATCAATTTTGGAGGGGTATCAGCTATAGTGTAGATTTTTGTCCTAACACAAACATTAAATGCCATTGACAATGAATGGAGAATTTAACGTCATATGTAGACGAGCAAATAGACATGTTACCTCATGATGATGTACGATGATAGGAGCGCCCCTCACTTCACACAGGTGTGATTTTTTTATTCCAGGAACTACTGTATTACTCCCTTCTGCTTTTGGTATATTAATAACATATGAAGAATTGTTTTACATTCAGGTAAAATGGAGGCGTTGACAGTGAAACACAACGGCAATGGGACTTACTCTGTGGACTACTCTCCTTCAACGGATGGTGCTCATTCTATCGTGGTTAAATACGGCGAAGAGGAGGAATATAGCAGGTATACCACTTCAGTCTTTAAGTTTAGATCAGGGGTTCTCAACGTTTTTGGCCGGGGACCCCCGGAAATGCTTTGGCAATGTCTCGGGACCCCCCCCCCCCCCCCCTCCCCCGCCCCCTCCCGACTCCCGAAATTGACTGCTACAATAACCTTAAACCATTTTGGGCGGGAACCCCTTTTGGTGTTTTAAGCATTGTTATAATTTAGCTATTGAAAAATAGCAGATCTACAAGCTCATAGCGCGCCACCGAGTGGCGCGCTACGAGCTTGTAGGTCTGCTATTTTTGAAAAATCGTGAAAATAAAATTTTAAAAAAATATTTATTTTTATTTTTATTTTTTTCAATAATTTGGGGACCCCCTAAAATAATTTGGCGACCCCCCGAGGGGTCGCGACCCACGGGTTGAGAACCCCTGGTTTAGATGACTATAATGTATGGGGATTTCCCCATCCTTTTTGTTTACATTTTATATACTAAAAAGTACGTCTCCAAGAGACAAGAAAGTGGCCGCACGGCACACACTAGCCAAAGGGCCAATAGAGCACCGAAGTCTGGCGTCAATATCGGCAGAGGGCGGCGGGCGCTATAAAGTCCACGGGTTCATGTACTTTTTATTTGCATTGTAATCCCCATAGGGGTATTTTAGATCGCCTCATATAAGAACTGTGTTTGAAAAATAAACACACCATCCCGGCCGTTTCACTCATATGGATATGAAGAATCAACTTACAGAAAACGCTAATGTTACTGCTGCTGAATTAGTTACATTTTCGCTAGAAACAGACTGTATCAAATATGAGTGACTGACTGTCGTAAACGATACAGAGACACCTCCCCGACAATCGCAGAGACAGCTTGTTTATTTTTGGACCACAGTTCTTATATGAGACGATTTTAAGATGACCCCATGTTGTTCTCCATAGATAAAAACGTCCATGAACCAGGGGGTGAGCGAGTGACGTCAGGACTTCGGCGCTCTATTATTTATTTTAGGACGCAGAGAATAAATAATGATGTTTCGTCTTCTTCATATACTGTCAGTGGTGGAAAAAAGTACGGTTTTTACTTAAGTAGGTGTATCAATAAGCCTACTGCAACATAGAAATACTTTGTTACGAGTAAAAGTCTGGTATTTAAAAAAATCTTGAGTAAAAGTACAAAGGTATTGGCATCAAAATCTCATTATGCAGAATGTCTCATTTCAAGTTTTCAAATGTATAACAATCTTTTGAAAATAGCATATCTACAAGCTGACAATTGTAAGCTTGTAGATTGGCTATTTTTCAATAGGTTGTTGTAGTTTAAACAGCTTCCATGTGCTGCCCACCAACATGTCTGATGGTTGTTGTAGTTTAAACAGCTTCCAGGTGCCCCCCACCAACATGTCTGATGGCTGTTGTAGTTAAAACAGCTTCCAGGTGCTGCCCACCAACATGTCTGATGGTTGTTGTAGTTCAAACAGCTTCCAGGTGCTGCCCACCAACATGTCTGATGGTTGTTGTAGTTCAAACAGCTTCCAGGTGCTGCCCACCAACATGTCTGATGGTTGTTGTAGTTCAAACAGCTTCCAGGTGCCCCCCACCAACATGTCTTATGGCTGTTGTAGTTCAAACAGCTTCCAGGTGCTGCCCACCAACATGTCTGATGGTTGTTGTAGTTTAAACAGCTTCCAGGTGCTGCCCACCAACATGTCTGATGGCTGTTGTAGTTAAAACAGCTTCCAGGTGCTGCCCACCAACATGTCTGATGGTTGTTGTAGTTCAAACAGCTTCCAGGTGCTGCCCACCAACATGTCTGATGGTTGTTGTAGTTAAAACAGCTTCCATGTGCTGCCCACCAACATGTCTGATGGTTGTTGTAGTTTAAACAGCTTCCAGGTGCTGCCCACCAACATGTCTGATGGTTGTTGTAGTTTAAACAGCTTCCAGGTGCTGCCCACCAACATGTCTGATGGTTGTTGTAGTTCAAACAGCTTCCAGGTGCTGCCCACCAACATGTCTGATGGCTGTTGTAGTTTAAACAGCTTCCAGGTGCTGCCCACCAACATGTCTGATGGCTGTTGTAGTTTAAACAGCTTCCAGGTGCTGCCCACCAACATGTCTGATGGTTGTTGTAGTTTAAATAGATTCCAGGTGCTGCCCACCAACATGTCTGATGGTTGTTGTAGTTTAAACAGCTTCCAGGTGCTGCCCACCAACACGGACAACAAGCTGAAGCTGTCTGGTCCAGTGCTGGAGTCAGGAGGACTGTGTTCCACGCTCCCTCAGACCTTCACCATAGACTGTAGCGAGACCGGAGAGGCCCCCGAATCTGTGGCTGTGATGACACCTAGTGGTAAGAAGAATTATCTTACTTCCAGTCATTTTCTTCTTTTACTTTGCCGTTTCGGTCCTTTTTTTTGAGGGGTGCTATCCTCTCCTATGTCCAGCTTTTGGTGTGTGTGTGTGTGTGTGTGTGTGTGTGTGTGTGTGTGTGTGTGTGTGTGTGTGTGTGTGTGTGTGTGTGTGTGTGTGTGTGTGTGTGTGTGTGTGTGTGTGTGTGTGTGTGTGTGTGTGTGTGCGCAAAATGTGTCCTACACAAACATTAAATTCCCATTGACAATGAATGGACAATTTTACTTCATAGTGTAAAGTTGTAAACTGTAAACACAAATATTGTGTAACACAGACATTGACGACGAAGGTGAGGACGCACATTGTGATTGGCCGGAATGAGATGATGATGATGTACGATGATAAGAGCGTACGATTTGAGAGGCGCTAGCCCCTCCTATATTCAGCTTTTGTTCCCCACACGTTTCATATTTGCCATTGACAATGAAAGGAGAAATTAGTTCATAATTATGTCCGTAAAATATGACGTAAAGTTGTGGCAACACAAACGTTAACTGCCATTGACAATGAAGGGAAAATGTACGTCATTATGTAGACGAGCAAATCGGCTAACCAATCACATACATTCAGATGTTCATGAGATGATGTATGTATGATGATGTGTAATGATAAGAGCACCCCTCACATTATTGAGTGGTGTAAACCACTCCTACAACTGGCTTTGTTAGTCTGTCTGTCCGTACCAAAAAAAATGAGCATGGTTGCTATGGTCACCCAGTTCACACGGGTGTGATTTCATTACGTCAGACATTATTGAGTGGTGTAAACCACTCCTACAACTGGCTTTGTTAGTCTGTCTGTCCGTACCAAAAAAAATGAGCATGGTTGCTATGGTCACCCAGTTCACACGGGTGTGATTTCATTACGTCAGACATTATTGAGTGGTGTAAACCACTCTTACAACTGGCTTTGTTAGTCTGTCTGTCCGTACCAAAAAAAATGAGCATGGTTGCTATGGTCACCCAGTTCACACGGGTGTGATTTCATTACGTCAGACATTACGTCAGACCACAGCTGATCAGTCTATATAAGACCTTACACCACTCAGTTCACACGGGTGTGATTATTGTATTACTGTAAGTTAATCAGTTAATACACCCCCCTTCCCTCCAGCTCTTTAATAAACACAAAATACATTTTCAGGTCAGGATACCACTTTTATCCAATCAGATAGAGATAAACAATTACAGCAGACAACATTTGAACTGGAACACAAGTTCATGAATTATCTTTTTGAGATTGAATGAAATGTGCAACCCACCTGAAAATGTAGTTTCTGTTGGAGCTATAGCGAGAGACTATGGGAGACCCATGTTACTTGCTAAACGCACACCAGTCTTAGTAGTGGTGCCAGCTCACGGCAGAAACATCTAAAGAGTTAAGTCTTAAAAAGACAAAAGAGTGGCCGCACACACTGATAGCCAAAGAGCCGATTATTTATTAGGATGCAGAGTATAGGAACCAGGTTCCTAGAAGATGATGAGGATATTATTTCAATAGACGGCTACCATGTGAGCTTCTAAACGTTATGTTAATGGTTTGACCAGGTCAGATGGAGCTGGTGGAGGTGACGGACAACGGAGACGGGACGTACTCCGTGGCCTACTCTCCGTCTGTGGGGGGTGACCACTCTCTGCTGGTCAAATACGCGGAGGAAGAGGAGTTTCGCAGGTATGACTAAGTACTGATTGACAGCCCATACATACATCCACACAGAAAAGTCCTGTCTGATTGACAGCCCATACATCCAAACAGAAAAGTCCTGTCTGATTGACAGCCCATACATACATCCACACAGAAAAGTCCTGTCTGATTGACAGCCCATACATCCACACAGAAAAGTCCTGTCTGATTGACAGCCCATACATCCAAACAGAAAAGTCCTGTCTGATTGACAGCCCATACATCCACACAGAAAAGTCCTGTCTGATTGACAGCCCATACATCCACACAGAAAAGTCCTGTCTGATTGACAGCCCATACATCCAAACAGAAAAGTCCTGTCTGATTGACAGCCCATACATCCAAACAGAAAAGTCCTGTCTGATTGACAGCCCATACATACATCCACACAGAAAAGTCCTGTCTGATTGACAGCCCATACATCCACACAGAAAAGTCCTGTCTGATTGACAGCCCATACATCCAAACAGAAAAGTCCTGTCTGATTGACAGCCCATACATCCAAACAGAAAAGTCCTGTCTGATTGACAGCCCATACATCCAAACAGAAAAGTCCTGTCTGATTGACAGCCCATACATCCACACAGAAAAGTCCTGTCTGATTGACAGCCCATACATCCACACAGAAAAGTCCTGTCTGATTGACAGCCCATACATCCAAACAGAAAAGTCCTATCTGATTGACAGCCCATACATACATCCACACAGAAAAGTCCTGTCTGATTGACAGCCCATACATCCAGACAGAAAAGTCCTGTCTGATTGACAGCCCATACATCCACACAGAAAAGTCCTGTCTGATTGACAGCCCATACATCCAAACAGAAAAGTCCTGTCTGATTGACAGCCCATATACATCCACACAGAAAAGTCCTGTCTGATTGTATTAAACGATGTTAAACTCAATATGCCACTAACTTTGCCACTAAAATTTGCCACTCACTTTATGCATGCGCGGCCATATACCCTCTATTGTTATTGCACTACAGCGCTCAATTAAATCATTGAAAACATTTAAATTGTTTAAAATCGTTAAAATCATGCATATAACTCTATTCTGTCCTCCGATTGGCCAGCGTTTCAGGAACTCTTCCCAAGGCATTTGTACGCCTTGCCCTCATCTCGTTGGCTATTTTCGTCGTATAGTTCTACTAGATCTACTAGTTCTACTCTTCCCCAGTAGTCCCTCCCTAACATTTCACTATCATTTTGTCTCAGTCTTGATAGGTTATTGAGTGGTGTAAACCACTCCTACAACTGGCTTTTTTTTTGAGTGGTGTAAACCACTCCTACAACTGGCTTTTTTGTGCAGAAAAAATGAGCATGGTTGCTATGTTCACCCTGTTCACCCGGGTGGCTTTGCTAGTCTGTGCAGAAAAAATGAGCATGGTTGCTATGTTCACCCTGTTCACCCGGGTGTGATTTCATTACGTCAGACATGATTTCATTACGTCAGACAGGCTATATTACACCACTCAGTTCACACGGGTGTGATTATTTTTTTTTTATATTTAGTTTTTTGTAATTTTTCGTCCGAGTTTGAGTCAACGAAATTAACCCTGGTGCATGCATGTTTTTTTTTCCGGGTGCAGTACTTAGTTTAGACAGTTTTTGGTTTACTAGTCATTGGTTAGACCAGTCATTAGTCCTACAACTACAACCTATCTCAAACCCTCACCCTAACCTCCCACGGGGCAGCACACCTAAACCTAACCTTAACCCATGTCTAACCAATGACTAGTCTAAACTAAGTATGCACCCCGTTTTTTCCCCCTCCTCCTGCAGCCCTTACAAGTTCCACGTTCTCGCGCCCGGTGCCAGTGAGCTGGACTCGTCTCCTCCTGGCAGACTGGTGTCTAAGACCTGTGCCAAGGTCCCTCAGACCTTCACCATCGACTGTAGGCCTGGAGGAGAGGCCCCGGTGTCTGTGGCCATGCTGCTTCCCAACGGTAAGGCGATCTGTTTAGGCCTTTTTTTGAGTGGTGTAAACCACTCCTACAACTGGCTTTGTTAGTCTGTCTGTGCGTAAAAAATGAGCATGGTTGCTACGGTCACCCAGTTCACACGGGTGTGATTTCATTACGTCAGACATTACGTCAGACCACAGCTGATCAGGCTATATAAGACCTTACACCACTCAGTTCACACGGGTGTGATTTTTTTACCTGAGATCAGATTCTAAAAATGTCTTCTACATCCTGACAGTTTTCTGAAAAAGCTATGTTTCTATGTCAGTCGCTCTTCGATTTTTCAAAAATAGCAGACCTACAAGCTCGTAGCGCGGCACTCGGTGGCGCGCTATGAGCTTGTAGATCTGCTATTTTTCAATTGCTAAAGCATAACATGACGCTAACACCAAAAGGGGTTCCCGCCCAGAATGGGTTAGGGCCACAAATATCATTCAAAGTGCACATTATACTTCTATTATACAATTGAAAAGGTGTACCCAAAAAGCTGTACGCAACCCAGGAAAAAAAGTCACCAGCTACTACGTCACTGACACACTGCAACACACACTGCAACAACCCACTAAACACACTAACACGTCACAGACTTACCCTCCGCGTCGATCCACGGCTATCTCCTCATGTCGCGCAGCACGCCCACACTCAACACCACCCGCGTAAAAATTGTCATTGCACTGCCACTAAAGCCGCCTCCCGTCCAGACTCACAAACAATATCAATATCAATAATAAACACAAACACGCCACAAGCACCGACACCCCCGCCTAATTTGTTGCCACGTCTATGAAAACAAGCACAGAAAAAATGCCATTCAACACGCTACTTACACACACTACCACTCGCTTACAATACGCGGACCTGGCAACACTATATTCCCTCTCCCATTTGCTCAAAGCCCACCACGTGACCCAGGAGTTTTTCTGTTACGTATCTTACATCCGGATGCACCACCGGACGTTACACACTACACACACACACATTAGGATAACAACAAGACGAACGCTTGCCAGCCACACACACACAGCCACACACACACACACACACACAAACACACACACACATACACACGCTTGCCAGCCCCACACACACACACACACACAGTCACACACACACTGTACAGCCTGTCGGAAAACAAAAGTACAAGAAGAAGAACAACAACCGATTCTAACTTGGATGGAGAGCGCCGCGATAACAAATAATGCAAACACGAAAATTGCGCGAACGACTGCGTCGACACCTGGCGTGGAACAAACGGGACGAACCAAGGCGCATATATGGATAACAACAACAACACTACACGCACACGCGCACGCACGCGCTGCAACACAAAACGGCTGCATACAACGCGTGTCACTGTGGACTTCTGTATCTGTGGACTTCTGTATCGCAACGCGGGGCAACGCAACTCTGGGATGAGCGGGCCGAAGGCCCGCGAAATTCTAGTATTTATACATTTCTTTTGCTTTTTCTTTGTATTCCGCTTTTTGGCAATTCAATTCAAAGGAGCTTTATTGGCATGAGAAAACACATGTGTACGTATTATTTGAACCAATCTGTACGGCAGATTATCAAGGCCTTTTCATGCTGGAAGAGAGTGAACGTGCCTCCGCGATTCATCTTCAATGAGAGGCGGGCGGTTATTTTGGACACGTTGGAGAAGTTGAGGGGCGTCGTGAATTTCTCTAAATATAAACGTTCACGGCGGCCTAAGTACAAATATAATTCATGAAAAGCCTACTAGCCTACTACAGTTTGAGTGGGCAAAACCTATACATATACTAAATAAATTATACTAAATTGTTTAACCCATTCTGGACGGGAACCCCTTTTGGTGTTTTAACTAAGCATTATGTTATGCTTTAGCTATTGAAAAATAGCAGATCTACAAGGATCTGCTATTTTTTTTAAATCGTAAAAATGCGGCACAAGCTCTTTTAATATATATTCTTTTAGAGCGAACGTTTTTTTATTTCGACGTCAGGCCTAAGGGTCAATATAAGTCAAATATTCTAGCCTTTCCATGAGTATCTTTTTTTATATTTTTCCAAAAAGAATACAAACAGCCGATAGCATATTTACAAGTTATGAATCATGAACCTGAAGGCAAGTAAAACAATATTGTAAACGTTGTTTGCTGTGGTAAATAAGGCAGTGCAAATCTGCATACAGGGCTCTCTCGCCCTCCCGCCCCTCACTGGTGTGAAATCAGGTAGGAAAAAGGCGATCCAGGCGATAAAATATGAACACTGCTGTGGTGGGTAGCAGTGTTGTTTTTGGCAGCAAATTTCTATTTTTAGTTTTAGTCATTAGTCTCTTGAATAGTTTCCATTTAGTTTTAGTCGCATTTTGGTCACCTGGAATGTTTTTGTGTTAGTCTAGTTTTAGTCGACTAAATAATTCAATGCCACAGACGAATAACAGTCCACACTATTGATCCATAATGTATAAATGATAGATAAGGGTTCAGGACAACGAGGCCTTTTCGTGGAGGGGTCAGAATGAAATTTGGAGACACCTCGTCTGTGGTACTCTGTTGATTTAGTCGAACAAAATTAATTTTGGCGGGCCTTGATGCCATCGTAATGACTGTTTTTACACTTACTGAAAATAGCCAATCTACAAGCTCACAACGCGTTGTGGGCTTGTAGATCGGCTATTTTCAGCATGCAACCAAGTGTAAAATGACTCATACTGGATCTCTTGTCCACTAGTCCCTTCCTAACATTTTAGTCTAGTTTTTATTTGTTGAGGAAATCGTCAGTATATTTAGTCACCATAGCTTAGTTGTCATGTAGTTTCCATTTAGTTTTCGTCAGTGGAAAAAGGTAGTCGACGAACATTTTTCGTCTTAGTTTTAGTCGACGAAAACAACACTGGTGGGTAGTATAGAGGAGAGGTGCTTCAAACCCTGGTTTGACATGCAGAGAATGTTAGAGAGGCATGGGCCATGGGGAGTGGTTTAAATGTTAGAGAGGAATGGGCCATGGGGAGTGGTTTAAATGTTAGAGAGGAATGGGCCATGGGGAGTGGTTTAAATGTTAGAGAGGAATGGGCCATGGGTAGTGGTTTAAATGTTAGAGAGGCATGGGCCATGGGGAGTGGTTTAAATGTTAGAGAGGCATGGGCCATGGGGAGTGGTTTAAATGTTAGAGAGGAATGGGCCATGGGGAGTGGTTTAAATCTCTTGAATAGTTTCCATTTAGTTTTAGTCGCATTTTGGTCACCTGGAATGTTTTTGTGTTAGTCTAGTTTTAGTCGACTAAATAATTCAATGCCACAGACGAATAACAGTCCACACTATTGATCCATAATGTATAAATGATAGATAAGGGTTCAGGACAACGAGGCCTTTTCGTGGAGGGGTCAGAATGAAATTTGGAGACACCTCGTCTGTGGTACTCTGTTGATTTAGTCGAACAAAATTAATTTTGGCGGGCCTTGATGCCATCGTAATGACTGTTTTTACACTTACTGAAAATAGCCAATCTACAAGCTCACAACGCGTTGTGGGCTTGTAGATCGGCTATTTTCAGCATGCAACCAAGTGTAAAATGACTCATACTGGATCTCTTGTCCACTAGTCCCTTCCTAACATTTTAGTCTAGTTTTTATTTGTTGAGGAAATCGTCAGTATATTTAGTCACCATAGCTTAGTTGTCATGTAGTTTCCATTTAGTTTTCGTCAGTGGAAAAAGGTAGTCGACGAACATTTTTCGTCTTAGTTTTAGTCGACGAAAACAACACTGGTGGGTAGTATAGAGGAGAGGTGCTTCAAACCCTGGTTTGACATGCAGAGAATGTTAGAGAGGCATGGGCCATGGGGAGTGGTTTAAATGTTAGAGAGGAATGGGCCATGGGGAGTGGTTTAAATGTTAGAGAGGAATGGGCCATGGGGAGTGGTTTAAATGTTAGAGAGGAATGGGCCATGGGTAGTGGTTTAAATGTTAGAGAGGCATGGGCCATGGGGAGTGGTTTAAATGTTAGAGAGGCATGGGCCATGGGGAGTGGTTTAAATGTTAGAGAGGAATGGGCCATGGGGAGTGGTTTAAATGTTAGAGAGGAATGGGCCATGGGGAGTGGTTTAAATGTTAGAGAGGAATGGGCCATGGGTAGTGGTTTAAATGTTAGAGAGGCATGGGCCATGGGTAGTGGTTTAAATGTTAGAGAGGAATGGGCCATGGGGAGTGGTTTAAATGTTAGAGAGGAATGGGCCATGGGTAGTGGTTTAAATGTTAGAGAGGAATGGGCCATGGGTAGTGGTTTAAATGTTAGAGAGGAATGGGCCATGGGTAGTGGTTTAAATGTTAGAGAGGAATGGGCCATGGGGAGTGGTTTAAATGTTAGAGAGGAATGGGCCATGGGGAGTGGTTTAAATGTTAGAGAGGCATGGGCCATGGGGAGTGGTTTAAATGTTAGAGAGGAATGGGCCATGGGTAGTGGTTTAAATGTTAGAGAGGCATGGGCCATGGGGAGTGGTTTAAATGTTAGAGAGGCATGGGCCATGGGGAGTGGTTTAAATGTTAGAGAGGCATGGGCCATGGGGAGTGGTTTAAATGTTAGAGAGGCATGGGCCATGGGGAGTGGTTTAAATGTTAGAGAGGAATGGGCCATGGGGAGTGGTTTAAATGTTAGAGAGGCATGGGCCATGGGGAGTGGTTTAAATGTTAGAGAGGCATGGGCCATGGGTAGTGGTTTAAATGTTAGAGAGGCATGGGCCATGGGGAGTGGTTTAAATGTTAGAGAGGCATGGGCCATGGGGAGTGGTTTAAATGTTAGAGAGGCATGGGCCATGGGGAGTGGTTTAAATGTTAGAGAGGCATGGGCCATGGGGAGTGGTTTAAATGTTAGAGAGGCATGGGCCATGGGGAGTGGTTTAAATGTTAGAGAGGCATGGGCCATGGGTAGTGGTTTAAATTCCCTAGAAGGGCACTTTTTGGCAAAACATTGCGAAAGTGGCGGATCTACAAGCTCTCGATGCGTCGCACTGTGCGACGCGTTGAGAGCTTGTAGATCAGCTATTTTCGTGCAGGCGCGACCCTGCACTCTTGAGTTGCTGAAGATGCGGCGTATATGACACGGATTTGTACACAAAACTAGTTTCAGCTCAAAATGTTGCGTTCAGGAGAGTTCGGAAAGGCGGCAGTTCTCCTGAATGCTGCATTTGCATTTCTTTCGCCACAGTAAAACTGCGTTCATTCATGGTCTGGAGAGGGCAGTTTTTTTTCACAGATGGGGCAAAGGTTCAAACCCCCTTTGATGTCTATGTGTGCACATCATAGAATATATAAAAGGATAGAGATCTGGCGCGAAGCTCCGCCCCCTCCGCTATTCATGTCAGTGGAAGTTGCTCAGTGGCGTTTTGAAGCACCCGGAAGGACCGTCTCAAAACGTCTACTTCCGCATTTGCCAACCAAATTTTGGTTGGCAAATGCGGAAGTGCCACCGAGCGCTCAATGTTAAAGCCCAGCTGCACGGGGTTTCCCGGTCATGAATCCACGGGTCCGCCTGTAGTCCCTCCTCTTACCACTAGGGCCCAGAGCTTCAACGTTGGAGCGCCTCACTGGCCCCTTGGTGCACATGCATGTTGTACATAAATCTTATCTTATAGGTTGCAACTTGACAAATCAAATTAATCTTGACTCTAATAATGTTCCGACTCTTTATGAAAGGTAGAAGGTGTGGACCTGACAGACTGCATACTAATTTAACTCTTTTAGGAAAGGTAGAAGGTGTGGACCTGACAGACTGCATACTAATTTAACTCTTTTAGGAAAGGTAGAAGGTGTGGACCTGACAGACTGCATACTAATTTAACTCTTTTAGGAAAGGTAGAAGGTGTGGACCTGACAGACTGTATACTAATTTAACTCTTCGGGGAAAGCTAGAAGGTGTGGATCTGACAGACTGTACACTAATTTAACTCTTCGGGAAAGGTAGAAGGTGTGGATCTGACAGACTGTACACTAATTGAACTCTTCGGGAAAGGTAGAAGGTGTGGATCTGACAGACTGTATACTAATTTAACTCTTCAGGAAAGGTAGAAGGTGTGGATCTGACAGACTGTACACTAATTTAACTCTTCGGGAAAGGTAGAAGGTGTGGATCTGACAGACTGTATACTAATTTAACTCTTCGGGGAAAGCTAGAAGGTGTGGACCGTTTTGGCGTTTTAACTAAGCATTATTTAGCTATTGAAAAATAGCAGATCTACAAGCTCATAGCGCGCCACCGAGTGGCGCGCTACGAGCTTGTAGGTCTGCTATTTTTGAAAAAAATCGTGAAAATGTGGCACAAATCTTTGAATATATAATCTTTCAGAATACTTTTTATTTATTTACTTTTATTATTTCTAATAATGTTCATGACTAGAAGGTGTGGATCTGACAGACTGTACACTAATCCAACTCTTCAGGAAAGGTAGAAGGTGTGGACCTGACAGACCGTGGAGATGGGAAGTACACGGTGGTCTGGTGTCCAACCATGGACGGCTCTCACTCCCTGGTGGTCAAATATGCCAACGAGGATCAATTCTGCAGGTAAGAGTTTCTCTCTCTCTCTCTCTCTCTTTCGCTTGCTCACTTTAACAAGTTGACTGCCACCTGGTGCCACCTTAGGTTATACTGTACGTTGAAGTATACTATATCAGGGGTTCTCAAGGTTTTTTTTTCAAATGCTTTGGCCATGTCTCGTGTCCCCTGCCTGGCTGCCCCCCTCCCCACCCCCAATACAAATTGACTGCTACAATAACCTTAAAGGACAACTTTAGGTTTTTCTCAACCAAGGTTCATGTTGTAGGTTATTAGAGAAAGTAAAAGATGAAGGTTAATTGTTTTTCATTTGCTGCTTTCTTTCGTTTTTAGCGATTTTAGCTATTTTTGAAAGGGGTCGAGGGCATTCGAACATGGTCCTAAATATGTTTTTTTTTTTTTTTTTTTTACAATATGGTGATTATTTACTATAGTCACTAGTCATTACGCCAAGAAATTATATCTGGCCACCAAAGATCACAGGATCAATTGAATGTGACAAACTGACATATTGAGCCTACAGTATACACACAGTATGGCATCGCCCTAAATGGTAAATGGTGCATTTCTCTTTACATAGATTGTGCATTACATTCACCCATTCACACACACATTCATACACCTTCACATAGATGTGTGTGTGTGTGTGTGTGTGTGTGTGTGTGTGTGTGTGTGTGTGTGTGTGTGTGTGTGTGTGTGTGTGTGTGTGTGTGTGTGTGTGTGTGTGTGTGTGTGTGTGTGTGTGTGTGTGTGTGTGTGTGTGTGTGTGTGTGTCTTAGATAGCACTTTTAGACTTAGATAGCATTTGAAACAGACTTATAGCATGTCATGTAGACAGCACAATAATTGCATTGTATGTAGTCATAGCACATCATAGTACATATGTATAGCATAGTATAGTATGTATAGTTTATATGTATAGTGTCATTATATAGATATGTCCTAGTTACGTTCTTAGCTTACGCATGTTTCATGATAAATGCATTTTATATATGTGATGTATTCCCATGCTTTTGTTCTTGCCTAATGTAAGTCGCTCTGGATTAAGAGCGTCTGCTAAATGCCTAAATTGTAAATTGTAAATTATGTGATGTGTCAGTCCCTTCCAGTTCCACGTGCTGTCCGTCCACGATGCTCAGAAGGTGCGTGTCAGCGGTCCTGGCCTGACGTCTGGCCTTCCGGTTCCTGCCAGTCTGCCTGCACGCTTCTCTGTGGACACGTCTGAGGCCGGAGAGGGACACCTCACTGTGGACATCCTGGTGAGTTAATATTAGACACCTCACTGTGGACATCCTGGTGAGTTAATATTAGACACCTCACTGTGGACATCCTGGTGAGTTAATATTAGACACCTCACTGTGGACATCCTGGTGAGTTAATATTAGACACATCACTGTGGACATCCTGGTGAGTTAATATTAGACACCTCACTGTGGACATCCTGGTGAGTTAATATTAGACACATCACTGTGGACATCCTGGTGAGTTAATATTAGACACCTCACTGTGGACATCCTGGTGAGTTAATATTAGACACCTCACTGTGGACATCCTGGTGAGTTAATATTAGACACCTCACTGTGGACATCCTGGTGAGTTAATATTAGACACATCACTGTGGACATCCTGGTGAGTTAATATTAGACACCTCACTGTAGACATCCTGGTGAGTTAATATTAGACACATCACTGTGGACATCCTGGTGAGTTAATATTAGACACCTCACTGTGGACATCCTGGTGAGTTAATATTAGACACCTCACTGTGGACATCCTGGTGAGATAATATTAGACACCTCACTGTGGACATCCTGGTGAGTTAATATTAGACACATCACTGTGGACATCCTGGTGAGTTAATATTAGACACCTCACTGTGGACACGTCTGAGGCCGGAGAGGGACACCTCACTGTGGACATCCTGGTGAGTTAATATTAGACACCTCACTGTGGACATCCTGGTGAGTTAATATTAGACACATCACTGTGGACATCCTGGTGAGTTAATATTAGACACCTCACTGTGGACACGTCTGAGGCCGGAGAGGGACACCTCACTGTGGACATCCTGGTGAGTTCTTCAATCTTTCTGTGCTGCTATAGGTGGTAGCATGAGTGTGGTTTTAACACTCTTATTGCCCAGGGGTATCTGGAACCATTCACTCAGTGCGCCCAGTGATTTGCAGCTTCAGAGCCCATTTCAAGGTGACACAGCACTCCATCTTCATTGTGCAGTTAGCATAGCATATGTACCTAGCAGATAACGGGGGGGGGGGGGGGGGGGGGGGGTTCGAATATATTCGTACTTGCAAAAAAAAGAGTTTTAATAAACGGACAGTGAACATACTGGTGAGTTAATAATAAACACCCATGTGGACATTCTGGTGAGTTATTAATGGGTGTTATTACAATGGATTTTGTTGGTACCATTAGGAGAGATAACAGGCAAATGTAGATCAAAATAACAATTCTTCTACATTCTCTAAGTGTATAGACTTCTTGCAAATTAAGTAATGCAGATGTTTAACAATAATTGTCTCCACCAGGCCGAAGGCATGGGGAGAGAGTATGTTTTGCACTCCGTCCGTGTGTGTGTCCTTCCGTCCGTCCGTTACCAGCTAATCTCCAGCACCGTTAACCCGGCCAAACTTTGCACACACACTCCCTGGATGCCAACGATGAACCTCTGCCCCGCATTTTCCAGAACGGCCTGTTATAGCGCCACCATGAGGCAGCTTTTCACATTTGTTACCTAAAACTGCACCGATCTGCGTGAAACGTTGCATGCACACTCCCTAGAGGCCAAGGACAAACCTTTGACCTGCATTTTCCGCATCTGCCTTTTATAGCGCCACCAGGAGGCCGACTTTTGTAAAACACATTTTTTGATATTACTCCTCCAGATTCTGTCCAAAAATCTCACAAATCGTTACACAGTATCTCTATGGTCATGTGCGCAAGTCGGATCTGTCCGATATTTCATATTCCATCCTAATTGGCTATCACAGTTTGCAAGATTGCCCCGTTTTGAACAAAAGCCTCAAATCATGAACACAGCATGCAATTTACGTGAAATCTTTCACACATTTTCTTACTAGGCTGAGGAATATATCCCACCCTTTTCACATTGGCCTGTTATAGCGCCACCAACAGGTTGATTTTTGCAAAACACATTTTTGGAACAAAATGCCTCAAATCATCCAATTGCCATCAAAGGCAAACATGTTTATATTACTCCTAAACATTTTGCCAAACATCTCACACAGTCCTATCCTCCTGGTGGAGACCTGTGCCCAGAAGGGCACTTTTTCTAGTTGTACTCTGGGTCCATTTGGTTTCATCTTACGCTCGCAAGAGTTAAAGATCTATAAGGGTCCATTTGGTTACCAACTCTCCATCATTTAGCTGGGGAGTCGGGACCACCTGGAACCACTGTGTTTAACACTATATAATTGACATTCACATATAAATTTGTTTTATCCCACAATATGTTTTTTCACCCAGTGTCAATTATCTAATGTAATCCTGGGCATGTAATCCTGGGCGCTACACTTCCTCTGCCAACCTGGGGAGAGCAACGGACTGACCTCATGCTTCCATCTATGCATGAGGAGTCTTTTTTCACCAGGGGGGAGTTTTCCTGCATGGTTAGCACGTGGAAGGAACACTACACCTTATTCCAACCAGTTCCTTTCCCCTCCATCAGGCACCCTGGCTGACCACGGGGAGGCAGTATAGAGAGTATAGACCAGGATTGCTGCATGTTTTTTGTGAGGGTACCTACCTACCCTAGGGGGAGAACATGCAAACTCCACACATTATTCTGATTGCACTCTTTCTCTCGTCTCTCGTTTGGGTCAAATCGGGGCTCCAGGACCCAGAGGGCAGATCTAAAAGACCTCTGATCCGCGACGACTACGACGGCACCCTGGACGTGTCCTACGTTCCCGACAGGGTGGGCCGCTACGACGTCACCGTCCGCTACAGCGGAGACCGGGTCGCCGCGTCGCCCTACCGCGTCTGTGCCGTCGCCACGGGCGACGCCAACAAATGCATCGTCACAGGTGGGACTTTTAACGCACAATTATACAACGGGTCGTTTATTTTTCTTTTCAAGGAAGCAATCTGATTGTTTGAAACAGCCATCTAGCTAACACATTGAGTGCCGCCTGGTGGACAAAAGTGGGTGCCGGGTGTTTTCAGGCTATTCCACTATGACTCGCGTCCGGTTTTGTCTTCCATGTTGAACGCTAAAGTATTAGCGTTAATGCTACCGAGCTAAAATAAGGCCAATCCTCACTCTAGAAAACGCCAATGTTCCCATCGCGCTCACTGGACAATCAGAAAATACCTCCGAACATCGCGTTCTGGTCAACACCACGAACAGCGCAGTAGTTTCTGAGAAAAAAGCCTGCAAAGGCGTGGCCTAAAGCAGAAGATAATGGCTATTGAGAAAAAACACCAGTGCGGGCGGGGCCCTGGCAACCGTGCATAGCAACCGGAGCGGTTAAAAAAATGAAACACAGCGAGACAATGCTATAGCGATATCAAACGCCTTAAGACGAGCCTGCTCGTCATCTGTACCCAGCGTCAGGTACAGTAGGTCTTGGACAGGTATACTCGTCATACGGATTCAACGTGTTAAACGAGCATGATGGAACGCCTAATCAAAACATACAAATCAGCTGCACAAATTGCCGTCGGTAAGGCGTGCATGGCAACAGTTTGTGTCGCGTCGGGTGATTTCACACCAGAAGATATAAGAAGATGCACCGTGTTGAAAATGACTGTAGACAGACAGACAGACAGACGGATGCTGTCTTGGACCATTTCCAACGCAGGAGGACCAAAGCGATCCCCTCATGCTGCTGTAGCAGTGGGGAACAAACTGTATTCCTTTGGAGGCTACTGTTATGGATGCAACACCACGGATCAGATGGGTGTCCATGTCTTCAACACTGTGTCTTTATGCTGGAAGAAGTTACCTCCAGTGGAACATCACCTTGAGGCGCCATGCGTGCGCTACTGCCACACAGCTGTACTGATAGAAAATACAGTCTACATATGGGGGGGTGCTCCTTTCTGCAATGTGCTTTATGCATTTGATGTCGACGCACACACATGGTTTAAACCCAAGGTTTCTGGGTGTGTTCCAGAGGTGAGGTACCAGCACTCAGCCTGTGTCGTGGGGAAGGTCATGTTTATCTATGGAGGATGCAACAGCAATTATGGACGCCATGACGACTTGTACAAGTTAGACACCAGCACAATGCTCTGGACTTTAATTAACACCAGAGGAACTTCACCTCTTGCTTCAGCAGGTCACACCGCCACCATCATCGGGACAAAGATGTTTGTATTTGAGGGAAACACCTCCTCCAGCAACAACATCATCAGAGTGTTTGACACAGAGACCAACCTCTGGCTGGACACACCTCCTGCACTGCCTCGTCCGCGAGGACGCTACCATCATTCAGCATTTACCTACAACGGAGAGCTGTACATATATGCATATGGTGTCCACAACTATACCCAGACCTTCAATGATCTGTGGAAATTCAATCCAGAGACCTTGTACTGGAAGAGGGTTAAGCCCAAGGGGAAAAGCCTGTCTCAGATGTATTGGATTTGCTGTTGCATGGTGGAAGATCGTGTTATCCTCTTCGGAGGAGCCATAACACCTGATGATCTGTACGTCTTAGACTTCAGTCCTAGCCTGAAGACATTGTGTAAGCTAGCAGTTATTCAGCATAGTCTGGATCAGTCTGAACTCCCACACAACATCAGGTGGGAACTGACAGCCATGACCAAAATAGTGTGTAAAAAAAACAAAAAAAAACATCTCTAACCAAGAGAAAACAAGACGGGTTGTTGATTATGTCATATTGACAATGTCAGTCTTGTGTTGCGTTCACATGGCGCAGATGAAACGATGCAGTCTACCATGCATTGTCAATGGAAGCCAGCGGAATGACGTTGCAGAGACGCAATGGTGCATGTGGCACAACACGTCTTTGCATCTTTTCATCTGTCCGTGTCAACCATAGAGTATATATATAATAGAGACTGAACTGGCGCGAAGCTCCGCCCCCCCAGCTATTCATGTCAGTGGAAGTTGCTCAGTGGCGTTTTGAAGCACCCGGAAGACTGCCGGAAGTCCCTCCCAGGACCTCAACTTTGAGGTCCTGAGTGACGTAGGGCAACCGAGCGCTCAACGTTAAAGCCCAGCTGCACGGGGTTTCCCGGTCATGAATCCACGGGTCCGCCTGTAGTCCCTCCTCCTACCACTAGGACCCAGAGCTTCAACGTTGGAAAGTCTGCCTGCCCCCTTGGTGTCAACGCACCGTTAGGGGCCGTTCACACCTAAGAGACAGCCGTCTCCTCGGTGTCTCCTTTGCCGCATGTCTTCCCCCCCCCCCCCCCCCCGTCTCTCCCCCTTTCCTGTCGTAATACTGTAAACATCTATCAATAAAAGCAAAAATAAAATAAAAATATCTTAAAAAAAGAAAAAAAAAAAAAAACATACGGGTGATTCTTAAAGTGGTTAAACTGTTTTTAATGCTAACATAACTTGCACTCGCTGGGTGATCCCCTGGAACCAACCAAAAATAACCTATGGGGTACCCCCGGACCCCACTTTAGGCGGGAGTGGTTCAGGGGTAGAGCGGCCTGCTTGGGAACCGCTTCCCAGTTCGATCCCCGCTGCTCCCCCAGAGTGAGTGGGGAAGTGTCCTTGAGCAAGACTCTGAACCCCTAATTGCTCCCGATGTGCAGGTTGGTGCCTTGCATGGTTTCCTCCGCCATCGGTGTACGAGTGTGTGTGTGAATGGGTGAATGTAATGCACAATCTCTGTAAAGCGCCGTGGATAAAGGCGCCATATAAATGGATCATTTACCATTTACTTTGAGAACCATAACCATCGTTTCAACCCATTTAGACCTGATGAAGATTCTACAAAAGCCTTCTAAATCCTGACAGTTTTCTGAAAAACCCATGTTTCTATGTCAGTGGTTCTCCCCAAAATGATATGTATTTCGCCGCCGACCCCCATCTGAAAATATGTTGTTCCAACTTCCAGGGACCCCCCCTCCCCCCAGAAGCAAATATTTGAGTTAAAAACGTTCGCTCTGAAAGAATATATATTCAAAGTTTTTTCCAACATTTTCACGATTTAAAAAAAAAATAGCAGATCTACAAGCTTGTAGCGTGGCACTCCACACCTAAACACCAAAAAGGGGTTCGCGTCCTGAATGGGTTCGACCATCAAAACGTTTCTCCATCCCTCCTCCTCCTCCTCCTGCAGGTCCTGAGCTGGGCTCCGTCATCGGAGCCGGGGAGGAGATCGGTTTCGTGGTGAACACGCAGTCGGCGGGCGCGGGGAAGGTGTCGTGCTTCGTCCTGACGCCCGGCGGCAGCCAGGTGGAGGCGGACGTCTTGGAGAAGGAGGACGGGACGTTTGAGATCTGCTACACGGCCTCGGAGCCCGGCAGCTACATCATCTCGGCCTGCTTCGGAGGAGAGAGTCTGTTCACCAGTCCCTTCCAGGTCACGGTGCGTGATGTGATGTCGTGCAACCACCCCTTTAGACAGCTATATGTGTGTCCCTGGGTCCCTGGGTCCCTGTGTCCCTGTTTCACTGGGTCCCTGTGTCCCTGTGTCACTGTGTCCCTGTGTCCCTGTGTCCCTGTGTCACTGTGTCACTGTGTCCCTGTGTCCCTGTGTCCCTGTGTCCCTGTGTCACTGTGTCCCTGAGTCACTGTGTCCCTGTGTCACTGTGTCCCTGGGTACCTGGGTACCTGGGTCCCTGTGTCCCTGGGTCCCTGTGTCCATGGGTCCCTGTGTCCCTGTTTCACTGGGTCCCTGGGTCCCTGTGTCCCTGTTTCACTGTGTCCCTGTGTCACTGTGTCCCTGTGTCCCTGTGTCCCTGAGTCACTGTGTCCCTGTGTCACTGTGTCCCTGTGTCACTGAGTCACTGTGTCCCTGTGTCAATGTGTCCCTGTGTCACTGTGTCCCTGTGTCACTGTGTCCCTGTGTCACTGTGTCCCTGAGTCACTGTGTCACTGTGTCCCTGTGTCCCTGTGTCACTGTGTCCCTGTGTCCCTGAGTCACTGTGTCCCTGTGTCACTGTGTCCCTGTGTCACTGTGTCCCTGAGTCACTGTGTCCCTGTGTCCCTGAGTCACTGTGTCACTGTGTCACTGTGTCCCTGAGTCACTGTGTCCCTGTGTCACTGTGTCCCTGTGTCACTGTGTCCCTGTGTCCCTGTGTCCCTGAGTCACTGTGTCACTGTGTCCCTGGGTCCCTGTGTCACTGTGTCCCTGTGTCACTGTGTCCCTGTGTCCCTGTGTCCCTGTGTCCCTGGGTACCTGGGTCCCTGTGTCACTGTGTCCCTGTGTCACTGTGTCCCTGTGTCCCTGTGTCACTGTGTCCCTGTGTCCCTGAGTCACTGTTTCCCTGTGTCCCTGTGTCACTGTGTCCCTGAGTCACTGTGTCCCTGTGTCCCTGTGTCACTGTGTCCCTGTGTCCCTGAGTCACTGTGTCCCTGTGTCCCTGGGTACCTGGGTCCCTGTGTTCCTGGGTCCCTGTGTCCCTGTGTCCCTGGGTCCCTGTGTCCCTGGGTCCCTGTGTCCCTGGGTCCCTGTGCCCCTGTGTCCCTGAGTCCCTGTGTCCCTGGGTCCCTGTGTCACTGTGTCCTTGGGTACCTGGGTCCCTGTGTCCCTGGGTCCCTGTGCCCCTGGGTCCCTGTGTCCCTGGGTCCCTGGGTCCGAGCACGAAAATATATAGTCTTTGTTCACCACCAAGTGCCACTGTTGCACTGCCTAACACACAGACACAGACACACACAGGCCAGGGAGGAGGGCTTGTACAGTACAGTACAGTACAGTACAGTACAGTACAGTACAGTACAGTACAGTACAGTACAGTACAGTACAGTACAGTACAGTACAGTACAGTACAGTACCACTCACTTCAGACGGGTCTGATTTTTAGCTGTTCCCCCACTCTCAGTGGTGGAAAGTTACTTAAGTACTTAAGAATCTTTGTCGACTGACTGCCGTTTTTCACTGACAGAAACTATGCTGTGATATAAACAAGTTTATAGTTGTTTATAGTTGTGTCTTCTCCCATTTTATGAGCTGTGTTTTTCACGTGCACATGTTTTTTTTCTTCTTCACGTGCACACATGCAGGCACAAGATGAGGATGAGAGCATGAACCACGGACAGCCGTCCAGGTCCACAGACCACATCCAGCCTACGGTGACTATGAACACACTTCATGACAATAAACTAGACCACGTCCAGTCTACAGTAAGACGCCTGAGGGCGAGAAGCGTGCACGCATCCGCCTGGGTGACAGCAGACTGCTGGGCGAGCACTGGCGCTTTGGCACGGGGAGTAAGATCTACATTTTCGGGCCTGTTGAGAACTCTAGTTTTCGCCGGCTGCCGGGCGTGGCTGCACTAATATGTTTTTTTTAATTATTTTTAATTTTATTTTATTTTTAGATTTTGCCTTTTTTCTTTTTTTATTGATAGAGGGATAGATGAAAGTAGGCTGACAGGAAATGGGGAGAGAGATGGGGGGGGTGACACGCAGTAAAGGCCGCCGGGATCGGGAGTCGAACCCGCGGCACACTGCCAGACTGGATTACCAGCCAAGGTGCCCAGACAGCTACGCCAGCCGCCCGGGCCAGCACTAATAACTTTGGGGCAGGCCCGTCTAGAGTTTGAATGGACATGTATCAGTCAGAAGGGAGACATCAAAGAGGAAGGGTGGATGGGGAAGGATCAACATATGGAATGTCAGAACAGGTCAGCTCCATATATGGAGATCTAAGGTTTGAGGTAAGATGTAGAGTTGCTGGCCAATATTGATGACATCAGGGATCTCCATATATCTTGTCTGTTGTCTTGTCTGTTCCTAGACGACGCATGTCTCCTATACACCCTATAAATACTAACAGAATATGCACATCACTTCGTCGAGGTGCTGACTTAGGAAGTGACATCAGAAGAAAAGAATGAACCCACACACTCATCTGCTCCAATATAATGTTGTTTCGAGCCAAAGGCTCTTCATCTGGTCAAACCCAGTTGAGTTTGACGTGTCGTCTTGTCCATTCCCAGATGAATCATGGCTCCTACATCCCGCTGAGCACCGTGAACCAGCACCACGGACTGCTGCCGTTCGACGTCGTCATGAGCTTTGGTCTGACCGACGCTGAGATAACAGGTGAGGTACCAATTAGACACACCGACGCTGAGATAACAGGTGGTACCAATTAGACACACCGACGCTGAGATAACAGCTGGTACCAATTAAACACACCGACGCTGAGATAACAGCTGGTACCAATTAAACACACCGACGCTGAGATAACAGGTGGTACCAATTAGACACACCAACACTGAGATAACAGGTGCACCAATTAGACACACCAACGCTGAGATAACAGGTGGTACCAATTAGACACACCAACACTGAGATAACAGGTGCACCAATTAGACACACCAACGCTGAGATAACAGGTGGTACCAATTAGACACACCAACGCTGAGATAACAGGTGAGGTACCAATTAGACACACCGACGCTGAGATAACAGGTGGTACCAATTAAGACACACCGACGCTGAGATAACAGGTGAGGTACTAATTAAACACACTGGCAATTTAACCACGTTATCCCTAGACTAATGCTGCATTTTGTATCTTTGTAGCGGGAGAAGTTGAAACAAGCTCAAGTTTTTTTTTCTTTTTTGTTTGTAGCTTTGTAGCTGTTCTTTTGCAGCAGCTACAAAACGTCAGCTGTATCTTTGTATCTTCATGATGTCGCTGTTGCTTCCATTGAAAAATGAACGGTGGACTGTAGCTCAAAGCTACAGTCCACCTACTAAGCTTTGTATGTGCCCGTGTGAGCGCCATGCAACGAGTTGTGAGATTAACACGAGTGTGTCGTATAGGAGAGGTCCACATGCCGTCGGGGAGCAGAGGTCAGGCCGAGGTCATCGACAACGGAGACGGGACGGTCACGCTGACCTTTGACCCCACAGAAGAAGGCTTGCATCAGCTGACCATTAAAGTTAACGACGTCACAATGTCAGGTAAATTATCTTACGAGTTCTCTCATTTAATGATACAATCTGCCTTCGTGCACAGACCAGGTAACCTGACTAGTCATTGGTTAGACATGCGTTATGGTTAGGTTTAGGTGTGCACGTCAAGGTCCATTATTTATTCAGCATTTGAGCCACCGTTTGATGACATTTAGCCTCGCAAGCCCAAAACCAAGTTGTCGTTGGATAACATTTTGTCCAGAATTCCATGCTGTATTGATGTTGTTTGTACCATAGGAGAGATAACAGGCAAACGTTAAAAACAAACAATTATTTTACATTCTCTAATTTGTGTATACTTAATGCAAGATGTTTAACCCATTTTGGTGTTAGCATTATGTTATGCTTTAGCTATTGAAAAATAGCAGATCTACAAGCTCATCGCGCGCCACCGAGTGGCGCGCTACGAGCTTGTAGGTCTGCTATTTTTGAAAAATCGAAGAACGACTGACATGGAAACATAGCTTTTTCAGAAAACTGTTAGGATTTAGAAGACATTTTTAGAATCTAATCTCAGGTCAAAATGGGTTAACAATCATCTAACTCTTCTCAGAGAGTCCTCGTAATGCAAGATGTTTAACCCATTTTGGTGTTAGCATTATGTTATGCTTTAGCTATTGAAAAATAGCAGATCTACAAGCTCATCGCGCGCAGCCGAGTGGCGCGCTACGAGCTTGTAGGTCTGCTATTTTTGAAAAATCGAAAAAGAACGACTGACATAGAAACACAGCTTTTTCAGAAAACTGTTAGGATTTAGAAGACATTTTTAGAATCTAATCTCAGGTCAAAATGGGTTAACAATCATCTAACTCTTCTCAGAGAGTCCTCTGCAGTTTTACGTGAACAACGCCAGCAGAGGAGAAGTGATGGCACACGGCCCAGGCCTGGTGTACGGAGTCTCCAACGAGATCGCAGCCTTCACCATCTTCAACAAGGATTTAGTACAAGGTAAGCCGTCCCACCACGGAGTCTCCAACGAGATCGCAGCCTTCACCATCTTCAACAAGGATTTAGTACAAGGTAAGCCGTCCCACCACGGAGTCTCCAACGAGATCGCAGCCTTCACCATCTTCAACAAGGATTTAGTACAAGGTAAGCCGTCCCACCACGGAGTCTCCAACGAGATCGCAGCCTTCACCATCTTCAACAAGGATTTAGTACAAGGTAAGCCGTCCCACCACGGTGGTCCATCCATCCATCCATCTTCAACCGCTTATCCGTAGTAGGGTCGCGGGGGCGACAGCTCCACCAGAGTGCTCCAGACCTCCCTCTCCAGAGCAACATTAGTGACTTCCTTCTGGGGGATCCCGAGACGTTCCAAGGCCAGTGAGTCGATGTGTTTCCTCCAACTGTGTTTCTTCCTTGGTCTGCCCCTGGGGATGTCCCAGTGGGACGCCCGAGAGGCATCCTAACCAGATGCCCGAACCACCTAAGCTGGCTCCTTTCCAGACGAAAGGAGCATGGAAAGCTCACTACGCTACGAGCTTGTAGATTTTTTTTATTGTGACTGAAAATTGTGCGCAAATCTTTGAATATATATTATTTCGCAGCGAACGTATCATTGTTAAGGTGAACTGAACACAGCTGTGTTGTGTATCATTGTTAAGGCGAACTGGACACAGCTGTGTGTTGTGTGTATCATTGTTAAGGTGAACTGGACACAGCTGTGTGTTGTGTATCATTGTTAAGGTGAACTGGACACAGCTGTGTGTTGTGTATCCTTCCAGGTGAACTGGACACAGCTGTGTGTTGTGTATCATTGTTAAGGTGAACTGGACACAGCTGTGTGTTGTGTATCATTGTTAAGGTGAACTGGACACAGCTGTGTGTTGTGTATCCTTCCAGGTGAACTGGACACAGCTGTGTGTTGTGTATCATTGTTAAGGTGAACTGGACTGTTGTGGAAATTATACTAACACAATAACACTTAGACTAAAATATAAGGTGAGGACAAGATGCGATGAGCCATTCAGTTCAATTTAATAGAGATCTCTAGAGCACAACCATCGTCCAGCATGTCGGATGACTGAACTCCAGAACAATACATGTGTGTGAATTTTATACAGTCTTACTCAGAGGAGGAGGAGTAACTGTTGGTCACATGACCAGACAGGTAGCTCTACATCAGACAATGGGATAAATCTAATTAGAATGACAAGTGGTCCAAGTGTGGGTGGGTTTGGAGGAACTGCGATGGGTAAACATGACCTTACAAAGACATCGTCTAGGCTGGTGTTGCTAAAACAGCTGGAGACTGGAGCCATCTCACACCAACACTTTCTCCATGACAAAAGCCTATTGATGTGCGTAAATGGTTGATTAAGTCAAGAGAGGCCTATTACTTACAGTGTAGACCACATCCAGCTAGACTAGACAATCAAGATATGCAGTTTTAAGAATTAATAGTGTGAGTGCAGATTCACACAATTATGTTTGAATGCACGATTTCATATTTCCCATTACATTCCCCCGTTTCGACAATTTTGTCGACATTGAAGAGATAGATTTCGACAATGTTGTTGACATCATGGCAATATGAAAATGTCTGTGAACAAGTTTATATACATATTTTTCATTTAAAACGAAAATCAAAACAATAATGTAAATCAAATTAAAACAATATAGCATAGCAGAAAATATAGAAAAACAAAACAAAAAACAAAATGTTTCAAACGTTACCATAAAATACAGCATATGACTTTCAAACTTCAGAGGACATAATACATGAATACTGCAGTTTATTCATGCACCATATCACTCCCCAGTCCGGAAATCACAGCTGTTCCATTTTCCCATAATACTGCATCTCACCTTCCCACAACACAAGATCATACAGTATCACTTTCATTAAATGGTGGAATCCACTGTGTTTTAGGAGGTGAGGGTGGCTGTATCATGTGGGACGTGGTGCTAACTAGTTTTGACATGATAGTTCTAAAGCAAACGGATATACATATGAATATCAGGAATATCACAACAATTACAACGGCAATGGAGATTAATGCACGCATCAGTGTGCTTTTTATCCCTCCGAACAAACCTTCGACAAAGTCCCAGAAGGGTCCTCCTTGAGTTTTGTGCAATTCATTTAGACCATGCTTTGTGTCCTCAGTCAACTTGTCAATGGCCTGAGTCGGGTCGGATACATAAGAACAGCATTCTGTACCAATAACTGCACATGCTCCACCTTGACTAGCTAACATGACATCCAAAGCCATTCTATTTTGTAAAACAATGGTTTTTATTTCATTAACTTCTGTTGCCAAGGCATGTACTGCTGCATTTGATGCATTCATGTGAGACTCTAGTACAGTGGATAAAGTTTGCTGTTCACTCTGAGTATTATAAACACCATAAGCAGGTATAATTATTCCTAGTGCTTTTTGCCACCAGGATAATGCTCTTTTCCCACGGTTTGTCTTACTCACATGCTGAGAATAAAATGCTTGGATATCCACATTGTTCACTTTCCTGATCATTGGAATGATATGAGCTAAGTAGCATGAACCCTGACTGTTTCCAGGTAAGTGTGTGTAGGCTTTCTCCCCACAGATCGCATATACCTGACCGGGGAGGCGAGATGGAGCTGAAAGATTAGTGTACATCATGGTTTTTCCTTCACAAGAGCTTTCACCTACATTCACCCCAGCCTGTCCATGGTATCCAGTAAAACAGTACGAGACATTGAGTAAAGGAACTACAGGCAGAGTATGACGCACTGATGAGCTTCGGAGGACCAGATTATTATTTTTTACCTGAGGATGACAGACATGAGTTGCACATTCTAAGAATCCAATCAGAAATTTGGCTTCGTCAGCATAATAAAATATTTCTGATTGGCATTTAAGTCTAGTGCTGACACCGGTTATTATACAATTTGTGGATTTTGACCTTGCGGAACAATTGGTTTGTGCGTGTGTAGTGTCAATCTTAAATACCATGTCTCCTTCTTCCAATCTCCACTTCATTTTAAACATTGAGGTCTTTCGTGAGGTTATTTTCTCATAGGCTACTAGCCTAAAAATGTCAGTGGTATTCAAAAAATCCATGGGTAAATGTCCCTTATTTACCTCAGCTGACACGACTGCCAACACCTTCTGTGTGAGGTAGGGATTGATGTAGCTGTCAGGGTAAGTCATTTGTGCTGTTAGTTCGGTGTGTTCTGGGTGGGTATAGCAGTCATAGTCCTGTCCTAAATTTTGCCAATTATATCGATACCATTCCTCCTTTGTTAACGGAATGGGCAAAGCCATTGCGGCGGTGGTGCTTTTTGGCATATGTTGACATATCCAGCAGTTTGAATAATTCATTCGTAGAGCAAAATCTGTGATCATAGACATGGCCAGATTTGGATGATGTATGTCACGCCGTGGTCTAATGTGTGTCAGAGGTATATCCGTTTCTGTATGGCTTTTCAGTTGCAACTCTTCTTCCCCCTTCTTCCACACACACACTGACAGGTATGTGACGATGCCCACTGCAATTGCGAGACAAATGATTTTGAAAGGGCTGTATCCATATCCATGTTTGGACGTCATCGTGCGAACTGCTCAGTGTAGTGTTGTGGATGGGTCGTGGTTGAACTTCTTGCAATGTGATGCGTGAATCCAGGAGTCCCTCTCAGCGACCTTCACTGCCGTAGGAGTCGTCAGTAGTACTTGGTATGGTCCGAGCCAGCGTGGTTGGTGCCAATGCTGTCGTCTCAGGTCCTTCACCACCACCCAATGACCTGGCTGGATGTCATGTAATTGCCCTTCCTTGGGTTCAGGGAGTGCTGCTTTCACCCTGGAATGAATGGACTTTAAAACTTTGTTCAGTGCGAGGCAATATTTTATCATTTCGTCATCTATTCCCATTAGTGTCAGCTTATTTTGTGGGAAAGGCGTGTTAGTCATTCGCATTGGTCTGCCCATTAATATTTCATAAGGAGACAGACCAAGTGTTGCGTGGGTGCGTCCTCTCATAAACATCAGTGCCAGGGGCAGGACTTGTACCCATGCCAGTTGTGTTTCCGCCATCAATTTTGTCAACTTATTTTTAAGCGTCTGGTTTGCGCGTTCAACCGGGGCTGCGGATTTAGGGTGGTACGCACAATGCCTTTTCAAATCAATTTGGAGGCTTGCTGCAAGACTCTGTATTACATTATTTACAAAATGACTCCCGTTGTCCGATCCTAATTTTGACATTAGGCCGAATCTTGGGATGATATGTTTTAGCAGGATTTCTGCTACCGTGTGTGCTGTCTGGCGTCGGCATGGGAAACATTCAACCCATCGTGACCACATATCAACAATGACAAGGCCATACTTGTAGCCCTGATAGGGGGTCAGCTCAATGAAATCCATCATTAAGTATTCAAAAGGTCCATCCGGCATAGGTTGTGCTGACATTGGCACAACTATGCCTCGACCAATATTATTAGTAGCGCAAATTACACACTTTGTACAAAACTGGTCAGCATAGGTTGAGAAACCAGGGGCAAACCAGTATCTATTTACAAGATCAGTCATTTTGGTTTTCGATGCGTGGTCACCGGCATGCGAAATCTTAGCCAAATAGTGAAAGACTGATTTAGGCATGGCAGGACGTCCCATGGGATCCATCCATATGCCAGTAGTTGCATTTAATGCACACTTTTTAGACCATGAGGCCTTTTCCCGTGCGTCAGCTCCTGTCTGTAACAAAGAGACATCATTAAGGGAAAAAGGATCAACATTGCTAGGGAGTGACACCATTTGCAAAAGTGGGGAGACAGAAGAAGTAGCAGCAGTCTTTGCTGCTGTGTCCGCACCAGAATTTCCTCGGGAGACAGGATCGGATGCTCCTGTGTGGGCCTTGCATTTGCACACTGCAATCGTTTTTGGGAGTAAAAGAGCATTTAACAGATTTTTAACCAGAACATGATGGGTAATAGGTTTTCCTGTTGTTGTGAGGAAACCACGATGTGCCCATATTGCATGAAAATCATGGCAAACACTAAAACAATACTGAGAATCAGTGTAAATGGTGACTGTCTGTCCTTCTGCTAAGATACACGCACGGGTCAGCGCAAATAACTCGGCAGCTTGTGCAGAAAGATGACCCGGCAATTTAGCGCTTTCAACAGTATATGCATCAGTACACACAGCATATGCTACTAAAGGTACTCCTGATTGTTTACACCGTTGTGCTGAGCCATCGACAAATAAGATCATATCTGAGTTAGGTAATTCACAGTCTGTTAAATCTGGTCTGGGTTTGCTCATAATATCAACGAGCTGGGTGCAGCTGTGGGGTTCTCCGTCCTCAGCTGTAGGAAGGAGAGTAGCAGGGTTAAGAACTGTACAGCGCTTCAATGTGACATGTGTCATAGTTAATAGAATGTTCTGATAGTGTAGAAGACGTGCAGGAGTTAAATGTGCAGTGCGTGCCTGTAAAATCAATGAATGGACTGCGTGTGGTACATGCACAGTTAAAGGGTGCATTGCTACAATGTCTGCTGATGATAGAACAGCATTTGTGGCAGCTTCTACAGCTCTCAGACAAGGTATGAATCCCTGTGCCACATTGTCCAGACGTTTTGAATAATAAGCAACAGGTCGTTGTTTATCACCATGGGACTGTGTCAGTACTGCGGACATGAAACCATTGATTTCTGATACAAATAGATTAAACGGTTTATCATGGTTTGGTAAACCAAGACAAGGGGATGATGTAAGGGTTTGTTTGAGGGTAGTTAGGGCATTTTCCGCATCAGCTGTCCATTCCAGTGGGTCAGACATGGCTAATTTCTTCCCCCCATGGATTAAAGCAGACAATGGATCTACTATTGTGGCATAGTCTTTTAACCAGGGTCTACAGTAACCGGCTACACCCAACAGAGACATAAGTTGTTGTTTATTTAATGGTTTTGGAAGTTCTAATATAGCACTGATCCTGTCTTTCCCTAAACTTCTACCCTCAGGGGTAATGATGTGACCTAAATATCTGACCTCCTGTGATACAAATTGTAATTTCTTTTTTGAAACTCTATGCCCGTTGTCAGCAAGAAACGTTAGCAACGCTAGCGTATCTTGCTCACACGCGTGTTTTGACGGAGAGCAGATTAGCAGGTCATCTACATACTCTACGAGAGTGCTGCCTTGAGGGGGCACAAAAGCGGAAAGGTTAGTAGACAGAGCGGCAGAAAACAGTGTGGGTGAAGAAACAAAACCTTGGGGCATTACTGTCCATGTCCATCGTTTGCCTTTGAATGTAAAAGCAAACCAGAATCTGCTATCTGGGTGGACAGGAATGGAAAAATAAGCATTTGCTAAATCGATAACAGAGAACCACAGAGATGTTGCCGGGACTTGGGACATGATGGTGACAACATTGGGGACAATGGGTGCAGGCGAGTGCACAGCATCATTAACCAAACGTAGATCCTGTACAAACCTCCATTCCCCTGAAGCTTTCTTGACCGGCAGTATCGGTGTGTTGCATGGTGAATCAAAACATTCTATTATTGCACCTCTAGCTACTAAAGACGCATGCACCTCGCCTATTCCAATTTCTGCATCCTTACTCAATGGATATTGTGCTCTATGGGGCCTGTATGTTGATTTAGGATAGACTATGACTGGCCTCGCACCTTTTATACAGCCTATGTCATATTTGTCTTTAGCCCATAAGATGTCAGGTACCTGTGATAGTAAAGGTGACATTTGTGTCAGAGTGGTGTCCAACAACATGAGTGATGTTGGCCCCTGTGTGGGATTAACAAAAGTTGATGTCCTCGCCATAAGGCAATCAATGTTCAAAAGGCTAGAATAAGTGTCCATGCTAGGGGAATAATGCCTGTCCCCACAATGCTGCCAATCTTCAGCCTGAGTTACTGCTTTAACCCAGGGGCCTATGTGAACCCATTCCCCATGTGTTTTACCTAATGCTATGTGTGGTATTGAATCTGGGGTCATGTGATACAATTGTTGTTCATCTGTTAACTGTATGGATAATGCACAAAATTGGGTGTTTGTGTAAACGGTTCCTAAATGTAACCTATCTTGACCTTGTTTAGAGAACCAGACATTTTCATAAGTCAGATCTCTCGTCATTGGTGAGCAATTTGTAGTGCAGTGCAAAAGCATGTTTCTGTCAAAACCTTCAGGTATGAGGCCATGCAATGTGTCAAATATTTTTTCATCAGTGAGGTCCCAGGAATAATACCAGTCTGTGGGCTTGCCCTCACTGATAGACAAATTAAAAAGTCCAAGTGTTGGGCATGAGATGAATATACCTTCACTTGTACAGTCTAACTTAACACCAAATTTACACAGCAAGTCACGTCCCATTAAGTTAACAGGACATACAGCAGAAGACAAAAATTTGTGTTCCACTGTTGTTTTTTCATGAGCCACCCTTAATGGATATGTTAATGGCTCACTGCATGGTATGCCTGAAGCTCCAATTGTTGTGACAGATTTGTTAGAAAGAGACGCATTTGGCGTCACTTCCCGTTTTATTACTGAAATGCTAGCACCGGTGTCTACAAGAAAAGAAATAGACTCACCATTTACGAGAAGGTCAAGAATAGGTGATTCATCTGGAGTTACTGAGATTTGGAAAAACTGATCAGAATATTCCCTATGTTCTATTTTATCTACTTCTTCTGTCTCCACCTCATCCTATGCTAACCCCTGCGGATTGGTGACTGTGATGTTGGCGTCTGGCCCAGTCCAGGGCCTGCTTTGGGAAGAGTTATTGCCATTGTGACCATGTGTGTCGTGTGTTCCATGTCCCTGCCTCTGATGAGGATTGTTGTTGCCTCCCTGTCCATGCCAGCTGTTTGTTTCATTTGCAGACCTCTGCTGAGGATTGTTGTTGCCTCCCTGTCCATGCCAGCTGTTTGTTTCATTTGTAGACCTCTGCTGAGGGTTGTTGTTGTCACCTTGTCTGTGCCAGCCGTTTGTGTCATTTGCGGGCCTTGGATGGGGACACTGGCGAATGTAGTGGTGTGGGCTTCTACAATTGTGACATAGTCTCCCATTTACATTCGTTTTCTTGGATCTGTCTTCTCCTTTCTTCTGGTGGTGCTGGTGCTGTTTCTGTTGTTGTGGGACCTGCTGCTGCCAATATATCTGCTGTGGACTCACTTGCTGATCGGGCTCTGGTCCTTGCTGCTGTGTGATCAATTGCTGTCCCTCATAGTACATGATTTGTGCTGTTTCCATTCTCTTCTTCCTAGTGTCGTCTTGTGTGATTGCGTGTCGTTCGGCGTGTTTTGCATGTGCCCACACTGGGTCCAGCTCTTGGGTCTCCCAGCCTATGCATGACATCATGACACGGTTGTGAATGGTTGGCAAAAGGCCATTAATTAAGGAAGTCTTTAACAGGCTGTTGTATGCTGCATTATCATGGGTCAGACCAGCATGTCTAGTGAAACACTGCTCCATTCTTGTCCTATAGTTGTCACAGCTCTCGTCGTGGTTCTGCTTTATGGAATGGATTTTTTGCCAATCTGTTCGGACTGGGTAGGCCTCCTTTATTCTGGAAAAGAGCCCAAGTGGATTTTGTAGCTGTCCTGTAACAATGTCAGTCCTTAATCCATTGACATCATAATCTCCTTTCAGGTGTGGCCATTTCAATTTGAAGACCTTGCGGAACACTGATTCTAATTCTTGTGCCGATGGCTCGTACATTCCTATTAAGTCCAAAACCGATGTGCACCAGCGTTCTACATCTTCGGATGGGGTTGGGAGTTCTTTCACGATTTCGTTCAACTCATCCAGAGTCCAGTTCCGTTGAACCTGGACTGTTTCAGAATAAGCATTACGGATTTCCTCTGTAGCGTCAGCAGGAGGTCTTGGATGTGGATTTGGGTATGATATCAGTGGAAATGTCTGATGTGGCACTGCTTGGCTGCGTGTCACAATCTTGTGGTTGGTTTGGTGAGAGGGCTCCACCTGAGGGTTGTCATGGAGAAAGGGACCAACATCGGCTGTTCCCTGCTGTTTGTTGCCATCCGTGATGGGGAGAACGGCTGCTGTCACTAGCTGCAAAGCTGCTGCATACAGTGCCTTCACTTGATCGAGTTGGACTGCTGGTGGCTGGGTTGCTGGTAGTAGTTGGTCTGCTGGTGGCTGGGCTGCTGGTCGTTGGACTGCTGGTGGCTGGGCTGCTGGTAGTTGGACTGCTGGTGGCTGGGCTGCTGGTAGTTGGACTGCCGGCGGCTGGGCTGTTGTTAGTTGGACTACTGGGTGGACAGGCACAGTGCTAGCATAGGGTGGTGGGCGGAGATCCTCTTCTTTTCTGTCTTTTCTTAACTTTCTTTGTTTCCTCTCAATTTCTTCCTCAGTTTCTTCCTTAGTTTCTTGTTTTAATAACAAAGGCTTTGTCTGTTTCTTGTCCCTGGCTTCAGCCTCCCTCTCCCATTTCCTAAAGTTTTCCCAATCTATTTTCTTTTTCTTCCTGCTCTTTTTATGTTCATACTGTTCTAAAGCATCTCTACACAGTTTTAACTTATTTGTACTGAATGTTCCTATCAAAGGGAACAAACCTTCTGAAATGATGTGCCATAAAGTAACTTGACTTAACACATCTGTGCCCCACCTTTTCACCATTGATACTGCTGGCCCAGAAAGCGTTTGTGGCATAGCCACCTTTTGTTGTCCATTCCCCATGGCACTACAAAAAACTTAAGGAACAAAATAAAAAACAAATTAACAGGTTCAAATAAAAAACAAATGAACAGGTTCAACACTATTACACCTCAGGCGTTACTTTGATTACCAACAGATGGCCAAAGAAGAAATTAATTGAATTAAAGAATAAATTCTCTTCCCCCTTCCTTCCCCCTTTTTTTTTTTTTTTTTTTTCCCAAAGAAAGTCTGTTGGTTCCCGACTTTTTCCAAAAGAAAGACTGTTGGTTCCCCCTCTTTTCTTTCTTCCTTCCTTTCCCCCTTTTTTTTTAACTTACAATTTACAAAAAGCTGCTAGACTAATCACTTAAGGGTTTAGTTTAGCAAATCAAAACATTCATATTCCGCCACAACTATCACCATTCTATTAATAACAGTAAAAGTTGTTTTAGAACTCTGTCATTCGACTATATATTTTTATATTCATTTGACATAATCACACTCATGTATGATGAGTTGAATAGGTATAGGACATACAGTACAACACACACAGTATATCTAGAACATAGAAACATAAGATGACACACCCGGGTTGTTAGTATTGGAATGCAAAAGACACCCGATCATAATATGGAGCTTACATACAATATATGAAAACCCTCCACCAAAAAAAATACACCCTATGGGATCCTCCCCGAATACAGTTCAAAAACGCACTCTGTACTGGGACCCTCCCCTATACACTCTGTCCTGGGACTTTCCCCAATATACAGTTTAAATATTCAAACATACATTTATGGGATCCTCCCCAAATACAGTTTAAAAACGCACTCTGTACTGGGACCCTCCCCTATACACTCTGTACTTGGACTCTCACCAATATACAGTTTAAATATACAGTTTACTGTACAGGGTCGCTCCCCTACCATACAGTTTAAATATACACTAATTATATAGAATGAATCATAACATCCTCTCACCTTATTTGAGTAACAGCTGATGTCACCCGTCGTTCGCCAGCTCCAGAATCCGCGGGCCGGCCCAAATGCTGCTTTGTGCACAAAAGGATTTGCCTTGGCTAGACAGCCACCATCGATGGTTTATCCCAGGAAACCAGAGCCCGGCCGGAACGGCGGATGAATCAATCTCGGTGGGACCTCCAGAATTGTTGTGGAAATTATACTAACACAATAACACTTAGACTAAAATATAAGGTGAGGACAAGATGCGATGAGCCATTCAGTTCAATTTAATAGAGATCTCTAGAGCACAACCATCGTCCAGCATGTCGGATGACTGAACTCCAGAACAATACATGTGTGTGAATTTTATACAGTCTTACTCAGAGGAGGAGGAGTAACTGTTGGTCACATGACCAGACAGGTAGCTCTACATCAGACAATGGGATAAATCTAATTAGAATGACAAGTGGTCCAAGTGTGGGTGGGTTTGGAGGAACTGCGATGGGTAAACATGACCTTACAAAGACATCGTCTAGGCTGGTGTTGCTAAAACAGCTGGAGACTGGAGCCATCTCACACCAACACTTTCTCCATGACAAAAGCCTATTGATGTGCGTAAATGGTTGATTAAGTCAAGAGAGGCCTATTACTTACAGTGTAGACCACATCCAGCTAGACTAGACAATCAAGATATGCAGTTTTAAGAATTAATAGTGTGAGTGCAGATTCACACAATTATGTTTGAATGCACGATTTCATATTTCCCATTACAGGACACAGCTGTGTGTTGTGTATCCTTCCAGGTGAACTGGACATAGCTCTGGAGGGTCCGTCCAGGGCAGAGATTCGCTGCCTGAACAACAGAGATGGAACGTGCACCGTCACCTACCTGCCCACCGTCCCGGGAGACTACAACGTCCTGGTCCGCCACAACGAGGAGCACATCACGGGAAGTCCTTTCACCGTGAAGATAGCTGGTAATTAATATACTACTGTAACCTTTCACCGTAAAGATAGCTGCTAATTAATGTATAATTATGTAATTTATTACTGTAACCTTTCACCGTAAAGATAGCTGCTAATTAATGTATAATTATGTAATTTATTACTGTAACCTTTCACTGTGAAGATAGCTGCTAATTGATTTATAATTAATGTATTTATTACTGTACAGTCCTTTCTTTTCTTTGTTTTGTGGCTTTCGCCTTTATTTTATATTTTGTTATGGAGGGACAGACAGTGGGCTGACAGGAAATGGGGAGAGAGATGGGGGGGTGACATGCAGTAATGGCCGTCGGGATCGGGAGTCGAACCCGCGGCACACTGCCAGACTGGATTACCAGCCAAGGTGCCTGGACCGCTGAGCCACGGCCCAGGCCCTGTACAGTCCTTTCCCTGTGAAGAGCTCTGGTAACTTGATAGGGGTGGGCAAGAAAGAACCTGATTCACTCAAATATCGCGATTTCTCATGCCACAGTATTTAAAATTGAGTTTAAAGTTCAGAATCGATTTATTATTATTATTAGGCTATGTTCATGTCAGAAAGACTGATTAACGTTATAATATGGCTGCATTGAAGTGTATGATTCAACTTTTCATGGTTTATATTGTTTTTTAAATGTTCTACCCGGTAGAACATTTAACATCACTCAGAGGTAGTGTTAATTCACAAATGTCGTTGCGGGCCGCATTGGGCGGCTCTGCGGGCCGCAAAATGCCCGCGGATCGCCACTTTGACACCACTGTTCTACAGGGTCCTCCAGTGTGGAGGCGGACGGTGACCCGGTCAGCCCTGCCCTGAGGTCTCTGGTGCGCTTCGGCACGGTGCCAGACCCTCTGGGGTCTCTGGTGCGCTTCGGCACGGTGCCAGACCCTCTGGGGTCTCTGGTGCGCTTCGGCACGGTGCCAGACTTCACTCTGGACATCACGGAGGACGACATCAGCCTGCTGTCGGCCAGCATCGCGTCCCCGTCCCGTCAGGACGTCTCCTGTCTGCTGAAGAGGCAGCCGGACAGACACATAGGTACGTGTTCTAACAGCATCGCGTCCCCGTCCGGTCAGGACGTCTCCTGTCTGCTGAAGAGGCAGCCGGACAGACACATAGGTACGTGTTCTAACAGCATCGCGTCCCCGTCCGGTCAGGACGTCTCCTGTCTGCTGAAGAGGCAGCCGGACAGACACATAGGTACGTGTTCTAACAGCACGAGTCCGAGTGTGGGAGGGGCTCGAGTCCGAGTCGAGACCGAGACCAGATATTGGTTTCTTCTTTCTCATTTGATATACTAGACCTGTATGTGCCCGTCGCAGTCGGCCACCAGCCTACTTGGGAACGATGCAACTTGGGAACCTAATGATATACGTTGTCATAGCACCCGTTTTAACTGTCAGCCGGTGTCCCACGTGTGTGTGTGTGTGTGTGTGTGTGTGTGTGTGTGTGTGTGTGTGTGTGTGTGTGTGTGTGTGTGTGTGTGTGTGTGTGTGTGTGTGTGTGTGTGTGTGTAAAGACTGCAAACTGAAAAGTGTACTTGGCAATCAATTTGGCCCACTGGCAGAGCCTGATTGGTTGAGCCTCAATTGGCTGAGGCAGAGGCTGGAAATTGCACAGGTGAAAGGAGTTGGCCTCATTAGGCCCACTGGCAGAGCCTGGCCCAGGTGAAAGGAGTTGGCCTCATTAGGCCCACTGGCAGAGCCTGACCAGAGCCTTTTGTGTAAACGCTGTGAGAGCAGGCATGCAGGTGCATCAGCTACACTCCGTTACAGTACTTAACAAGATAGCTGTCTATAAGCGCCTGAATATCTCTCTTCTAATGTTAATTATGTTTCTGCCCGCTAGCTGTTAGCATAAATGAAGTTCCCATGCAGTGCCACCATCCGTGTGTTCACTTTAAGAGAAGGAGTTTAATGTGAATGGGGTCCTCATAAGATTTGTATAATAACATTATTTCATTGCATTGTAGTGACTCGTGGGGGAATAAGTGTCCCGACTCGAGTCCTTTGGTCTGAGACAGAGTCAAGTCAAAGTTCAAATTGTGTGCGAGACGAGACAGAGTAAATGAAAATGTGGACTCGAGGCCAGAATTGAGTCTTCAAGGACTCGAGTACCATAGATATATATAAACTCTAGATAGCTCACCCGCGTTGTTGGCCAATGGAGAGCGACGTCGTTACGTGGCGGCCATCTTACCTCGGGCCACATAACATTGTGTCTATGGGGCATGTACTCTTAAATGACCATAACTTGCTCAATTTTCAACCGATTTTCAAACGGTTTGGTTTGTTATAAACGTCAGAGACGTCCGCATACTTACATGCTTTTATACGACGTTCATATATTTAAAAAACCAAATAAGCAGATAAGCGTCCTGAATCATAGCCACGTTGACAACGTTTGTAATAAACCAATCCGTCAAGATTTGAGCGAGTTATGACTGTTTCTGTTTGAGCTACCATTGAACATAATACTGTACTGTAGCCCCGAAGTAAGATGGCTGCCGGGTGAACGACGTCAGAAACTCCGCCTTGAGCCATCTAGAGTTTATATCTATGTCGAGTACTATACAACAGGGGTTCTCAACGTTTTTGGCCGGGGACCCCCGGAAATGCTTTGGCAATGTCTCGGGACCCCCGCCCCGACCCCCAATATAAATTGACTGCTACAATAACCTTAAACCATTTTGGGCGGGAACCCCTTTTGGTGTTTTAAGCATTGTTATAATTTAGCTATTTAAAAATAGCAGATCTACAAGCTCATAGCGCGCCACCGAGTGGCGCGCTACGAGCTTGTAGGTCTGCTATTTTTGAAAAATCGTGAAAAAAAACTAAAAAAAAATTTTTGACCAATAATTTGGCGACCCCCCGAGGGGTCGCGACCCACGGGTTGAGAACCCCTGCTATACAACACTAGTGCTGGGCCCCTGATTCAGCCTGGGAAGGAAGTGAAGCTGAAGTCAGGGCATCAGTGCATTTTAGCTCACTTAGTTATGGTGACCTAAAATCACTGTCTGTGGATATCATGTTTTAAACACCGGAGACCCCCTTTTCCTGATTTCGCTGATCCAATAAGTACGGTTCTTTTGCCGACGACTGTAACATTTTGAAGACAGAAGGTTCTATTATATATCATATACAAAGTGGCAGATGTACAAGCTCTGACACTCTTTCTGCCACTTTTGAATTCTGAAAAGTAACAGCTTTGGACATGAAAAATGAAGTGAAATAGTTACTACTAACTATAGTTACGTGTGCATCATGAGTAGATTTATTTAAAACTGTGGCCAATGCAGCTTTGATGCCAATGTGTTAATAATCTTGACCATTTTTCTATTGTGCTTTCCTTTTTGAGTGGTGTAAACCACTCCTACAACTGGCTTTGTTAGTTTACGTGTCTGTTCGTACCAAAAAATGAGCATGGTTGCTATGGTCACCCAGTTCACACGGGTGTGATTTCATTACGTCAGACATTACGTCAGACCACAGTTGATCAGTGCTAATTGATTTATAGTTAATGTATTTATTACTGTACAGTCCTTTCTTTTATTTTTTTTGTGGCTTTCGCCTTTATTTTATATTTTTTTATAGAGTGGTGTAAGACCTTACACCACTCAGTTCACACGGGTGTGATTTTTAAGTGGTGCAACCACTTCCTTAAGTGTGTGTGTGGGTGGGTGCCTGCCTGCCTTCCTGGGTGGCTGGCTGGGTGCGTCTGAGCACGAAAACAGCACGGTTGTTTTTCACCACCTGTGCGCAACCTAACACACACACAAACACACACGCACATATTAACTGTATATATGGTGATTTTGGGTGTGCCAGTACAGTACAGTACAGTACAGTACAGTACAGTACAGTACAGTACAGTACAGTACAGTACAGTACAGTACAGTACAGTACAGTACAGTACAGTACAATACAGGGTACAGCCGCCCACGTCCGAAACGGTTGCGAAATGACAGAGTTACCGTTTGGGTAACTCTGTCATTTCTCAACCGTTTCGGACGCGGGCGGCTCGCCGAAATCGGGCCGGCACCCTGGGTGCGTTCCCCCCGGGGACCCCACACGGAGTTGCACCACTTTCTTCACTTCACTTTTTTATTATTTGTTTAATTTAAATATTGGTTTAACACTTTATAACACGTTGAGCAATGCGTCATCACTAAACATAGCGGGTTGGAAAGTAACTAAGTACTTTTACTTCAGTACTGTACTTAAGTATAATTTTAAGGTCTTTGCACTTTACTTGAGTATTTCCAATTTCCAGTACTTTTACTTCTACTCCACAACATCTCAGAGCCAAAATTTGGACTTTTACTCTACTACAATTATTTGAAAACTTTAGTTACTAGTTACTTTGGAGATTTTAATTTTGATTAGAAAACATACATTAACCACTTCAACCCTATACATTTCGGCCATTTGAAAATAGCCGATCTACAATAGATCGACTATTTTCAATAGATTTTTTACACATTTTGAACTTGTGAAATGGGACATTCTGCAATATGAATACTTTTACTTTTAGTACTTTAAGTACATTTTGATCCCGATACTTTTGTACTTTTACTCAAGTACATTTTCAATTCCGTACTTTTACTTGTAACAAAGTAGTTCTGAATTGCAGTATTGGTACTTTTACTTAAGTAAAACTATTGAGTACTTTTTCCACCACTGCAGGGTAAAATAAAACGTTCCTTTGAGAAACACTGAATTAGGCCAGAAATCAGTAGCCTGGCTAATAAGCCAGACTAATATCACACAACACTGTCGCGGTATATTAGTCTGGGCTGGCTCCACTTGGATTTCATTTCCCGGGGGGCGGGTTCAAACATTTTCTCTTTGACGCAATTGGTCAGAGCTACTGTCAGTCAAAAGTCTCAAGCATTGAACGTCACTGTACCAAAGCCCGCCCATATTGCATACCGTGTCCCGATTGGTCCGACCTGTTCTCGGTTGTAGGAAAGAGGCATGCTACTGAGCCTCGCCAGACCGTAATCCGCTGGTAGGCAATTTTTTTTTGCCAACGGCTGATTCGGTCTGGTTTATTAACCAGGCTAAGAAATCAGGTGCATGGTTGTGAATTATTGTTTGGATGTTTAAAAAAAAATAGCTTTCCTCCTCTCTTCTTACTTGCGGTTCCCTTCCGTTCCGTTCCGTGCAGGCATCTCGTTCATTCCCAAAGAGGTGGGGGAGCATCTGGTGAGCGTGCTGAAGGGTGGGCAGCACGTGGCCAACAGTCCTATCCCGCTCACCATCACCCAGCTGGAGATCGGAGACGCCAGCCGGGTGGAGGTGTTCGGCCCGGGGCTGACCGCGGGACGCACCCACCACATGTCCCACTTTGTTGTGGACACGCGCCAGGCAGGCCAGTACACTCTCTCTCTCTCTTTGTTTTCTTGTTGGGCAGAAACCTCTCATCCCAATATTTTAACCCATTAAGTGGGTTTAAAAAAATGACTTTTTAAAAATTCTGAATATGTTTCTATATCAGTGGTTCTCAATATTTCATGTCAAGGACACCCCAGAAGCAAAGATTTGAGTTAAAAACTGAAACTCAAAGATTTGAGGCACATTTTCACGATTTAAAAAAAATAGCAGACCGACGAGTTCATAGCGCGGCACTCGGTGGTGCGCTATGAGCTTGTAGATCTGCTATTTTTCAATAGCTAAAGTATAACATAATGCTTTAAAACACCAAAAGGGGTTCCCGCCCAGAATGGGTTAACTTTTTGTGTTTTGATTTCCGTAAATTAACGGCCTACTGACATACCATATGGCGGCGCCACATATAAAAGCATAAAAGGTAGCAGATCTACAAGGTCAAAACGCGTCGCTTCGCGTCGCGTTTTGACCTGGTTGAGCTTTTCAATTTGAACCCTGAAGAGTGACAGTTTCAATTTGAACCCTGAAGAGTGACAGTTTCAATTTGAACCCTGAAGAGTGACAGTTTCAATTTGAACCCTGAAGAGTGACAGTTTCAATTTGAACCCTGAAGAGTGACAGTTTCAATTTGAACCCTGAAGAGTGACAGTTTCAATTTGAACCCTGAAGAGTGACAGTTTCAATTTGAACCCTGAAGAGTGACAGTTCAATTTGAACCCTGAAGAGTGACAGTTTCAATTTGAACCCTGAAGAGTGACAGTTTCAATTTGAACCCTGAAGAGTGACAGTTTCGAACATATGAGGTTTCCACCCCACAGAGACGATATATTTATTCCATATTATTTTGAACATTGAAAAATGATGACAAATTAACCTTTAATGACATCACAAGGTCCCACTCTAACTTAATGACATCACATTCTAACTTAATGACATCACGTGCAGGCTACGGGGGTTTTAACTCTAACGTAATGAAATCACATTCTAACTTAATGACATCACGTGCAGGCTACGGGGGTTTAACTCTAACTTAATGAAATCACATTCTAACTTAATGACATCACGTGCAGGCTACGGGGGTTTAACTCTAACTTAATGACATCACATTCTAACTTAATGACATCACGTGCAGGCTACGGGGGTTTAACTCTAACTTAATGAAATCACATTCTAACTTAATGACATCACGTGCAGGCTACGGGGGTTTTAACGCTTAACTTTAATGACATCACATCATGGTCAACAGGCTACGGGGGTCTCACTCTGGCCATCGAGGGTCCCAGCGCCGTGGAGATCCAGACGGAGGAGCTGGATGATGGAACGTGCGGCGTGTCCTTCTGCCCCACGGAGTCTGGAGCCTACAGCGTCTCTGTGAGGTTCACTGACCAGCATGTTCCAGGTATGTAGGAGTGTGGAGCCTACACAGCATCTCTGTGAGGTTCACTGACCAGCATGTTCCAGGTATATAGGAGTGTGGAGCCTACACAGCATCTCTGTGAGGTTCACTGACCAACATGTTCCAGGTATGTAGGAGTGTGGAGCCTACACAGCGTCTCTGTGAGGTTCACTGACCAGCATGTTCCAGGTATGTAGGAGTGTGGAGCCTACACAGCGTCTCTGTGAGGTTCACTGACCAGCATGTTCCAGGTATGTAGGAGTGTGGAGCCTACACAGCGTCTCTGTGAGGTTCACTGACCAACATGTTCCAGGTATGTAGGAGTGTGGAGCCTACACAGCATCTCTGTTAGCTTTACAGACGGACATGTTCCAGGTATGTAGGAGTGTGGAGCCTACACAGCATCTCTGTTAGCTTTACAGACGGATATGTTCCAGGTATGTATGTACTGTACGAGGCTGGAGCCTACAGCATCTCTGGTTTACAGACGAACACGTTCCAGGTACTACTGTAAAAAACGTTTTCTTTGTCTCCGGTCACCTCCTGTAAATAACCTTTTCATCCACGGCACCACCTGAATTACACTGTTCATTTTTTAGAATCTCATATATTCTCATATATCTTCAGAGTGACTTATTCATATTACGCTATAGCGGCTACGTAAACATGCAAATCTTTCCCCCATAAGATACACCACATTATGTCACGGTTGGGAGAGTTGGGGTAGATGGAAAAATAACTCATAAAGTACCGTGAAACTCAGGTCTGTTTTTACTAAGCATCGAGGGTCTAACTCCTTTAGTGGTTAGTTAGTGCATTATTTAATGCAACGAACAAATACTGTACATTGGGGAGAAAAAGGAACACAAAACACATTGTAAATCGCTCAAACCTCTTTGGTGTATTGGTCCCTCCAGACCAGGGGTGGGCAACTTTGACGATGGAGAGGGCCACTATATTTCCACTCTCACTCCCTATAGAGCGTCGCAGTCCCGCCTCCTACCCTGGACCAGGAAATGAAACCCAATGCATTTTTCCCATAGACATTTCTTAAAGTATTTATTTAAAGACGGTTACGCCGCGGACAAAGCCAACTCGAGTCGTGACAACTCATGACAACACAAACAATATTTTGGACCAAACAAATACTTACAAAGAAGAAAAACAACAAAAAAAGTGTTGTAACCTGCCGTTTTTTTCTTCTTTCTAATTATTTGTTCGGCCCAAAAAATTGTGTTTGTTGTCATGATTTGTCACGACTCGAGTTGGCTTTGTCCGCGGCGTAAACGTCTTTAAATAAATACTTTCTGAAATGTCTATGAGGAAAATTAACGGAGAATCATTTCCTGTTCCATGGTAGGAGGCGGGACTGCGACGCTCTATAGGGCCATATACTGTCGTAGCAAATATAGCCGATCTACAAGCTCAAAACGCGTCGCAGCGCGACGCGTTTTGAGCTTGTAGATCGGCTATTTTTGCTATACTCGAATTGAAATCTTACATTTTTGCTATTTTTGAATTGGAATCCTGAAAATTAACATTTTTATGTAATTTCAAATGCCTTTAATTATACTTGTGTTGAGCATTGAGCTACTAATTTAGACTGAAGTAATTAAAGCGGGTCATGTTTGCATGTTGTGGAATTGTAACAGCTGAAACCAATATTATATCAGTATTCTGACATTAACCTGAGGGCCACATTAAGTGAAGGTGATCTCATGTGTGTATTGGTCCCTTCATAGGCAGTCCTTTCAGAGCCACGGTGACACTCTGAGGACACAAGATGGACAGTAATCTCATGTGTGTATTGGTCCCTTCATAGGCAGTCCTTTCAGAGCCACGGTGACACTCTGAGGACACAAGATGGACAGTAATCTCATGTGTGTATTGGTCCCTTCATAGGCAGTCCTTTCAGAGCCACGGTGACACTCTGAGGACACAAGATGGACAGTAATCTCATGTGTGTATTGGTCCCTTCATAGGCAGTCCTTTCAGAGCCACAGTGACAGACGGAGGACACAAGATGGACAGTAATCTCATGTGTGTATTGGTCCCTTCATAGGCAGTCCTTTCAGAGCCACAGTGACACTCTGAGGACACAAGATGGACAGTAATCTCATGTGTGTATTGGTCCCTTCATAGGCAGTCCTTTCAGAGCCACAGTGACAGACGGAGGACACAAGATGGACAGTAATCTCATGTGTGTAACTGTGTATTGGTCCCTTCATAGGCAGTCCTTTCAGAGCCACGGTGACAGACGGAGGCCACGGGACGGACAGCATAACTCACTACCAGGGAGCCGCCATCGTCGCCAACGTGGGCAAGGCGTGTGGCATCAACCTCAAGATACCAGGTATCATACTATAGGCCTATATATACTGTAGCTTTACCCATGATGCTCTCTGCTTCCCTCGCTGGTCTTCGCGGTGGTGAGAGCCTGAGAGGTACCGTCCGGTAACCAGAAGGTCACATCAGCCCTGGTCGGTCTGTGTCGCAGTAGCCGCGGAGTCGGTATAGCCAGGCCTTTTATTTTCGTTCGCATTCAGCTCCGAAAGAAAAGCCTGGAGAAACCCATTGGAAAATCTGGCGTAGGGGAGGACGATATATCGATATCGCGATATATCACGGCATATATATATAGTATCGTCCTCCCAATATGGTGATATTGATTAGTTGGTACTAGTAGTAGTAGGCTGCCCATTGATGTGGACAAGTTGCAAAGTTGCAGTCAGTGTTTTCCTGTTTGTATGAGGCAAGATTCATGTACTTATTGGCCAGTTTGTGACGCAAATAATCTTGTAAGATTTTGGAATAAATAGACATGATTCCAGATGTTCGCCTTTTATGGTTTATTTTTTCATTTTCAGTTACAGATATCGTGATATATACATACATAAATACTGTCTCATTGCCTGACCAGGTCTGGACCTATTAACCCATTCTGGACGGGAACCCCTGTTGGTGTTTTAAGCATTATGTTATGCTTTAGCTATTGGAAAATAGCAGATCTACAAGCTCATAGCGAGTTCCGCGCTACGAGCTTGTAGGTCTGCTATTTTTGAAAAATCGTTAAAATGTGCTGCAAATCTTTGAATATTCTTTCAGAGCCAACATTTTTAACTCAAATCTTTGCTTCTGGGGTGGGGGTCCCTGGAACAGATGGGGGTCGGCGGCCTATTACATATATTTTTTGAGGTCCTTGACATGAAATATTGAGCACCACTCACATAGAAACAGGTATTTCAGAAAACTGTGATGATTTAGGAGACATTTTTTAAATGTTGACGTCAGGCCTAAATGGGCATGTCTCATTGCCTGACCAGGTCTGGACCTCCAGCACATCTCCGCCGAGGTCTCCAGTCCGTCAGGTTGCGTGAGCCGGGCCGGCGTCAGCGCGACGGGACGCGACGCGTGTCGGGTGAACTTCGTGCCCTCGGAGACGGGGGTCCACGGCGTGAGTGTCCGGTACCGCGGCCAGGACGTCCCGGGAAGCCCCTACCGCTACACCGTGGGGCCCCTGGGGGAGGGGGGCCCCCACAGGGTGCAGGCGTGGGGCCTGGGTCTGCAGAGTGCCGAGGCCAGGGTCCCAGGTAAAACATGGTTCATACATGCTACAGTCATACAGGTAAACATGGTTGCTACAGTCATACAGGTAAACATGGTTCATACATGCTACAGTCATACAGGTAAACATGGTTCATACATGCTACAGTCATACAGGTAAACATGGTTGCTACAGTCATACAGGTAAACATGGTTCATACATGCTACAGTCATACAGGTAAACATGGTTGCTACAGTCATACAGGTAAACATGGTTCATACATGCTACAGTCATACAGGTAAACATGGTTCATACATGCTACAGTCATACAGGTAAACATGGTTGCTACAGTCATACAGGTAAACATGGTTCATACATGCTACAGTCATACAGGTAAACATGGTTCATACATGCTACAGTCATACAGGTAAACATGGTTGCTACAGTCATACAGGTAAACATGGTTCATACATGCTACAGTCATACAGGTAAAACATGGTTCATACATGCTACAGTCATACAGGTAAACATGGTTCATACATGCTACAGTCATACAGGTAAACATGGTTCATACATGCTACAGTCATACAGGTAAACATGGTTGCTACAGTCATACAGGTAAACATGGTTCATACATGCTACAGTCATACAGGTAAACATGGTTCATACATGCTACAGTCATACAGGTAAAACATGGTTCATACATGCTACAGTCATACAGGTAAAACATGGTTCATACATGCTACAGTCATACAGGTAAACATGGTTCATACATGCTACAGTCATACAGGTAAACATGGTTCATACATGCTACAGTCATACAGGTAAACATTGTTCATACATGCTACAGTCATACAGGTAAACATGGTTCATACATGCTACAGTCATACAGGTAAACATGGTTGCTACAGTCATACAGGTAAACATGGTTCATACATATGCTACAGTCATACAGTTAAACATGGGTTACATGGGGCCAGAGTCCCAGGTAACAACATACTGTTTATCTTTTCTGTTTTTCTCAATACATAAATTAGTTTTCTTTATTTTCATAGAACAGACACCAAACGCAAGACAATAACAAAAACAAAACAAAAAAAAGCTAAAATGAATGAAGTAAATTAAAACAACAGCAAAAAATAATCGTAACCCTGAGATCCAGATGGTTCCAGCTGTAACAATGTATGGTGACAGTCAACGTTTGTCGCTGGCGATTTCCTTCATGTGCAGAATGAATGAAGAAAGGTTTGCCATATTTGATCGATTCATCTAATTTATAGTACAGGCATAGGTAGAGAGGATTCGATATAAAGACCAACATGAATGAAAAATCACCTCTTCAGACTCCTCCTTAGGCCTCACTCACACCTATACATCTAGCATACAACGATGTTGCATGGTAGATGTAAACAAAGGGTAAGTGTCATGGCCGCCCCAATGCATTTCCAATGGAAGTCACATGGTTTGACACAACATTTTTGTTGTACGGCTTTCGGCTGTGTTTCGACTGCCCCCCTCCCCCTCATACAACAAAAATGTTGTGTCAAACCTTGTGACTCCCATTGGAAATTAATGGCGAGCTTGCAACAGTCAACAAGTCTCATGCATCAGCTATACAACAATCTGTTGTGCAGGTGTGAGTGAAGCATTAGCCCGTAGCACCGCCAAAAGCACTTACAAGCACTCGACAACCATACGTAATCTAAGGTGTATCTGTATGGACAGTATATATAAATGTCGCGTCTCCATTCCAGCTGACTTCAGCATCTGGGCGCGCGAGGCTGGAGCTGGGAAGCTGTCGGTGACGATGGAGGGACCGGGGAGCGCAGAGCTGCTCTTTGTAGACAGAGACCATGGATCCTGTGGGGTCTCCTACAAGGCTGACCAGCCTGGTACAGTACTAGCGCGCACACGCACGCGCACACACACACACACACACACACACACACACACACACACACACACACACACACACACACACACACACACACACACACACACACACACACACACATTACACAGCCTGGTGCACCAGACTTAACCTGACTCTGCCAGATTGTGGCAGTACTGAGTTCACAAGTTCCCTCCTCCTGCCTGCATCTGAGATCTCTCTCAGGCAGAAACGATGAACCCGGAAGCAGCGGGACAAAAAGTCTGATATCTCCATAATAATTTCGAGTTGTAGTCTTGTTAGGTTGTGTTTACATTTGCGCTGTGGCAGCGCTTCAATATGTCATAAGTCTCGCGTTGATCCCGCCTCTAGCGGCCCCATACAGCCGCATATCGCTCCGGCCAGAATTGGTCCGGAGTACATCGTCTCATCCTGATAGAGATCCCAGACTCACCCTTAGCTGGCAGAATGCAAATGTTGTCCAGCAGGGGGAGTGGTTCTACCAGGCTACACCAGACTAGCAAACACATAGGCCCCTTTTCCACCAGTTGGTTCCCAATGGGAACCGGTTCAGTTCTTTTTGGTTCTTAGTCCATGAGCCAGAGCTCCAAAATTGGAACGTTAATTATGAATTGAGTGGGCAAAACCATACCTATTATATACCTATTATATTAGATTGTTTTCACCATGAAACTTCCCCAATTGAGTACTTACACGAGGACAATGATTTATTGTATTACAAATTTTACATTTTTAAATGTGCAAATGAGGCATTATGTAGGAATATATGCAACATAATTGAAAATATGAAAAAGCTACTACTGTGGAAGGGTTATCATGTATTAATTTACTTGTATTGATCCTATAAACAATTTAATATAGGTCTAGTTTTTCCCACCAATTTCGGAGCTCTGGCTCATGGACTAAGAACCAAAAAGAACTGAACCGGTTCCCATTGGGAACCAACCGGTGGAAAAGGGGCCACAGTAATATAGTCTGCTATAGGTTGATGAACATGTGGTCTTCCTCCAGGGGACTACGTGGTGTCCATATATAGATGCTAGGTTGATGCTAGCGTGTGGTCTTCCTCCAGGGGACTACGTGGTGTCCATATATAGATGCTAGGTTGATGAACATGTGGTCTTCCTCCAGGGGACTACGTGGTGTCCATATATAGATGCTAGGTTGATGAACATGTGGTCTTCCTCCAGGGGACTACGTGGTGTCCATATATAGATGCTAGGTTGATGAACATGTGGTCTTCCTCCAGGGGACTACGTGGTGTCCATATATAGATGCTAGGTTGATGCTAACATGTGGTCTTCCTCCAGGGGACTACGTGGTGTCCATATATAGATGCTAGGTTGATGCTAACGTGTGGTCTTCCTCCAGGGGACTACGTGGTGTCCATATAGAGATGCTAGGTTGATGCTAGCGTGTGGTCTTCCTCCAGGGGACTACGTGGTGTCCATATAGAGATGCTAGGTTGATGCTAACGTGTGGTCTTCCTCCAGGGGACTACGTGGTGTCCATATATAGATGCTAGGTTGATGCTAACATGTGGTCTTCCTCCAGGGGACTACGTGGTGTCCATATATAGATGCTAGGTTGATGCTAGCGTGTGGTCTTCCTCCAGGGGACTACGTGGTGTCCATATATAGATGCTAGGTTGATGCTAGCGTGTGGTCTTCCTCCAGGGGACTACGTGGTGTCCATATATAGATGCTAGGTTGATGCTAGCGTGTGGTCTTCCCCCAGGGGACTACGTGGTGTCCATATATAGATGCTAGGTTGATGCTAGCGTGTGGTCTTCCTCCAGGGGACTACGTGGTCTCCATATAGAGATGCTAGGTTGATGCTAGCGTGTGGTCTTCCTCCAGGGGACTACGTGGTGTCCATATAGAGATGCTAGGTTGATGCTAACGTGTGTTCTTCCTCCAGGGGACTACGTGGTGTCCATATAGAGATGCTAGGTTGATGCTAACGTGTGGTCTTCCTCCAGGAGACTACGTGGTGTCCATATAGAGATGCTAGGTTGATGCTAACATGTGGTCTTCCTCCAGGAGACTATGTGGTGTCCATATAGAGATGCTAGGTTGATGTGGTGTGTAGAATATAGATGCTAGGTTGATGCTAGTGTGTGGTCTTCCTCCAGGGGACTACGTGGTGTCCATATAGAGATGCTAGGTTGATACTAACGTGTGGTCTTCCTCCAGGGGACTACGTGGTGTCCATATAGAGATGCTAGGTTGATGTGGTGTGTAGAATATAGATGCTAGGTTGATGCTAACATGTGGTCTTCCTCCAGGGGACTACGTGGTGTCCATATAGAGATGCTAGGTTGATGCTAACGTGTGGTCTTCCTCCAGGGGACTACGTGGTGTCGGTGAAGTTTGACGACCAGCACATCCAGGACAGTCCGTTCATGGTTCCGGTGCTTCCTGCTTCCTCCTGTGGAGCCAACGACGACGACCTCACAACAAGTACAACCTCTGATTCATAGTCGTATACCGCCACTGTCGCTGGGCAGAAACCTCTTGGCTCCATAGTTTAAACCCATTTAGACCTGAGGACGATTCTACATATGTCTTCTAAATCCTGACAGTTTCCTGAAAAACCTCATGTTTCTATGTCAGTGGTGCTCAAACATTTTCATGTCAAGGACCCCCAAAAATATATGTAATTGGCCGCCGACCCCCATCTGGAAATATGTTGTTCCAGAAGCAAAGATTTGAGTTAAAAACGTTTGCTCTCAAATAATGTGTTCAAAAATTTGCACCACATTTTCACGATTTTTCAAAAAATCTACAAGCTTGTAGATCTGCTATTTTTCAATAGCTAAAGCATGACACAATGCTTAAAACACCAAAAGGGGTTCCCGTCCATAATGGACTATAGCTTGTTGTGTTTCTTCGTAAATGAACGTCCTATACACGGCGTCACACACAAGCATCAAACGTTAGCAGATCTACAAGCTTGAAACGCGGTTGCGAAGCTATAATGGGTTAAACTACAGTGGACATGATGACCTTTGACCTGTGATTGCAGGTCATCAAACGAGCGGATCGAGTGTCGTGGTGGGCGGCGGCGACGTCCCGCCCTCGTGGCCCTCGTTTGTGTCCGATGCGTCCAAGGTGTGCAGCAGCGGGCCGGGCCTGAAGAGGGCTGTTATTGGCAAGAGAAACGCCTTCGCTGTGGACTGTGCTGATGCAGGTGAGAGCGTGTGTGTGTGCGTTCGTCCGTGTGTCTGTGTATGGCCTGTGCGTGCGTCTGTGTATGGGTATGGCACGTGTGTGTGTGCGTGCGTGTGCCTGTGTATGGCACGTGTGTGCGCGTGTGTGTATCTATGTCTGTGTCCAGAGCTAATATTGCCAACGTTGGACCGATAAGCACCCAAACCTTGCATGCACACTGCCAGTAGGAACCACACAGAACTATTTTTATATTTCACATAATGTTTAATACTTACATTTCAAATACATCAAATACATTTGGTTCCATTTGTACATCTATAACTCGGTTATACTCAGTATATAGGGGTCCTTGGCGTAACGCATACCATACTGGGGGTCCTTGAAATTAGAGAGCATATCTGTCTTATAGGCGACTGACGTCATAGATGACAAGTCAAGGAACCACAGTGAAGCCATGCCACGTTCCATTACACGTTTTGCTGAGTTAAACCCCCGTAGCCTGAACGTGATGTCATTAAGTTAGAGTTATAGACCCCCGTACATAAGCTTTACCTAACTTTGCTACTACTTTTGCTACTCTATGCTGCTGCATTGTCTGAAGGAAGCCAAAGAAAATTAAGTTTTACTCGTTATGTACACAAGATGTAACAATAAAGTACAACCTTGAACCTTCCCAAGTGGATTTATTTTACTGTCGGCGCCAAGGTTTGTGGTTATTCCCTGCAGGCACCAACCTCCTTGTGTTTGTTTATGGTTATATTCCCAGGCACCAACCTCCTTGTGTTTGTTTATGGTTATATTCCCAGACACCAACCCAACCTGCTTGTGTTTGTTTATGGTTATATTCCCAGACACCAACCTCCTTGTGTTTGTTTGTGGTTATATTCCCAGACACCAACCCAACCTGCTTGTGTTTGTTTATGGTTATATTCCCAGACACCAACCTCCTTGTGTTTGTTTATGGTTATATTCCCAGACACCAACCCAACCTGCTTGTGTTTGTTTATGGTTATATTCCCAGACACCAACCTCCTTGTGTTTGTTTGTGGTTATATTCCCAGACACCAACCCAACCTGCTTGTGTTTGTTTATGGTTATATTCCCAGGCACCAACCTCCTTGTGTTTGTTTATGGTTATATTCCCAGACACCAACCTGCTTGTGTTTGTTTGTGGTTAATATTCCCAGACACCAACCTCCTTGTGTTTGTTTGTGGTTATATTCCCAGGCACCAACCTCCTTGTGTTTGTTTGTGGTTAATATTCCCAGACACCAACCTCCTCGTGTTTGTTTGTGGTTAATATTCCCAGACACCAACCTCCTTGTGTTTGTTTGTGGTTAATATTCCCAGACACCAACCCAACCTGCTTGTGTTTGTTTATGGTTATATTCCCAGACACCAACCTCCTTGTGTTTGTTTATGGTTATATTCCCAGACACCAACCTGCTTGTGTTTGTTTGTGGTTAATATTCCCAGACACCAACCTCCTTGTGTTTGTTTGTGGTTAATATTCCCAGACACCAACATCCTCATGTTTGTTTATGGTTAATATTCCCAGACACCAACCTCCTCATGTTTGTTTGTGGTTAATATTCCCAGACACCAACCTCCTCGTGTTTGTTTATGGTTATATTCCCAGACACCAACCTCCTCATGTTTGTTTATGGTTATATTCCCAGACACCAACATCCTCATGTTTGTTTATGCTTAATATTCCCAGACACCAACCTCCTCATGTTTGTTTATGGTTAATATTCCCAGACACCAACCTCCTCATGTTTGTTTATGGTTATATTCCCAGACACCAACCTCCTCGTGTTTGTTTGTGGTTAATATTCCCAGACACCAACCTCCTCGTGTTTGTTTGTGGTTAATATTCCCAGACACCAACCTCCTCATGTTTGTTTGTGGTTAATATTCCCAGACACCAACCTCCTCGTGTTTGTTTGTGGTTAATATTCCCAGACACCAACCTCCTCATGTTTGTTTATGGTTATATTCCCAGACACCAACCTCCTCGTGTTTGTTTATGGTTATATTCCCAGACACCAACCTCCTCGTGTTTGTTTGTGTGGTTAATATTCCCAGACACCAACCTCCTCGTGTTTGTTTGTGTGGTTAATATTCCCAGGCACCAACCTCCTCGTGTTTGTTTATGGTTAATATTCCCAGACACCAACCTCCTCGTGTTTGTTTATGGTTAATATTCCCAGACACCAACCTCCTCGTGTTTGTTTGTGGTTAATATTCCCAGACACCAACCTCCTCATGTTTGTTTGTGGTTAATATTCCCAGACACCAACCTCCTCATGTTTGTTTGTGGTTAATATTCCCAGACACCAACCTCCTCGTGTTTGTTCATGGTTATATTCCCAGGTACCAACCTGCTCCTGGTGGGCATGCACGGCCCCTCCTCCCCCTGTGAGCGCCTGTCCATCCACCACCTGGGGAACAACCGCTACGACGTGAGCTACGTGGTGAAGGAGACGGGACGCTACGTCCTCATCGTCAAGTGGGGAGAGGAGCACATCCCCGGGTCGCCCTTCCACGTCCTCGTAGCATAACTCAGTGGTTCCCAAACTTTGTCATGTCAAGGACCCCCAAATTGACAATCATTAGCCTGTGGACCCCCATTCGAAAAATATATGCCAAGGAAGCCCCATAAGAGAAGATTGTTTTACAGCTCTTGCAGTGATTTTCCCCCGATTTTCATTTCAAGGACCCCCAGGTTTGACCTGAATTAGGCTACGGACCCCCCATTTAATGGCATTCCTATCTCTGGAACCCCAATGTATATTGTAAAATCAAAGTTAATTTAACTCTGAGAGTGTACACTCTCCATTTGTACACTCTCTGAGTATCAGACCCATAAGGGTCCATTTGGTTCCTAACTATCATTTAGCTGGGGACCTCCTGGAACTCTCTCAAGGACCCCTAGGGGTCCCCGGACCTTTCTTTTTTTTCGTATTTTTGTAAGAATCTGTAAAACGATTATGTCACATGGTAGACGGGTTTTCTCTCCTATGAGACACAGTCCAAGTAGAAAGAAATGGTACCATTTTATCACGAGCATTACTGAGGACCAATTCTATGAAGATAAGTATGAAAATGGATGAAGTGGTCCTTTAAGTAAAAGTATCAATACCCTATTGTAGATATACTCTGTTACAAAGCCTGTTATTCAAAAATGTACAAAATTGATCAAAATGTACTTAAAATGCCGTGCAGTAAAAGTACGCATCATGCAGGTCCCCATTTCACACGTTTTTAAATGTATAAAATGTATAGAAATAGAAATAGCAGATCCGTCGTCGCAAACCGTTGCGTTGTGAGCTTGTAGATCTACTATTTTCAAATTGCCAAAGTATATATAGGGTCTGAAGTGGTTTCATAATAATAATCTAAATATACAAAGTAACTAGTAACTATAAGTTGTCAAATAATTGTAGTGGAGTAAAAGGTACAATATTTGCCTCTGAGATGTAGTGGAGTAGAACTTAAGTAAAATGATTGAAATGTGAAAATACGTAAAATCCCTAAAAAAAAACACTCCCCATGACATAAGAGTCACCTAAACTCTCACGGACATGTTTTACAATAAACTCAAACATTATTTGAGCTTGAAATCAATTCAAATGACAAACGTTAACTAAACACATTCCTCATGCCAGCACATAGCCTACAACCACCCCTCTCCTCCACAGCACTTGGCACCTTCCTAATCAAGAGGATTATTGCCAACAGCAGTGCAGCAGAGACAGGTGACTATAACAAACAAATCAATGTTTGCAGTCCTTGCATGTTCCAGAAAGCAGTCGGATATAGTCGGTATGTGTGTCTACGTACTGTAGGTAAACTGTTCAGGTCGAGACCCAAAAGAGAGATTTATAGACATAATTAACTAACTAGTGAAAATAGCAGATCTACAAGTGCACAATGCGTCGCTTCGCGCCACGTTTTTTATTTATGGAATTTATTAGATTTGTTTGTTTGTTTATATATATATTTTCTTTCTTTTAAGACAAATCTTTTGAAATAGATATACTATAGGCCTATATATTTTTGAGTGGTGTAAACCACTCCTACAACTGGCTTTTGTGTGCATAAAAAAATGACCATGGTTGCTATGTTAAAAATAATTTCTGACGTAATTAAATCACACCCGGGTGAACTGGATGACCGTAGCAACCGTGGTCATTTTCTCTGCATAAAAAAAGCCAGTTGTGAAATCACATCCGGGTGTGATTTCATTACGTCAGATCAGAGCTGATCAGGCTACATAATACCTTACCTTATTTCATTACGTCAGACATTACGTCAGACCACAGCTGATCATGCTATATAAAACCTTACACCACTCAGTTCACACGGGTGTGATTTTTTAAATGTAGGGGAAAAAAAGGGATTTCTACTTGAGTCCTGACCCATAAAAATTGGTCTGTGACCCACAAATGTTTCCCGACCCACTGTTTTGGAACCAGTGCTGCCCCGTGGGCCATGCAGGTTCCTCTACCCGGCAACAGAGAGAAACCACATGAACCCCTAGCGTCTCATTGGTCCAAACGCTGGCTGGCCATGATGTCATAACAGGTGACAATGTGACCAAACTGATCTTAAAGCTCACAACGCATCCATCGTGTTGCGGAAAAGGACGGGGCCAAGTACAGAGCCCTGGGGTACCCCGGTTAATGACATACTGCAGGGTTTTGAGTGGTTTATTCTGAACGTGTATAAATAAACACCTAAATGGACCAGAAAGAGTTGCCACATTTATACACTTTCAGAATTAAATAAGCACAGGTTGTTTTTTTTATGTTTGAAGTTCCTTACTGCAACTGCACCTTTTGTCAAATGAAAACCGGGTGCATTTTGTAATCACTGTAATCATTTCACTTTCTGCTTTTGTATTTGGGTATCGTGGTTTGGTTACTGGTGGAATGGTGTTGAATTTACAGTGCTTAGAATAAAGCGGGGGCTCGCAACTCACTTCTGAACGCTCCAGAAAGTAGGCCTATATGTAGTATGTAGTATTTGACACAAAACCGCACAAAATACGACCAGTTTTGTTTTGTCGCAAATGTTTTTTTTGGGGGGAGGGAGCATTCAAAAGTGAGTTGCGACCGTGAGCCCCTGCTTTGTTCAACTATTTCTGTTTCTACAGTTTGGCTCAGACCACTGTCCTATATTCTCTCTTTGAACTTACAGTGCTTTATGCCACATTATGTACTTCAGATGATCTTTGATCTTTGTGATCTTTTTATGTGCATATCTATAGATACAATGAGTAGTAGTTTATTACAAAAAGGTATTTTATACAGTATACAGATTATTAAATCATTTTTTTTTAACAAAATATATAATAAGTTATATCAATTATGATATAGAACATTGTGTTTATTATTAAATCAAGACTGAAACCTTTAATGGTGTTCTGCATGGGTCTTCAACAGGGGGTCTGGGACCCCATAGCAACTGTGTCCAAAGTGTGTCCAACTGTGTCCAAAGTGTGTCCAACTTGTGTCCAAAGTGTGTCCAACTGTGTCCAAAGTGTGTCCAACGTGTGTCCAAAGTGTGTCCAACTTGTGTCCAAAGTGTGTCCAACTGTGTCCTGCAGCCCGTGGGCCGCACTTTGGAATTCACTTTGGGGCGAATTTATTGTATACAGCCGGCAGCTTCATACCTGAATTGTGTTATGAACGGTCCGCCCAACAGTATATGGGATATTTTTACGTTCAAGTTTTTTTAACCAGAGTATAATGTGTCAGTGTTCCTTGTTCCTTGTATTTATTTTATTTTTTATTTTTTTAAACTTGCTTGCTTGGTTATACATTTGGTAATGTAACATGAGGCTGAGATACACTTGTTGTTCACAGCACACACCTGACAAAAGACCATTGTTATTAAATATTGATCATGATAGTTAACCCTATAACCCCGAAAGCACGGGGGTGTTTAGAACCATCAAATCAGGGCGCCCAGCGATTTGCAGCTACGGAGCGCATTTCAAGGTGCACCATGCAGGCGCCATCTTGGATGTAGCTGAAGTAGCTAGATGTAGCCAAAACACCGCCGAGGCGATCGACAACAACGGGAGGTATGATTACTTCTAACGCGACTAGCGACGGAACCGCGATGGGCCGTCAAAAACATTAGAATAGGCCTATCTCACAGCCCCCTTTCCACGCCCACTTCCGGTAGATAGTGGTGTCATTTAACATTAGGCATTACCACTTTTTTTCTCTGGAGAATCTAAGTACATTTCCTAATGTTAAAATGTCAAAGACCGATAATAATATGAAGAAAACAATGGTATAGAGCGTCGCAGTCCCGCCTCCTACCCTGGACCAGGAAATGAAACCCAATGCATTTTTCCCATAGACATTTCTTAAAGTATTTATTTAAAGACGGTTACGCCGCGGACAAAGCCAACTCGAGTCGTGATAACTCATGACAACACAAACAATATTTTGGACCAAACAAATAATTACAAAGAATAAAAACAACAAAAAAAGTGTTGTAACCTGCCGTTTTTTTCTTCTTTCTAATTATTTGTTCGGCCCAAAAAATTGTGTTTGTTGTCATGATTTGTCACGACTCGAGTTGGCTTTGTCCACGGCGTAAACGTCTTTAAATAAATACTTTCTGAAATGTCTATGAGGAAAATGAACGGAGAATCATTTCCTGGTCCAGGGTAGGAGGCGGGACTGCGACGCTCTATAACAACTCAAATAAGTAGAATAAACCTTACCTTTACAAAACGGTAGTTTGTGGCTTGTGAAAATACCTCTTTTAACATGGAAGCCTATGGGCCGCAAAAAAAATAACACCACTATCAACAAAAGGGGGCGTAAAAAGGGGGCAGGGAAATGCTGTGAGATGAGCCTATTGGACAGATTGATTTAGATCAAGAGTTATTCAGGTTTTGAGATTTTTCATCATCCACTAAAATGGAGGGGGACCACTTTGGATGACGTCCCAACTGGAAATGACATTGAATGTTGCTCAACAGGCGCTCCCAGCCTGTGGAGCGCTGCGCTCTGTTAGGATATCATTAATGTTCCGTCCTGTGGTTAATCTCCGTCCTGAGCGCTGGGCGTTACTAATGTGATAGGACGGAAACCTCCGTTTATGCCGCTCAGGGTGTTAAGTAGAATTGTTTAAATCCGAAGCTAAATTATGTATTTGGCCCTTAGGGTGTTTTAATGTTTTCTAATATGGCTCCCTTTGAAAAAGGTTTGGGCATCCCTGCAGGGGGTCCTGGTCCTCAGGGTGTTAAAGGAGAATTCCATGCGGCTTTCTTACCTTTATTTGTATAGTTGTTACGTCCCCACCAAAGAGGTCCAGGTGTTATTTCGTGCAAAAGCGCATTATTGGCTATTTCCCCTACCATAAGCCTTCAATGAATTCCATTGAATTGCACTGAGTTGAATGGGCCAATGGGGTGTTGTGCTAATTCGCTTATTTCCATCGCTCAAACATCAATCTATTTTATCCTCTCTTCATAATGTAAATAGTATCCCAAGCGGCACACTTTACTACTTATTTCGATGGAAATAAGCGAATTAGCACAAAAACACAACCCCCATTAGGGGAACTAGCCAATAATACACGTTTGCACAAAATAACACCTGGACCTCTTTGGTGGCGACGTAACAACTACAAATAAAGGTAAGAAAGCCTTCTAGCATGGAATTCTCCTTTAATACAGGGGAGGCCAATCTTTGTATGATAGGAACTTTATTCTTTTATAATATTTTACTGAAAATAGCCGATCTAGAATCTCTGCAGTCTCAAGCTTGTAGATCTGCTATTTCAGTGAAGAGGTTTAGTGTCGAAAAAAAGGGTCAAAGGAACAGGAAGGGAACTCGCAGTGTGAGTTTGTAGATCTGCTATTTTCTGCATAGCTTGCAGCAGATCACATATATATGTGGCGAAGGGGATACTGGTGGTCTCTACTCTAGGCTTACTGTCAAAACGATCTGTTTGTCAGGATGGCGTTCTAAACTGTTCAAGCTTAGCGTGTTGGCGTTCTACTCACCTGAGTTACCTGGCCACTGCTACTGCTGTTCGGTGAACGTACATCTGCCCGTGCATCATGTGGATCTACAAACTCGCTGTGAGCTCTGCTCCTGTGGACTATCATGTCCATATTGATATATCCAGCGTCATCTTTGATCCAATATATGAGCGCGGAGCTCCTCCAGTTTCGATTCCACCGGCTTGATCCCCCGCCTGTACTGCACCGCTTCCCGGACATCGCATGCCTTCCTCATCGGAGGTACATCCATCGCGGAGCCGGACGAAGTGTCCACATCGATGACTCCACTGTTATCAACTCCATCTGGTCTTCCACCCGCCGTCACCCTCGGAGAACCATCCGGAGGAAGGTGGATCACAGCGCGTTGGCTCACCTGGCTAGGTCGGCTAACGTTGGCTTCTCCAACCAACAGTCCGACGTCAAATTTTGATTATTTAACATCCGCTCCCTCACTGGCAAGGGACAACTACTGCAGGACCTCCTCCTCGACCGCAAGTACGACTTTCTTTGTCTAACGGAGACGTGGCAACATCCTGACGACTTTTCTCAGTTGAATGAGTCTATTCCTCCTGGGTTTGTTTACACCTGTCAACCCCGTCTCACCGGCAGAGGAGGCGGTCTCGCGATATTACACCGCGAGACCTGGAAGGTCTCAGCTGTCACCGTGCCAGTGTCTCGTTCGTTCGAGTCCGTGGCTATACAACTCAATGGACCCACTCCAACTGTTTTAGTCAACATATACCGCCCACCCAAACCAAACAAGGATTTCACTGATGAATTCACCACATTTCTCACTCACATTTGTTCACTCTCATCTAATATAATTTTGGTAGGTGATGCAAATATTCATATGGACAATATAAATCATGCTCTCACTAAGGACTTCATTTCATGCCTGGACAGTTTTGGTCTTCAACAACACATTGATTTCCCTACACACTCTAAAGGTCATATTCTGGACATTGTCTGTTGTTCTGGTGTCACTCCTCTCACCTGTTCTCCCCATCTCTGACCACATGCTCATTTCATTTAATTTAAATCTGTTACTGTCCAAATCCAAACTGTCACGCACTATGTCCTTCTGCAATATCAGAAACATTAATCAAACCGACCTCACCACTGGTATTGACTGTTTTCCCGCCATCACCCCCCCATGCACCCCAGAACAGCTGGTTTCCTCGTACAATGATGGTCTCCAGACTCTGCTGAATTCACTTGCCCCCCTCAAAACCCGGACTGTTTCATTCCCCCACTCTGCCCCCTGGTTCTCCCCCCACCTACGTCAGCTAAAAGCAGAAGGTCGCCAGCTGGAGCGGCTTTCCAATAAAACTGGTCTCACTGTCCACAAACAGATGTACCATACCCACATCCTTCACTACAAAGATGCCATCTCCTCAGCCAAATCTAAATATTTCACAGATAAAATCACTGCTGGTGCTGGGAACACCAGGGCCCTGTTTTCAGTGGTCAATAACTCACTCCGCCCCCCAGATTCCCTCCCCCCACACTTCTACTCCACTGACCACTGCAACTCCCTGATGTCATTTTTTAATACAAAAATATCCACCATTCATCAGCAACTGACCCCTCACACGTCCAGTTGTCCGCCTCCTTTTGTTCCCCCCCCCGCTCTCTCTACCTCTCTCCTGCTTCGAACTCCCCACTGCCGCTGATATATCTAAACTCATCCGGACATCCAAGCCATCCACCTGCCAACTTGACCCCCTGCCATCCTCCCTGGTTATAGCCTCCCTCCCCTCTCTGCTGCCCCTGATAACTGCCATCATTCACTCCTCCCTCACCTCTGGTTCTGTCCCTCCATCTCTCAAAACTGCTGCAATCACACCTTTACTGAAGAAACCTGGTCTAGACCCCAACATCTTCAACAACCTTCGCCCCATCTCCAACCTGCCATTTCTTGCAAAAATTCTGGAAAAATCTGTTGCTTCACAGATTCAAGCCCACCTCACCAGCAATAACCTCTATGAACAGTTTCAGTCCGGTTTTCGCCCCCGTCACAGCACAGAAACAGCCCTCCTCAAAATCACAAATGACCTCCTGTTAGCTGCTGACTCTGGACTAGTATCCATCCTCATCCTCCTGGATCTGAGCGCGGCTTTTGACACCATCTCCCACTCCACCCTCCTCGAGCGACTAGCATCCATTGGCATATCTGACACCCCCCTAGACTGGTTTCACTCATACCTCTCTGACCGTACTCAGTTCATTCAGCTCAAATCATTCACTTCCCATCCCTCCCCCATCTCCTCCGGTGTTCCCCAGGGCTCCGTTCTTGGCCCTATCCTATTTATCATCTATCTCCTCCCCCTTGGACAGATTTTCCGCAAATACAACATCCTTTTCCACTGTTACGCGGACGACACCCAGCTCTACGTCTCCTCCAAACCCTCTTCCGGCTTCCCACCCTCCTCCCTCTGTACCTGTTTGCAGGAAATCAAGTCCTGGTTCACCTCTAATTTCCTCAAACTGAACAGTGACAAAACCGAGGTAGTCCTCATTGGTTCCAAATCCACACTCACCAAGCAACCCAGTTTCACTCTCACCATTGACAACTCCTCAGTTTCCCCCTCCCCTCAGGTTAAGAGTCTGGGTGTCGTCCTCGACAGTACCCTATCATTCCACACCCACATCAACACCACCATCCGGTCCGCCTACTTCCACCTCAGAAACATCAACCGCCTCCGCCCCTCTCTAACTCCCCACAGTGCCGCAATCCTGGTTCACTCTCTTGTCACCTCCCGCTTGGACTACTGTAATTCCCTTCTTTTTGGTCTCCCCCACAAACTTCTCCATAAACTCCAACTGGTCCAGAACGCTGCTGCCCGGATCGTCACCAGAACCCCTGTCATCAGTCACATCACCCCTGTACTTCACCAACTCCACTGGCTCCCCATCAAATACCGCATCGACTTCAAGATCCTTCTCCATACCTTCAAGGCCATCCATAATCTCGCCCCCCCATACCTGTCTGACCTTGTCCATGTCAACATCCCCACCCGGTCTCTTAGGTCTGCCTCCTCAATCACCCTGAAAGTTCTCCCAGCCCGTCTCTCCACCATGGGGTCAAGAGCCTTCAGCCGCTCTGCCCCCCACCTCTGGAACTCCCTCCCCCCTGACATCAGAAACATGGACTCTATCACCATATTCCAAACTCACCTCAAAACCCACCTGTTTAGGCAGGCATATGGCTGACCTCTGCTACAAGCTGTGCCCTAGTTTTGTTTTGCTTTTAAACTGTGTTTTGTTTCAACTGTTTTTAACCTGTACGGCGACCTTGAGTGCCCTGAAAGGCGCCTTATAAATAAAATGTATTATTATTATTATTATTATTATTACTACAAATGTATGGAATTTTCCCTTCATGGAATTACTAGAGGAAAAAAATAATTGAATTCACTTTGAAATTTGAATTAGGCCTAGTGAAAAATGCTTGCTTTTATTGGGCATGTTTCTTGAACATATTTTGAAATAATAATAATAATAATAATAATAATTTAATTTAATTGTTTTGAATTAAAAAAGCCGAAAATTGGTCTGCTTTTACTTTTTACTCCCCTCATATTCAAGTCTTGTCTGGCCTGTTTATGTGGTGCGTTCACTTTAAATGATTGACCCGATAATGTAGTGGGCCGTTTGTCATCCGTTAATCAATAGTCTGATCAGAACCTCTGCTCTCTGTCAGGAGGACTATACTGTTCTTCATTTTCATTTTAGACATATTCAGCGATCAGAATATAATATTGTTTTACTTTCTTCAAACTCCTCTCTACAACAACAAAAAAGTAATATCTACATCAATCTATGTGTAAATAGATTAGAATCTGCTGGATTGTCATCGTCAATAGTCGGCTTGTGACAGAAAATACGAGGAATTTAAAAAAAGAAAATCAACCGATGAAGTAAGTTTACATATATTTTTTAAATTGAATTTCAGAAATAATGTACTTGGATTATAGTGCATGATTCAACACAGAATGCAAGTTGGATGTCAATGTAGATAATTTTGGAGAGCTCATGCTTTTGAAAGTGTCTCACCACGACAACATGACACAAAGCATTGTACTCACTGTATGTGTGTCAGATATTGATTACAAGTTACCCTCCCCCACCATGTTATCCATGGGTTACCATCTGGCATGCATGGGTATACATGTACAGTTGGGTGCCACCGATATTGTCCCTTATCATTTGACCCATTTAGGCCTGACCTCAAAATTTAAAAAAATCCTTCTAAATCCTCTGTTTTCTGAAATAAATATTTTCACGATTTTTCAAAAATAGCAGACCTACAAGCTCGTAGCGCGCCACTCGGTGGCGCGCTATGAGCTTGTAGATCTGCTATTTTTCAATAGCTAAATTATAACAATGTTTAAAACACCAAAAGGGGTTCCCGCCCAAAATGTGTTAACTGTCCTTTTGCGCAGATCACGCAAACCTCAGCAAAAAGAAAAGGACAATATCGATGGCCTCCAACTGTATAGTGTTGTAGTCGAGTCCACCTAAAGCAAGTCCAACTCAAGACTCGAGTCTGAGGGAGGGGGTCCGAGTCGATACAGAGACCAGATTTTTTTCCCCCCTCATTTGATAAACACTGTGAGAGCAGGCGTCGGCTACACTCCTGTCTATAAGCACCAAACAGCTCTCGTTTGTTAATGTGAAGACTCCTGATGGGTATAATGCATTTATGTCATTGCATTGCATATAGTGACTCGTGACTCGAGAGGACTTGATGATAGGGAAAAGTCCCGGATCCCTTGGTGCGAGACCGAGTCAAGTCCAATGTAATCAAATTAAGGGCGAGACCGAGACGAGACCGAGTAGATGGCGATGTGGACTCGAGACCGGACTCGAGACAAGTCAAGGACTCGAGTACTACAACACCTATGTCTATTGGCATATTTCATGTTATCCAGGGGTTACCATTATGGGCACGAGTGATCATACTGCAATATAATGTGTTGATGGCTGCTGATCCACATTATAATAATAATAATGTGTTCATCTCTCCAGGTGAATCCATCATGGCTCCTGATCCACATAATAATAATAATAATAATAATAATAATAATAATGTGTTCATCTCTCCAGGTGAATCCATCATGGCTCCTGATCCACATAATAATAATAATAATAATAATAATAATAATAATAATAATAATAATAATAATAATGTGTTCATCTCTCCAGGTGAATCCATCATGGCTCCTGATCCACATAATAATAATAATAATAATAATAATAATAATGTGTTCATCTCTCCAGGTGAATCCATCATGGCTCCTGATCCAGAGGTGTTGAATCTGTGTGTCATTGCCGGGGCAACGCTGGCCATTCCCATCCTGGCTTTTGTGGCGTCCTTTCTGCTGTGGCCCTCTGCACTCATAAAGGTCTATTACTGGTAAGTGTGTATGTGTGCACGTGCGCGTTCGTGTGTCAACAGAAAGAACACACTGCTAAGGAAAATGTGACGAAAGCTGCGAAGCTGCAGTTGAACATTTAAAGGAGCATTCAGGGATTTGGGTGATTTGGAAAACCACCCAGTCCGCCCCAGTAACAAAATGTGCACATGCACGCTCTACAGTGGGGGGAAGTGCAACAGGCCAACAGCATGTGCACCAAGGCCCGCCCCCACTCGATCATGATTGGAGGAAGGCCCCTCTCATCCTGATTGGATGACGGTTTTGCCACCCGCCACCAAAACTGAAACTAGGGTTTTTTGACCCCAGGGGCTCACTGGGGACAGGGAGGAACTCCTTATATGGTCAGCACACTCTATAGTAGGGAGGATTATCCAGAAAAAAAGAAAAAATAAGTGATATTTGAATTAAGTAAAATCACTGAATATACCTTTAAGTGTCACCATCCTCTCCTCCTCCTCCTCCCATGAGGTACTGGAGGAGGGTTTACAGATCTGTTATCATCTCTATACTGTAGGTACTGGAGGAGGACCCTGGGCTTGCAGATCCGTTTTGCGGACTGTGGAGGATATCGTTTCTGCTTCTCGTCCAGAGGAAAGGCAGGAGGTCTGAGGCCGTCCATCCTCATGATGCATGGATTCTCTGCTCACAAAGACTCATGGCTCACTGTCGTCAAGGTACCAACAAACAAACTACTATTAAAACTAATACCAATACTACTACTACGGCTACTACTAATACTACTACTACTACTACTACTACTACTACTACTACTACTACTACTACTAATACTACTACTAATACTACTACTACTAATACTACTACTACTACTACTAATACTACTACTACTAATACTATACTTACTAAAGCCAGGTCAACACTGCCCTGACGATCGGCTCACACTCATGGCTCACTGTCGTCACTCGTCAAGGTACCAACATACTAATACCAATACGACCATATATGGAGGCGGGGGGTGACGGCGCACTGACGGGAATTGCACGTTTTCAGAGTAAATGCGACCTGTGGTCGCAATTAATCTTAAAGGACCACTTCACCACTTCTCAACCTATCTTCATATAATTGGTCCTCACTAATGTTCATGATAAAATGCCACAATTGTTTTCTACTCGGTCTGTGTCTGATGGTAGGGCTGTGGGCAGTTCAGAAACCCGTCCACCAGTGACATCATCGATGGGGAATCCAAGCCAATATAAACTGCAGACTTTCTATTCCTTGAAAAGTTGCAATGCGTTAATGGAAACCATCGTTCTCACGATAATCAAAATCTAAATATTTTTTTTTTATCCCATGATTTTTTTTCACCCTGTGTCAATTATCTAGACTTAGAATTATCTAGATAATTCTAGATCTATTGACAGGGAGCGTGCAGACCTCGCCCTCAGGCGTCTTACAGGTTATTATTGTTAGTAGTATTATTATTATTATAAAAAATGGTGCTAAAACAAAAATACATCGCATGGATGCACCTGGGACGTATCCTCAGTGATGTATCCCAAGGTCATCAGGGTTTCGGGTCTCCCAACATCATACCCCTCACTCAGGGGACCCAGCCGGGGTGATCAAGTCCCGACTTAAGTCCATAGCTACCCTCGATCAGTACCATTAGGGAAAAACCAGGGCCACACAATCCGTTCCTCCTGAACTACTCTGCCGGGACTGGGAGGTACTATTCTGGTGTGTGGAAGGACTATAGGCTCTGTGGGTTGGCTCCTGTCCGGGCCCCTCCTACGTCTCACCACCAGGTCCAGCCCCTGTGCGTTGCTGGTGGTCATTTCATTAATTAATGTCTTTCTTTTCCTCAGTATCTGCCTAAACATTTGCACATAGTGTGTGTGGACATGCCCGGCCATGAAGAAACCACTCGGACCAACAACTCAGACGACTACTCCATTGAGGGACAGGTCCGGAGAATCCGTCAGGTAGAGCTAAGCTCTCACATCACACGTGCTGTGCAGAGCTGTTAGCTCATTAACCCAGGGGTTCTCAACCCGTGGGTCGCGACCCCTCGGGGGGTCGCCAAATTATTTTAGGGGGTCCCCAAAATATTTTCAAAAAAAAAAAATATATATATATATATATTTTTTAAATTTTATTTTCACGATTTTTCAAAAATAGCAGACCTACAAGTTCATAGCGCGCCACTCGGTGGCGCGCTATGAACTTGTAGATCTGCTATTTTTCAATAGCTAAATTATAACAATGCTTAAAACACCAAAAGGGGTTCCCGCCCAAAATGGTTTAAGGTTATTGTAGCAGTCAATTTATATTGGGGGTCGGGAGGGGGCGGGGCGGGGGTCCCGAGACGTTGCCAAAGCATTTTCGGGGGTCCCCGGCCAAAAACGTTGAGAACCCCTGTTCTAAATGATAGTTTGGAACCAAATGGACCCTTATGGGTCTGTAACTCTGAGAGTGTACAAATGTGTACACTCTCAGAGTTAAATTAACATTGCTTTTACAATATAAATTGGGGGTCCCAGAGATAGAAATGCCATTAAATGGGGGTCTGTAGACTAATGTGTGTCAAACTGGGGGTCTTTGAAATGGTTTGAGAATCTCTGCTAGAGCCGTAAAAATCTTCTCTTATGGGGGTCTGCGGGGCTAATTAGTGTCATTTTGGGGGTCCTTGACATGAAAGGTTCGGGAACCACTTCCATAGAGCTCCAGTTCTAAAGGGGGGAGGGGACTTTTCTTTATTATTTCCACACAACAACTCTAAGGTATATTAATGACATACAGTAGTTCAATGTTGAAAATGAGTGGTATCAAAGTCAAGGGATATATCATCGCATATTCTTAAAAATGTAACTGGCATGTCTAAAAAAAGAAATGGTAAAAGTCAATGTTGACTGTCTTTCGATTTGAAATCAATCCACTGAACCTGTGTGTGTGTGTGTGTGTGTGTGTGTGTGTGTGTGTGTGTGTGTGTGTGTGTGTGTGTGTGTGTGTGTGTGTGTGTGTGTGTGTTTGTTTGTTTTAGCCTGGCTAATAAGCCAGACTCAAATCACACTGTGTGGTATTTGAGTCTGGAGATGCTGTGTATGGATCTTGTTTCCCGGGGGGCGGGTTCAAACATTTTCTCTTTGACGCAATTGGTCAGAGCT
>NC_136807.1:51581047-51688547 GCF_951216825.1 Electrona antarctica
ATCAGTGTGAGGGTAACCTTCTAACCCTCACCCTGCAGGTGTCAGACATCAATGTGAGGGTATAATATTCTAACCCTCACCCTCAGGTGTCAGACATCAATGTGAGGGTATAATATTCTAACCCTCACCCTCAGGTGTCAGACATCGGTGTGAGGGTAACCTTCTAACCCTCACCCTCAGGTGTCAGACATCGGTGTGAGGTTATAACCTTCTAACCCTCACCCTCAGGTGTCAGACATCAGTGTGAGGGTATAATATTCTAACCCTCACCCTGCAGGTGTCAGACATCAGTGTGAGGGTAACCTTCTAACCCTCACCCTCAGGTGTCAGACATCGGTGTGAGGTTATAACCTTCTAACCCTCACCCTCAGGTGTCAGACATCAGTGTGAGGGTATAACCTTCTAACCCTCACCCTCAGGTGTCAGACATCAGTGTGAGGTTATAACCTTCTAACCCTCACCCTCAGGTGTCAGACATCAGTGTGAGGGTAACCTTCTAACCCTCACCCTCAGGTGTCAGACATCAGTGTGAGGGTAACCTTCTAACCCTCACCCTCAGGTGTCAGACATCAGTGTGAGGTTATAACCTTCTAACCCTCACCCTCAGGTGTCAGACATCAGTGTGAGGGTAACCTTCTAACCCTCACCCTCAGGTGTCAGACATCAGTGTGAGGGTATAATATTCTAACCCTCACCCTCAGGTGTCAGACATCAGTGTGAGGGTATAACCTTCTAACCCTCACCCTCAGGTGTCAGACATCAGTGTGAGGTTATAACCTTCTAACCCTCACCCTCAGGTGTCAGACATCAGTGTGAGGGTAACCTTCTAACCCTCACCCTCAGGTATCAGACATCGGTGTGAGGGTAACCTTCTAACCCTCACCCTCAGGTGTCAGACATCAGTGTGAGGTTATAACCTTCTAACCCTCACCCTCAGGTGTCAGACATCGGTGTGAGGGTATAACCTTCTAACCCTCACCCTCAGGTGTCAGACATCGGTGTGAGGGTATAACCTTCTAACCCTCACCCTCAGGTGTCAGACATCAATGTGAGGGTATAATATTCTAACCCTAACCCTCAGGTGTCAGACATCAGTGTGAGGGTAACCTTCTAACCCTCACCCTCAGGTGTCAGACATCAATGTGAGGTTATAACCTTCTAACCCTCACCCTCAGGTGTCAGACATCGGTGTGACAGTAAGTTCTCCAATCACGTGGAGGATCTGGAGCACAACCACTACGCGCTGAGCGTTCCTCTGATCCCCGCCACGCCCGAGGAGATGGAGGACATGCTGAGGCTCTGCTCACACGTCCGCTTCAAGATCCCACAGCAGGTCTGTTACCATAGCAACATCTATACAGCTTTAAGATCCCATCCCACAGCAGGTCTGTTACCATAGCAACATCTATACAGCTTTAAGATCCCATCCCACAGCAGGTCTGTTACCATAGCAACATCTATACAGCTTTAAGATCCCATCCCACAGCAGGTCTGTCTGTTACCATAGAAACATCTATACAGCTTTAAGATCCCATCCCACAGCAGGTCTGTTACCATAGCAACATCTATACAGCTTTAAGATCCCATCCCACAGCAGGTCTGTCTGTTACCATAGAAACATCTATACAGCTTTAAGATCCCATCCCACAGCAGGTCTGTTACCATAGCAACAGCTATACAACTTCAAGAATATGTTGTTCCAGGAACCCCTCAGAAGCAAAGATTTGAGTCAATAACGTTCGCTCTGAAAGAATATATATTCAAAGATGTGCGCCACATTTTCACGATTTTTCAAATCGTAATGCTTAAAACACCAAAAGGGGTTCCCGTGCTGAATGGGTTAATTGTTTTGGAAACAGCGCCAGTGTGGGGAGGCTCCTTTCATACGGTCTCACAAACCAATCACACAATTAGGACTTATTATTATTTGTGATATTTTATTAGAACATCTCTGGTTCTCAAACGTTTTCAAGTCATGGACCCCAAACTAATATACATTAGATGTAAGCACAAGTGATGAGACTTGCTGGGCATTTCTGCCTGACGCACCTCCGACGGTGCCATGGTGCTGGCTGCAGGGTCATCAGCCGGGAGCCACCCTTCACAGATGTTTCGCTCCTTTAATCCCAGAACATCTCTGGGTGGTGGAGCAGCGACAGGGACGTCTCCCTGCCGCCCCCTGCAGCCAGCGGAAGGATCCTTGTTCTCCCCACACTCTGTCCCCTGTGTTATTGCTTTTGTGGTTGTGGAATGAGTCCCAAGGGACAGGGACGTCCATCTCCCTGAGTCAGGCGTGGGTATTTGGCCACAACACGGACCCTCAATTGAAAAGACTCTGTAAGATGTGTTACAACTTGTTAAATTGTTAAATTTGTTAAATTGTTTAAACAATATTAGTATATATAGCCATTTACACAAAATGTTCTGCCTTCTTATTATTATTATCATTATTATTTTTTACTTTATTTGTACTCATACTGTGTAGATTCTTCAAGGCTTGGTGGACGTCCGGCTTCCACACAATGACTTTTATCAACAAGGTTAGTACATATCTGACTGCAAGCACGCACGCACGCACGCACGCACGCACGCACGCACGCACGCACGCACGCACGCACGCACGCACGCTCACACGCACACACGCACGCACGCACGCACGCACGCCAGCACGCACGCACGCAAAAAGTATAGGTATTGGCATCGAAATGTACTTCAAATGGCCGAAATGTATATATAGGCCCTATAAGGCTGAAGTGGTTAGTGTATGTTTAGTAATAATAATCAAAATCTAGACAGTAACCATATAGTAACTAACTAAAAAAAAAAGTTGAGTTCAAGTACAATATTTGCCTCTGAGACGTAGCAATTTAAGAACCGTTCTAGACTCATAGGCTGAAATGTGTCTGATATCTTCTCTATGTTCTCTCTTCAGTTTTCATGGAGCTCATCGGTGAAAAGTCACGATATGCCTTACAGGAGCACCTGCACCTGATTAGTGCACCGTTGCAGCTGATATGGGGGAAACAAGACCAGGTAAGAATATTCAGCATAACATCATTCATAACATATTATGGTTATGTTTCATAAAGCCTGTATGAGTTGGTGATGATGACATGTTACTCCAACTTGACGTTTCTTAGGTTATAATGCAATATTTATTACCATATACACTGCGCAAAAAGGTTGAGTATATTCCAGGAAACACCCGGTAAATTTACCAACAAACTCCGGTAAACTCCCGAAATGTACCATCAACCCAGTATATTACTGTATATTACTGTATATTACTGTATATGCCCGCAAAACTTGAGGTTTACGGGCCAATCTAGTGCCCATAATTGCCCGTTAATCCCTCTTATCACGCAGTGATAGCGGTCTACCGTATATTTATCTATATTGGTAAACCTATATACCTATATTTCCCCACCTCTACACCAAATATCTTTGCCGGAAATAGCCGATATATTGTGTTCTATAATAGCTGATCTAATAGCAGCACTGGCGTAGGGGGTAGAGCGAGGCCGCTTGGGAACCGGAAAGTTCCAAGTTCGATCCCCGTGGGCTCCCCCAGAGTTAGTGTCGAAGTGTCCTTGAGCAAGACTCTGAACCCCCATCGGTGTATGAATGTGTGTGTGAATGGGTGAATGTAATGCACAATCTATAATGTAAAGCGCCTTGGATAAAGGCACTATGTAAATGCACCATTTATCTACAAGCTCACAACACAACGATATCTGTGATGAATGCAAACGTTACTCTCATATAACCCATTTCGGACTGAGGCCGATTAAAACAAAAAAAGTCTTCTAAATCCTAACGGTTTTCTGAAAAACCTCTGTTTCTATGTCAGTGGTGCTCAACCCTTTTCATGTCAAGGACCCCCAGCATTAGCTGTATTTGGCCGCCGACCCCCCATCTGAAATATCTGTCTGGAGGTATGGTGATAGCAGAGACCTTGTCTATACTGTACATGCTTTTCTCATAATTATAAATGTTCTTGACTAGGTGGTGGATGTGTCTGGAGCTGCAGTCATCGCAGAAACCCTGCCTACATGTTATTCTCATATAAATGTTCTTGTCTAGGTGGTGGATGTGTCTGGAGCTGCGGTCATAGCGGAGACCTTGCCGACGTGCCGAGTGGACCTTCTGGAGAACTGTGGCCACTGGGTGGCGATGGAGAGACCCCGCAGGACCGCCAAGCTCATCCTGGACTTCGTCATATCCCAGCAGGACACCAGGGGGAGCTCTAAGAATATAAAGTCCTCGTGAAACAAATATCCTCTTTCCTCCCGCTGTATAAGTCCTCACTCACACCTCAGACACACCCCCAAATGGACCCTAACCCTAACGGGTCCATTTGGTTCCATTTGTACACTCTCAGAGTTACAGACCCATAAGGGTCCATTTAAATTTGGTTACAAACTATCATTTAGCTGGGGACCCCCTGGGATTCCCTCAGGGACCCCTGGGGGTCCCCGGACCCCACTTTGGGAACCACTGGTACAGTATAAGCACTTTTGTGTGTCCTTCTGTCTGTGTATTGTGTGACACCTCAACTTGTATGGGTAGAGTCAACAATACTCAAATGTACAGTTGGGTGCCACCGATATTGTCCCTTATCATTTGACCCATTTAGGCCTGACCTCAAAATTTTAAAAAATCCTTCTAAATCCTCCAGTTTTCTGAAATAAATATTTTCACGATTTTTCAAAAATAGAAGACCTACAAGCTCGTAGCGCGCCACTCGGTGGCGCGCTATGAGCTTGTAGATCTGCTATTTTTCAATAGCTAAATTATAACATAATGTTTAAAACACCAAAAGGGGTTCCCGCCCAAAATGGGTTAACTGTCCTTTTGCGCAGATCACGCAAACCTCAGCAAAAAGAAAAGGACAATATCGATGGCCTCCAACTCTACAGTCCATACAGATAGCAAGGCCTGTGCTTGACTCCTCTGGCTCCAGGGGAAAATAAATACATGTACTTTTAAAAATACAGGAATGTCTCTTTGTCTATCTGGGTTGATTAGTCTGTTAAATTACATTACAATAACTACAAATGCCAGTTTTAATAATGTGATCGCTTTCACGATGTTGTTCGAGCCAGGGACCCCCAGAAGCATGGGTTAAAGATGTGTTTGCACACATTTTCATGATTAAAACAAATAAAATCACACTTGTGTGAAGTGCGGGGCGTTCTTATCATCATTCATCATCATCATCATCTTTTTAGCTGGGGATCACCTGGAACCCCCTCGAGGACCGCTGGCCCCCACTTTGAGAACCAATGCTAGTGTAAAGCAGTGGAGTGCGCTGTTCTGAAGCCAGATTGAAATTCGAACAGCAGCTTGCGTTCACGCAAGAAACTGCTAATTTGCTCGTAAATTAGTCTCTCTATGACCTTTGAGGTGGAACATAGAATGGAAACAGGGCGGTATAGTTGCCTGTATCTAGTTTGCTTCCTTTTTTGAAAAGTGGAATTACTCTCGCTTAACCCATTTTGGGCGGGAACCCATGTTGGTGTTTTAAGCATTATGTTATACTTTAGCTATTGAAAAATAGCAGATCTACAAGCTCATAGCGAGCTTGTAGGTCTGCTATTTTTGAAAAGTCGTGAACATTTTAAACTAAAACAACATTTTTAACTAAAATATTGACTTCTGGGGGGTCCCTGGAACTACATATTTTGAGATGGGGGTCCGTGGCCCAATAGAGATAATTCTGGGGGTCCTTGACATGAAAAAGGTTGAGCACCACTGACATAGAAACATGGGTTTTTCAGAAAAATGATTTTGAAGCCTTTTTTTTTATTGACCTCAGTCCAAAATGGCTTAAGCTGTTTTCGATTGCTCCACTTCGTATGATCTTAGCTGGGGCGGATGTCAAAATTAGGTCGTGACCCATAACACATCCGTTTGGTAAACGGATAATAATGCAGAATGGAAGGGTTGTTTAGTAGTTTTACCATAATGTTCCAGAGAAGCAGCAGAGAGGCCAAATGTCATCATCTTGCAATGAATCACACTGTCAGAACCTACAGTTGGAGGCCATCGATATTGTCCTTTTCTTTTTGCTGAGGTTTGCGTGATCTGCGCAAAAGGACAGTTAACCCATTTTGGGCGGGAAGCCCTTTTGGTGTTTTAAACATTGTTATAATTTAGCTATTGAAAAATAGCAGATCTACAAGCTCATAGCGCGCCACCGAGTGGCGCGCTACGAGCTTGTAGGTCTGCTTTTTTTGAAAAATCGTGAAAATATTTATTTCAGAAAAGGATTTAGAAGGATTTAGAAGGATTTTTTAAAATTTTGAGGTCAGGCCTAAATGGGTCAAATGATAAGGGACAATATCGGTGGCACCCAACTGTATACGCACTACGCAGCAACACCTGTCCCAGCTAAACTCACCTGACAACAATATATTATGCAATATAGTTCTTCTTCTTGCCGCCTGATGCACCTCCTCCCTCCAGTACCTTCAAAGGACGATTAAGGTATATGTGTTTCTTTTAGTTTTGAGAGTCAAATTAGATGCCTGAATCTGATGAGTGAGATGTGATAAAGAAGGGACGTTGGTTGAAGGAGCTTCATCCCCCGTGATATCAAACATGCTGCCCTTTATCCAAAGCAGTCAGCTTCGTGAAGTGTTTTTGCAGATCAATTGCTGGATCAACACAAAACTAAACGAGAGCAGAAGTTTGGAAGTACGGTATGGTCAGCAATGAACACTGTTACTGTAACGAAGACTCTGACTAGGACGTTGGGCTATATGACATATGACATGTTTAGTATAGAGCTCCACCCAAGGGAGGTGGAAAAGGTGTTCAAGAGAACAAACCCTTATAAGGCCCCGGGCCCCGACAACATTAGTGGGCGCCTGCTGAAGGTCTGTCATGAACAACTGGCTGAGGTCTTCTGCAATCTCTTTAACCGCTCCTTGTCTGAACACTCCATACCAACCATATGGAAGTCCTCCATCATCTGCCCAGTCCCTAAGAAAACTAACCCCACCTGCAATAATGATTACCGCCCTGTAGCTTTAACATCTCTGGTGATGAAGAGCTTTGAGAGGCTCATTCTACCCCAGCTACAGAGGGAGGTTAGTGGGTTCACAGACCCACTCCAGTTTGCATACAAACAGCAGAGAGGTACGGATGATGCAGTGATAACCCTGCTGCATCACACCTACGCACAGCTGGAGAAGCCCAAGTCCTTTGTCAGGATGGTATTTGTGGACTTCTCGAGTGCATTTAACACGGTGCAGCCTCACCTGATGGGACAGAAACTCCTCCGGATGAATGTCAACTCCCACCTCATACTGCTCATTCTGTCTTTCCTCACAGACAGACACCAGACCGTTAGATTCAATGGCAACTACAGCTCTAACAGGACTGTGTCCACCGGGGCACCACAAGGATCTGTCATCTCACCAGTCCTGTTCACCCTGTACACAGATGACTGCAGCAGCCCAGACCCTGACATTCTATTCATAAAATATTCAGATGACACGGTTATTGTCGATACCACCAACACCAATAACCGCATCATTGGGGTAATGGACGGATTTGCTGAGTGGTGCAATAACAATTTCCTGGACCTAAACCCCAGCAAAACTAAGGAGCTGCTGGTGGACTTTAGGCAGGGCCCGCCCACTCCACCTCCGGTCCTAGAGATAAATGGCCAGGCAATAGAACGTGTCGAAGAATACAAATACCTCGGCACCACCATCGACCATAAACTCACATTTAAGACCAACGCGGAGAACATTCACTCCAAGTGTCAACAAAGGCTGTTCTTCCTCAGGAAGATGAGGAAGCTCCAGGTCCGACCATCGATCCTGCAGGCCTTCTACAAGTCCTTTGTAGAATCCATACTGACCTTCAACATCACATCATGGTTTGGTGTGATGCGTGCCATCAACCGGAACCCTCTCGATAGGGTGGTTAGGATCAGCGGCAAGATCATTGGGAGGGACCAGGAGTCACTCAGCAGCATCCATAAAAAACGGACAATAAAGAAGGCCTCTCAAATAGTTGAGGACAACACACACACCCTCCATAACCACTACGAACTAATGCCCTCAGGCCGGCGATACAGAGCATCAAAACTCACAAAAAGGGGCTCAGCTAGCTTTGTGCCCACCTCCATCAGACTCTTGAACGCCTAGGCTGAACCCCCCCCCCCCCCCCCCCCCCCCTCGTTGGAATCTCTAACAAACAACCCCCCCCCCCTTCCCACCTGATGGACTATATAGAGAACGCACAGGTTGCATACAGTAAATTTTTAGATTTTAATTATTAGTACTTATAGAACAGATTTTTAATATATTATGCTTTTAAGTAGTCTCTCTGAAAAATGGTTTTATGATCTTTTATATAGTAACTGTGTTTGTGTGTACTGTGATTTCTGTTGTCTTTACCACTGCACAAAAGAAGTTTCCGAAAGGAAAAATAAAGTTCTTTGAAGTTTGAAGTTGAAGTTGAAGTATGACAATCCCTATATTTGGGCCCGAGCCGCCCTAGTGCTGATATCGAGTATAAGGTCTACCCTAGGAAGCTGAGAATGAGAGAGTAGCAGTACAGACCAGCTAGAGAATAACTCTAGACACGTAGCATCGACAGCTTGTAGCACCAAGCGAAGACGTTCTCAACTCCAGGGCTCAAGGTCTCAGACCTCGGCCTCCAGTAGATAATCCATCTACACAGGTAGACTAGTTCTACCCCCATTGTGCCAGACTCTCTAATACAGAGCCCCGGTTATAAACACAATGAAATGGTGTCGGCTAATCCTGCCAGTCCTGGCGGTTACTCTGGCAGGAATCCTGGCACTGGTGGCTCTCTCTCCTCCGTCGCCACCGCCAGCGAAGGAGGCACCAACACCGGCGGCACCGAAAGGACGACACCAGCACCCCTCGGACAACGTGTGGAATGTAGAATACAGGGGAGTCCGCAGACCTGAGCAGAGTGTGAAGGAGGTGCTGTGTCAGCTGAAGACCCGGGCCAGGCTGAGGACAGTGGACGGGACCGAGGAGCCCTTCTCCTCGCTGGGCTGGTCCCGTCTGGTTCCCCCCGTCCCCCTGGAGAAGCTACACAGAGGGCAGGGGAAGCAGGGCGAGTTCAAGACCTGCGCCGTGGTGTCCTCCTCTGGGGCGATGCTGCACTCGGGACTAGGCGAGGAGATCGACTCCCACGACGAGGTTATGCGGTTCAACCACGCGCCGACGGAGGGTTACGAGACAGACGTGGGAAGCCGGACGACCGTTCGCCTCGTTAACGCGCAGGTGGTGACCCAACCCGCGTTTAAATTCCGCACCAGCTCTCTGTACAAGAACGTCACCCTGGTGGCCTGGGAGTCGGCCCCCTACGACCTCGACCTGAGCAGGTGGTACGCCGTCGGCAGGCTGTTCAGGCCGTACGAAGAACGGCGCCTTCTGGACCCCGCTCAGCCCTTCTACGCGCTTCACCCCGGCTTCTTCTGGCGGCTCTGGGACGTGATTCAGGGAGACACGCGGGCGGACATCTCGCCCAACCCGCCCACCTCGGGCTTCATGGGCATCGCGGTGATGATGGCGCTGTGCGAGCGGGTGCACGTGTACGAGTACGTCCCCTCCCCCGCGAGGCAGACGGCCCTGTGCCACTACTACGAGAGGGGCGACAACGTGGCCTGCACCCTGGGCGGAACCGACGAGTGGCACCCCGTCCGCTTCGAGAAGAGGCTGGTCCGCAGAATCAACGTGGGCGACGGCAGTGACCGGAGACGAGGCGTGCTCACGCTCCCTGGGTTCAGCACGGTCAAGAACTGTGACGTTTGAGACGTGAAACAAGGATTCTTAAACGTTTTAGTTGCAAGGACCACCAGTTTGATATTTAATATAAGCCACAGACTCCCCATTTGATACTAAATTTTTTTGTCATTTTTGGAGCCCCTCCAATACGAAGATATCGTCATTTGTTAGCCAAGTCTATGGGATTTTTAATGTTTGTTTAGAGTAAATCGTTTGCCAGCCAATTGAGTCTATGGACTTTAAAGGTAGGGTAAGTGGTTTTCTTTGGTTAAAATACGTGTTAAAAATGCTCTATATTGTGATAGTACTCATTGCTAGAGTGTTTGTTCAGTAACCGTGTTAAATAGCTCTATATTGTGATATGTTATAGAGTGATATTATTGTTCAGTAACAGGAGTTTTCATTTCTCCAGCTTTTTATTAAACAGAAAATGCATTTTCAGGTCGCGATAGCGATTTTATCCAATCAGGATAGAGAACACAGTCAGGATACAAATTAAACAAGTGGAAATGTAAGTGATGAAACAAAGAAATGAGCAGACACAATTGGAACTGTAACACTATACAAATTAAGCTGATAAATGGCTACTTTCTCCTGATTGAATGACATTTTTGTCATTTACCTGAAAATGTATTTTCTGTTTATTAAAGAGCTGGAGAGACAGGGAGTATTGAACAAACACTCTATAGCAATGATTACTATCACGATATTGTGATTTAAACTTTTAACAAAACAGTTTATGTTTTAAACGAAAAAAATATATACAATTTGTTTTGCCGGCTGATTCGGTCTGGCTTATTAGCCAGGCTATGACTGACTGGCTGACTGGCTGACTGACTGACTGACTGGCTGGCTGACTGACTGACTGGCTGGCTGGCTGGCTGGCTGGCTGGCTGACTGACTGACTGACTGACTGACTGACTGGCTGGCTGGCTGGCTGGCTGGCTGGCTGGCTGGCTGACTGATTGATTGATTGATTGAAAAATGTATTAACAGTTTGCAGAATTACAGTACATTTCAAGCACAAACTCAATACAAAGGCTGTTAACTGTGAGTGGACGACCCAATTAAGCATTACACTTGTTTCCAATAGGGTCCACAATGTTCAATTCATCAAAAACATTTAGAGACGTACAAATAGACACTTCTATATAGACAAAGGACAGAACAGGAATTCATCATAAAGGAGGTAAAAAGGGAAAAGAAACATATACAGTGAGGGAAAAAAGGGGGTGGGCGGTTGGGGGGGATTCACGATCAGCTCCGTTCATTTGTTTGTTTTCTTGGAGGAGCTGCGTTGGGTCCCCAAGTCGGCTGACTGACTGACTGACTGGCTGGCTGGCTGACTGACTGACTGACTGACTGACTGACTGACTGACTGACTGGCTGACTGTCCACACTGTTATTTGCAAGTGAAATCAGGTCAGATGTATCATGTGGCTATTCTGCAACAAAAAACACAAAAGTACTCACATTTCCGTTTCCCTTTCCCTTTCCATTTCCGTGTGTGTGTGTGAATGAAATCTATATTTACCCAGGGTATCTGGGCTAAGCTCAAGAACTTGTTTCCAGCCAGGCCCTGCTCATAGAACACATTTCATCGTAGTGGTTCAATGCCTTGTTCAAGGGCACTTCAGCGGTGGTAATTTTAACGTGTCGGACGGCTGATTCGAACTAGGAACCTTCCGGTATCAAGACCGCTCCGTGTGTGTGTGTGTGTGTGTGTGTGTGTGTGTGTGTGTGTGTGTGTGTAATTTCACAAATTAACGACACAAAGACATACTTGACATATGAAACAGGGACAACACAAAATGTGGGGCCTTAATTCAAGTAGCAGATGCCTTTGTTTTATATTTAATTTATATATATATATTTTAGGGGCATGTTATGTGGTCTACTGGTAGATCACGATCAACCTTTTGGGCACCCCTGGCACAACAATATTGATTATGGTTGTTATGGTTTATTAACCATTATGATTATTCACATTTCCTTGTTTGTTTTTTTTAAACATTTTATAATACCACAATTTAACACATTTTTAACACACTGTCTAAAAGTGAACATCAACATCACATTCTGCACTGTTGTTCATGGTTCATGGTTGAGTCAGCGTCAATCTTCAGCTGCCCTCTTGTGGCCCCAAGGTGAAAATACATCACTTCTGTTTCACTCTCTGGTATCCATGGCAACATGCAGTCCAATAAAACAGTGGGTTTCAACCAGTGGTCCGGGTAACACCAGTGGTCCTTGAGGGGGGTTCCAGGTGGTCCCCAATCCCCATGCTAAATGACGGAGAGGTGGTAACGAAATCCAAATGGACCCTTATAGATCTTTAGATCACTTTGAGAGTTACATAATTGTTAAACAACTATTACTTATTAACTTGTTAATTTACAAGAAGTCTGTTGTCTCCTAATGGTACCAACATCAATACAACATGAAATTGTGGACAAAATCGTATCCAACGACAACAAACTAAATGTCATCATCAAATGGTGGTCCGTCCGTGGCTCAAATCCGAATAAATAATGGACATTGATCTCTGTTGAAAACCACTGCATTGGACCTCCCCCACCACCAGGGGGCAAAAGACAACAACCTGGAACTTTTACTGCGCACTGCATGCTTGACCCGGAAGTACATGCGTGTTGGGTGGAATGGTGTCATGGCGGCGTGTTGTTGATATTTGTGCCAAAAAGAACATTACAGTAGGAACATAGAGCTCTACACATTATATTGTAAATATATTACAGTATGAACAGAACGCTTGGGGAAAATGTGTCCTAAAGGAGGTAAAAGGAGTCAAATGGAGTCTGTACGGCTGAAGATAAATGGACACATGACGTCGGTGGGAGAGGAGATATTGTGTGTTTTGGACAAACAGCGTGGTGTTGATGTTTGTAGTGTGACGCTTAATGTCAGAGTGGTTGTGTTGGAGCGCCTCAGCGCGGTGGGAGAGTTCATGTGCAACCTTTTCCAGAGAGAGATGGAGACACTAGAAACTCTGCTGGAGAAACAGAACAAACTGCTGGACGTTTATTCTGATATGGACCATTCTCCTAACACTGCAGGTTGGTTTCAGCATGATTTTAGCTACAAGTAGAAGATACTAGATTAACTATACTTTGTGTGCTACTTTCCCCCCCCTTTTTTTCCCCTCACTGTATATTTTTCTTTTCCCTTTTTACCTCCTTTTTGATGAATTCTTTTTTGATGAATTCCTGTTCTGTCTATAGAAGTGTCTATTTGTACGTCTCTAAATGTTTTGATGATTTGAACATGGTGGACCCTGTTGGAAACAAGTGTAATGCTTAATTGGGTCGTCCACTCACAGTTAACAGCCTTTGTATTGAGTTTGTGCTTGAAATGTACTGTAATTCTGCAAACTGTTAATAAATTCTTCAATCAATCAATCAAAACTCTCAAAGGGCACCTACGGACGGCTGCAATTCGAAACTGGCCCCCGTAAAAATCTGAATCCCCCACCCACCCCTGTTTCCCCTCACTGTATATATTTCTTTCCCCTTTTTACCTCTTATGATGATTTATTTTTGACTATATAGTTGTGTATATTCGTACGTCTAAATGTTTTGATGAATTGAAAATGGTGGGCCCTATTGTAAACAAGTGTAATGCTTTATGGTGTCGTCCACTCACTGTTAACAGTTTTTGTATTGAGTTGTACTTGAAATGTACTGTAATTCTGTAAATCGATCAATCAATCAATCAAATACGCCACATAGCCTACGTTGCCATATGAATTTTGGGTTGAACCGGTGGGGTGGGAGCGGCTATCTTTGGGAGAGCTCTTGTTCTGTTTGTCTACATGGATTATCCTTCCAATGAAGGTACTATATATGTCTTCTGTCCTCCTTCTGTCTGTGTGTACAGAGGTTTCATCTGAACACAAGGAGGAGAGGAGCTCCAGTGTGGTCCAGGAGGATCCAGAACCTCCACAACATGAGAAGAGGAGCTCCAGTGTGGTCCAGGAGGAACCAGGACCTCCACAACATGAGGAGAGGAGCTCCAGTGTGGTTCAGAAGGAACCAGGACCTCCACAACATGAGGAGAGGAGCTCCAGTGTGGTCCAGGAGGAACCAGGACCTCCACAACATGAGGAGAGGAGCTCCAGTGTGGTCCAGGAGGAACCAGGACCTCCACAACGTATTATTTACCTTTTGGTTCCTGCTGGACCCTCCAGTCTGGTCCAGGAGGAACCACAAGGTAAAAAAATAAATGATAATAATAATGAAGCTGCAGCCAGTCTCGCTCTAGCGCCCCAGGGGAAAAGATGTTGCCATAGGTGCGCGACTGCGCGTCGCTGTTTGATGATGTTGCGTAGAGTGGTCTTAATGGGGAAAAAGAGGTGGCTGAAATGTGCCTGAACAATACATTTTATATTAACTGTACAATATGTGAAGACATTGAGGGTGGGATAATAAGCCTAGAATAGTCTGTGGAAGTGTGGAGGCAAGTGGAGTGCTGGTAAGCTCGGCCCTAGCAACCAGACACCATGTCGACCCTACTCTGATTCTGGTAGTGGGATAGTAATAATAATATTAGAAATAATAAATAACCTGATACGGCCTGGGCCAGCCTAGCGATCCGGTCACCTAGACTGGTAATCCAGACGACCTTTGCTGCGTGTCATTCCCCCCATCTCTCTCCCTGTTTCCTGTCGGACTACATTAAGTCCAATAAAAACTTCCCTACAATGGAGAACGCACAGTCACACACACATCATGGCACATGTAGTTAGAGCTGTCACCATTACAATTTTAAATTGGCAATTAATTGTCACACAAATAATTGGGATTAACGATTTAAGTGTGTTTTTCGTTGGAACTGGAACGTTACAATTTGTATTTCTGTTTCTTCGTAATCACAAATGGCAAAGGGCAGATATGACAAATAACTTAAATGTACAAATTAAATCACTGGCACATTTTTTATAATCTTTTGCTTTCCAAAAATGTACAAAATAGCGCAAATAGTTGATCAACAAGCTTACAACACGTCACAAAGTGATGTGTTGTAAGTTTGTATATAAAAAAAAAAGAAAATGTATGGGCATTTTTCAACATGGAAGCAATTGACGATTATGCAAAAATAATTGCGATTATCTCAAATAATTCAAATTGCGATTATGTAATAATTGTGACAGGCCTACATGTAGTGTAAACCTCCTCCTTCAGTGGTAGTTGCGTGTGTCAAGGCCCCCTGGCCCCTTCTTCAGTTCAAACCCCTTTAAACCCATTTACACTATATTTGAAAACAGCCGATCTACAAGCTACTACTGGTGGCCAACCTAAGTGGGCACTAAGGAAGAGTGGCCACCTCAATGTAAAATTGGCTATAAGAAATCAGAGTTCTTTCCAAAATGACTGCTGTCGGGAGCTTTACAATACCGTAGTCAAATCTGAAAGGGCGAATGACTGCGGCACAAGAGTAACACACTGTCAACATGATAGTAATTGTTAAGGTTATTGTTTCAATCGTGATCCTACTTTACTGAGGCGCTACACTGTCTCTCTGCATTAGAAGTATGTGTTTACCGTGCTTATTGTAAGTAGTGTCTGTCGTCAATGTCCATCTCTCAACACAGATCTGAGCGAGTCGTCTTCGACGTTGGCACCGGGGGTGAGGCCTCGGACCTCTGTCCTCCTCACCAAGACGGACCCTAAAACGGCCGGACCAGCCCCCAAGAAGCAGGACCCCGATCACACAGGGAAGGAACGTTTTACTTGTGCGGTGTGTTGCAAAACGTACGGTCGCGTAGGAAGTCTGAACAAGCACATGAAGTCTCACACAGAGGAAACGCCCTTCGTTTGTGAAGTTTGCAATAAAGGCTTCAGACACTCGTGGACTCTGAAAACGCACCAGAAGACCCATACAGGGGAAAAGCCCTTTACATGTACAGTTTGTGGCCACGGTTATTTTCAGAAATATGATCTAAAAATACACATGAGGACTCACACAGGGGAAAGGCCCTTTACCTGTGAAGTTTGTAACAAAGGCTTTAGGCAATTTGGGCAACTAAAACCACACATGAAGACCCATACAGGGGAAAAGTCCTTTATTTGTACCGTTTGTGGCCTGGGTTGCATTAGCCGGAGCAGTTTTAAAATTCACACGATGAGACATACGGGCGAACGGCCATTTACTTGTACGGTTTGTGATCACGGCTTTTCTAAAAAGGGTGATCTAAAGAAACACATGATGACTCATACAGGAGAAAAGCCCACAACTTGTACAGTTTGTAACAAAGGCTTTCTTCGCAACGACTATCTGAAAATACACATGAGAACTCATACAGGAGAAAAACCCCTTAGCTGTGAGGTTTGTAGCAAAACATTTTGTCAATCGAGTAATCTAAAAAGACACATGAAGACTCATAACCCTTAGCTTCAGTTTGTGGCGGCAAGCTTTAGTCCAAATGCACAGATTCATATGCAGAGAAGCTGTTAGTTAAACAGAAACAAATGCTTTTTTTCAAAAGAGCATCTGAGATGATAAATGATATTTCAAATCAATATCACCATTATTTTTAACTTTTTTTTTTTAAAGCCTCGATTATTTAGAAGTCTACCCATGGCTTCTAAATCATCTGAAATAACAGATCTTTGGGCATTGGCATTGCACATTACATAGGAATAAGAGTATAATAAGAGATTACAGAGGAATTCAAGAGTGAGAGAATACAATAAAAACCCTAATCATTCTTCCTCCACACTGGGAGAAAAACAGTATCTGAAAGTTTGAAGGGGCATTTTTTACACGTGACTGCAGTTAGAACTTTTCCATTGCATCTTATAAGAGGTGGTGTTCTTGTGCTGCTGGCCTGCGAGCGCATGCTGGTGCTTATCAGTGTGATGTCGTCTGATAAGGCGTCTATACGCCACAGTGTATGGTGAAGCATAGAAACAAATTGTATTCAATGAAACCTATCTAGTTTCCTTTCGCTCTCTGTTCGTGGACAGTCTCTTGCTTAGATTTGTTAATTCATCCAATGTTTTCAGTTTCATTAAACCGATGTTTAAAACTGTGTTTAATATGTTTTGGAACTTGCTATTTTTCAAATGGGGTAGGCGAAATAAGGGACAGGGTTAGCAACTTGAATACATGCTGTGATGTTATATTCAACCATAGGCCTAATATTGCCTATAATTGTGTTATTAAACCCCTCTTTGGTGTCACATTTTAAAATGCTATTTATTTTGGTCATGGGTGGTATGGCCGACTTGGACCTAGGCGGGGATATTTCTCATGTTATTTTAACAGGCTTAAAAAGTCATCTTGCAGGAAAATAGACAATGAGAGAGAGCTTTACAACAGAAAGCCAACTAACTACTAGGGCATTTGAACACTGATGCCTGCCAGTCACAATGTGGGACAGGATCTCAATTTGTGGGACGCCTAAAACTGTCCCATGCAAAGGGGGACATCTGGTCATGTATGAGTAGCTATAGTCTAAGCCTATAAGGGTTCATACATGCTCCAGTTTAACTTTTTGGTGATAAGTTATCACGTTTTTTAATGTTAATTGTCACTTTTTCAAGGATTTGATGATTTAGTCTAAAAACATTGCACACACACACACACACACACACACCTCCACCACCAGGTGGCGAAAAACAACAGTGCATGGATCCTTTGCTGCTCACCCTTGTTGTAACACGTTGACCCGGAAGCAAATGCGTGTTGTTTATTTTCTGGAGGAGGTCAAAAAAACTGCCTATTTTCTGTAGTGTACAAGTGGAATTGTTGATCCTCGAGCGATAATAACTATTCCTTCATGACTTCACATTATATATAGTATTAACCCTTGAATAAAATGCCCCCTAAAGTACGTAAAAGGAGTCAAACGGAGTCTGTACGGCTGAAGATAAATGAACACATGACGTCGGTGGGAGAGGAGATATTGTGTGTTTTGGACAAACAGCGTGGTGTTGATGTTTGTGTGACGCTTAATGTCAGAGTGTTTGTTTTGGAGCGCCTCAGCGCGGTGGGAGAGTTCATGTACAACCTCTTCCAGAGAGAGATGGAGACACTAGAAACTCTGCTGGAGAGACAGAACAAACTGCTGGACGTTGATTCTGATATGGACCATTCTCCTCCTAACACTGCAGGTTGGTTTCAGCAAACTACAAGCAGGGACAAATTAGCCATTGGTCCAGTGGGGACGGTGGCCCAGGGCCCTTCGCTCTCAGGGGCCCTATGGGGAAATTGGGTCGCGTAGTACTAGGTTTGACACCCCAGAAAAGGGTTCCTGGGGCCCTTAATTGGCCATTGCTTTTGTTAAATTTAGGTCGAAAAGATGATAAAAACACAAAAATGTCACGTGCACACGCGATATGGGGGCCCTGCAAAAATGACCGGCCCAGGGGCCCTCGTGTGCGTTTATCCGTCCCTGGTTACAAGTAGCTAAAATAGCTTAAATTAATTTCGCTCCTATGCCACTAAAATGTGGAACGCCCTATCAACAGCCATCAAGACATGTGATCCCTAGACTCCTTCAAAACCACTCAAAGAGCACCTATACGGACGGCTGCAATTCAAAACTGGCCCCTGTAAAAAAGTCAAAGACCCCCCCAGCCTTCACCCCTTTCCATACTGTACATGTTTTTTTCCCTTTTTTACTGTATGATGATTTCCTTTTTTCTTTTCTTTTTTTCATTCATAGAAGTGTAGTCTATATTTACGTCTTTAAATGTTCTGATGAATTGAAAATTGAGGACCCTGATGTAAACAAGTCTTAGTACTTTTTCTGGTTTTATCCTCGTAGCAGTTTTTGTATTGACCTGTACTTTCGTTGAAATGTACCCATTCTGTGAATACATATTTAAATCAATAACTATACTTCGTCGTGTGCTGCTGATGCAACATACTTTTTCTGTCCTGTCTGTGTGTAAAGAGGTTTCATCTGAACACGAGGAGGAGAGGAGCTCCAGTCTGGTCCAGGAGGAACCACAAGGTAATATAATAATAATAAAGAAATATAGCCTGATACCATATTTTATATTGCGCTATATATTTAAAAAAAAGGGGAAAAAAAACAATCAAAAAAGAAAAACATAAAATCGTGTGGAAATTGTTTGGACTTGAATATATAATATATATAGTGATTGCAAAGGTATTGATTGATTCCCTGAGTCCTGTGGTGGGGGTTCTAGTCTTGTTTTGGTGATAAGTAGCTCTGGTCATTTGGTGGGGGTCTGGGGGCCACGCAATAAAAACAAATGAATCCACAAAACTAGCATAATTTGTATTGTTGATCTATTTCTACCATATAGCGCAACTTTCGTTCAACTTGGAACCCTCTGTCACATGGAACTATGGTTTTGTGCTGGAATAATTTTGGGGGTTCTGCGGGGGTCCCTGACAGGCACAAGATATTATGATATAGGGGTCCACGGCTAAATGCATATAAATTTGAGGGTCCTTGACATGAAATGGTTTAGTGTAGTACAGTGTAAACGCATTGGAAGGGCCGTGTTGGTTACCCACACAACGTGCCCGGAAAAGTGTCCTCCCTTCTGAGGTCTTACTGGTGGGCACTAAGGAAGAGTGGGCACCCTAAGTAGGCTCTAAGGAAGAGTGGGCACCCTAAGTGGGCACTAAGGAAGAGTGGGCACCCTAAGTGGGCACTAAGGAAGAGTGGCCACCCTAAGTGGGCTCTAAGGAAGAGTGGCCACCCTAAGTGGGCACTAAGGAAGAGTGGGCACCCTAAGTGGGCACTAAGGAAGAGTGGCCACCCTAAGTGGGCACTAAGGAAGAGTGGGCACCCTAAGTGGGCACTAAGGAAGAGTGGCCACCCTAAGTGGGCTCTAAGGAAGAGTGGCCACCCTAAGTGGGCACTAAGGAAGAGTGGGCACCCTAAGTGGGCTCTAAGGAAGAGTGGCCACCCTAAGTAGGCTCTAAGGAAGAGTGGCCACCCTAAGTGGGCACTAAGGAAGAGTAGGCACCCTAAGTAAGCACTAAGGAAGAGTGGCCACTCTTTTAAGTGGGCACTACACGAGAGTAACACAAAATGTCGAAACGATAGTAATTGTTTAGGCTGAGGTTCTTGTTTTCTTCGAGTCATGATCGTAATTTATTGAGGCACTACAGACTACAGTGTCTCTCTGCATTATAATTAATGTGTTTACCTTGCTTGTTATAAGTAGAGTCTCTCAATGTCATCTCTCACCACAGATCTGAGCGCGTCGTCTTCGACGTTGGCAACGGGGGTGGGGCGTCGGACCTCTGTCCTCCTCACCAAGAAGAACGCTAAAACGGCTGGACCACCATCCAGTCGTGGGACTGGGAGCCCCCCTAAGGACCGGGACCTGACCCGCGCTGCGGGGCCGTCGGGCGAGAGTCCCAGTCCTGTAGGCACCCCTCCACAGCTGCCCCTGTTGCCCACGCGCGGGCGCCCCCCCAAGAAGCAGGACCCCGATCACACAGGGAAGGAACGTTTTACTTGTGCGGTGTGTTGCAAAACGTACAGTCGCGTAGGAAACCTGAACAAGCACATGAAGTCTCACACGGAGGAAACGCCCTTTGTTTGTGAAGTTTGCAATAAAGGCTTTAGACACTTGTGGAATCTGAAAATGCACTGGAAAACCCATACGGGTGAAAAGCCGTTTACGTGTACAGTTTGTGGCCAAGGTTGTATTCACAGATATGCTCTAAAAGTACACATGAGGACTCACACAGGTGAAAAGCCTTTTACTTGTGAAGTTTGCAACAAAGGCTTTCGGCAATTTGGGCAACTAAAACCACACATGCAGACCCATACGGGGAAAAAGTCCTTTATTTGTACTGTTTGTGGCCTGGGTTGCATTAGCCGGAGCAGTTTTAAAATTCACACGATGAGACATACGGGCGAACGGCCATTTACTTGTACGGTTTGTGACCACGGCTTTTCTCAAAAGGGTGCTCTAAAGAAACACATGATGACTCATACGGGAGAAAAACCCTTGACTTGTACAGTTTGTAACAAAGGCTTTCTTCGCAACGAGCATCTGAAAATACACATGAGAACTCATACAGGAGAAAAACCCCTTAGCTGTGAAGTTTGTAGCAAAAGATTTTGTCAATCGAGTAATCTAAAAAGACACATGAAGACTCATAACCCTTAGCTTCAGTTGGTGGCAAAATGCTTTAGTCCAAATGCACAAAGATTCATTATGCAGAGAAGCTGTTGGTTAAGCAGAAACAAATGCTTTTTTCAAAGGACCATCTGAGACGATAAATGATATCAGACACATGTAGGCTGGGCCTCATGACTTCAAAATGATCCGAATAGCAGATCTACAAGCTCACAACGAGCCGTTTTGTATGCCACCATTGTACAACAAAGTATAATACAGAGTTAAGCGGTTAAAGGGACACTTCACCATTTTTCAAACTAGGTTCATATAATTGGTCCTCTCTAATGCTCGTCATAGGATGGTAGTGGTACCAGTTCTGTCTACTCACTCTGGTTCCTGTTCCACCATTAGAACTCTGGTTCTACATTTGGTTCTGTCTAGATTCTTTGGAACCTTGGGTGCTTTCACGGAACCGTGGCCATTTTTTGGGTTCCAGTTCTGAACCAACGTGTAGGGTTCTGAGCCAATTCATGTTCAGTGGGAACATTCTGAACTGGTTCAAAAAGAACAGAACCGGTTCAACTCCGGTCAAATCTGATTCAATTCTGATTTATTTGTCAAATCTGATCTTTTGGCCCGACCATTCACACTGCCGTTTGCAAGTGACCAGATCGGATCTGTCACATTTACACTGGCAGCCAAATCTAGCCTGAATCAGATCTGTGCCACATCCAGATTGGTATCTGATTTGTAGGCCTGACGTCAAAATTAAAGAAATGTCGTCTAAATCATGCCAATTTTCTGAAAAACCTCATGTTCCTATATCAGTGGTGCTCAATAATTCATGTCAAGGACCCCAAAAATTATCTGTAATTGGCCGCCGACCACCATCTGAAAATATGTTGTTTCAGGGACCCCCCAGAACAAAGATTTGAGTTAAAAACGAAAGAATATATATTCAAAGATTTGTGCCAAATTTTCACCATTTAAAAAAATAGCAGATCTACAAGCTTGTAGATCTGCTATTTTTCAATAGCTAAATTATAACATAATGCTAGAAACACCAAAAGGGGTTCCCGTCCAGAATGGGTTAAATAAGTCACATGGAATCTGATTTAGATCCGGTTGTTGCATTCAGACTGAGACGGATCAGAATTGAATCAGATTTAAAACCACCTCTGAATGTGGCTCAAGTCGCATTGGAAAAAAATCTGATTCCATGTGGCTTGTATGTGACATGTCTGCATTTAGACTTATTTAAACAAGTCGGATTCCAATCTGGATGTGGCACAGATCTGTCTGGATTCAGGCTAGATTTGGGCTGCCAGTGTAAATGGGGCCTTTAGTGTCTCAGAGGAGGGCTGTGGGCAGTTCAGAAACCTGTCTAGTAAATGTGTGTTGTTTGTTTTCAGCGTAGCGGTGGAATTGGGATCCACATCGTGTGTATGTGTATCAGGGTTCCCATGGTCATGAAATTCCTGGAAATATTTTGAAATGAGAAAATACATTTTCCAGTCCTGGAAAGGGGTTGGGTTATCAAAGGTTTTTTTGATATGCATTGTTTTTTGGCTGTTGATTTAGTCAATACAAATATTTTCCAAAACATACATAGCATTACAAGAAATATGTAACATGTCGTTTTGCGTGATTGCAGCCTAATGTGTACCAGTGTATTGTAATAATAATTAAAAAAAAGATCTACAAGCTCACAATGTGCTGCAGGCTGCAGCGTGATCCTATGTATGTATGTAGGAATATAGGTTAAATATTATGGAAATGCATTGGTAAAAATGTGTGAGAACCCTGGTGTATGTATGTCTGTGTGCAGAACTAGTGTGTGTGTATGTATGTCTGTGTAGAACTAGAACCATATTGTGCACTCAATAAGCATAGAAACAAATTGTATTCAGTTAAACTTATCTAATTTCCTTTTGCTCTCTGTTCTTGGACACAGCTGAAACGTCAGTCCTGATGTCCTGATGAGAAATAAACCTGTTGAAATTGGCCGATTCATACTCCTATTTTAGAGCCGAATAAAAGTCCGTTCGGCGCTGTAGAGCCTACAACGTGACGTCATTTGAGGTTCGGGGGGGGCGGGTACTGTCCTAAAGTCGGCTCTTCGGTGCTGCTACTGAAAATTTCTGACGAGCCGAAATCATTCGGTATGAATCGGCCCTTGGTGTGTGCGACCTCTCTCTACCTATTCTATGATGATTTAAGCTGGTAACCATAAGTCAGAGCGTGGTGGTCACAATAAAGTTTGATGTCATTTTCGACCATAGGCCTAATATTGCCTATAATCGAGGTTCTATTGAAGAGCCTAAAGTCTGGTCGCTTGGAATTGGGGCCGAGGATCGTATCATGATTAGCACGAGGTAGAAATACGAATCCTTGAAGACAGCTGATCTAGTAGTTATCTGTAAAGTAGGTTACACAACTAATGTCAAAGCTTAATTCCACCTTAAACCTGTCGAGGCCTTATATTTATAGTCTGACGTCATTGTTGTGATGTCAGGGCGACATCTCGTATCCTTCGTAACATTGCCTATAATGTTAAGTTTGGTCATGGGTGGTATTGTAAATGGTAAATGGTGCATTTATATAGCGCCTTTATCCAAGGCGCTTTACATAGATTGTGCATTACATTCACCCATTCATACACCGATTGCGGCGGAAGCCATGCAAGGTACCAACCAGCACATCCGGTGCAATTTGGGGTTCAGTGTCTTGCCCAAGGACACTTCGACATGTAGACAGGAGGAGCCGGGATTCGAACCGCCGACCCATGGATCATTGGACGACCTGCTCTACCTCCTGAGCCACAGTCACCCCCGGTTGTCGACTATTGTCGACTTGGTACTGTAGCCTAGGCCTACATGGGCAACTGGCGGCCCGAGGGCCACATGGCCACATGCGGCCCCCACCTTCACTTAATGCGACCCGCAGGTTAATATCGGAACACTGATATATTATTATTTTTCCAAACATGCAAACATGACCCCGCTTGAATTACTTCTATATTCGTAGCTTAATGACTAGTGTTGCAAATAATGTTATTTACTTTTTTCATGTCCATTGTAATGTATTTGTATATAGTTCATAACGTTAACATAAGTATAACTAAATGCATTTGAAATTAAGTACAAATACTTTTCAGGATTCCAATTCAAAAATAGCAACAAAATTATTTAGGATTTCAATTCAAATATAGCTGATCTCAAAATGTGTCGCAGTGCGACGCGTTTTGAGCTTGTAGATCGGCAAGTTTTGCTACGACAGTAATGTAATATGCAATGTGGCCCTCTGGAGTGAGTGTGGAAATATAGTGGCCCTCTCCATCGTCAAAGTTGCCCACCAGAGCTTTACAACAGAAGGCCAACTATTAGGGGCCGCATTTGAACACTGATGCCTGTCGTCAGTCACAATGAGGGGACAGGGTCGGGTCTCAATTTGTGTGGGACGCCTGAAAAGTCTTGGAAATGAGGGACTGAATACAGGCCTTTAGAGCCTTCGTCCTACCTCGCGCCCAACACTCTGGGGTGCTGACCAACCCAACATACACAAGTCACACAACCTCTGCAGTGGCGGGCAGCCAATGTTTGGTCAACGAAAATCAACCTTTTTGTTTAAATTTGTTTCTGTAGTACTGCTGTAATAAGGTTGTTGTCCCCAAAGATAACTAATAAGAGGTGAGTAAAGAGTGTAATTGATGTTGAATTAGGGATTAAAAAAAACATCCAGTATCCACATTAATTTCCTCCATCTTACTTCAATTTAATGTTTGTCACTTTTACAAGGATTTGTTGATTAGTGAAAAACGCGCGCGCACACACACAGTCACACACACACACACACACACACACACACACACACACACACACACACACACACACACACGCACACACACACACACACACACACACACACACACGTTACACACCACCACCACCAGGCGGCGAAAGGCATAAGGCAAATATCCTCCTTTGCTTTGCTGCTCACGCTTTGTAACACGTTGACCCGGACCGGGAGTGTTGTTTATTTTCTGTGACCGTTATTAAGCGTAACGGTGGAATTGTTGATCCTCGAGCGATAATAACTCTATTTACACATTTGTATGAGTAATTAATTAACCAATTCAAATCAATAAAATGTCTCCTAAAGGAGGTAAAAGCAGTCAAATGGAGTCTGTACGGCTGAAGATAAATGGACACATGACGTGAAATGAAATGAAATGAAATCTATATTTACCCAGGGTATCTGGGCTAAGCTCAAGAACTTGTTTCCAGCCAGGCCCTGCTCATAGAACACATTTCATCGTAGTGGTTGATGCCTTGTTCAAGGGCATTTCAGCGGTGGTAATTTTTAACGTGTCGGACGGCTGGTTTGAACTGGGAACCTTCCGGTATCTAGACCGCGCCGCTATCCGTTCGGCCACCGCTGCCACACGTCGGTGGGAGAGGAGATATTTAATTTGTTTTGTGTTGTTGGCGTTTGTAGTGTGTGACATGCAACATCTTCCAGAGAGAGATGGAGACACTACACAGATCAGGTTGGACCATGTCTCATCATGTTAAACACATGTTTACACAGCGTTTAAGAGTTATAGCTATAAGCTGCTAGCTGAACTATCTCTGGACCATATAGCTCTAATGCAGTGGTTTTCAACCAGTGGTCCGGGGACCACCAGTGGTCCTTGAGGGGGGTTCCAGGTGGTCCCCATGCAGCTAAATGATGGAGAGTTGGTAACCAAATGGACCCATATAGATCTTTAACTCTTGAGAGCGTAAAATGAAACCAAATGGACACGGGTCCATTTGGTTTCATTTTACGCTCTCAAGAGTTACATTATTTGCATTACTTAATTTACAAGAAATCTACACAATTAGAATGTAGAGAAGAATTGTTATTTTGATCAACGTTTGCCAACAGCATTGAATTGTGGACAAAATCTTAGGCCAACAATAACAAAATATTCTTCAGTTTTGGGACTGAGAGAGGCTACATCTCATCAAATGGTGGTCCGTCGGCGTGGCTCAAATGCCAAATAAATATTTGGGCCTTGATATGAAAAGGGTTGAAAACCACTGCTCTAATGCATTATGGCGGCTGTGGCTCAGGAGGTAGAGCAGGTCGTCCAATGGGTTGGCGGTTCGATTCCCGGCTCCTCCTGTCCACATGTCGAAGTGTCCTTGGGCAAGACACTGAACCCTACATTGCCTCCAATGAGTCGGTCGGTGTGAGCTTTCCACCATTGGTGTGTGAATGTGCGAAGTGAGGACGCTGGCGTCGACTGTTCGCCGCTTCACCTCCCATGAATGAATGAACCATTGTAAAGCGCTTTGAGCACTCGGAAAAGCGCTATAAAAATGCAATTAATTATTATTCATTATTATAGAGATATGGACTAATGAGCTATAGCTGAACTACACTTTGAGTTGTGTGTGGTGCTGATGGTACTCTTTCTGTCCTCCTGTCTGTGTGTAAAAGAGGTTTCACCTGAACACGAGGAGGAGAGGAGCTCCAGACTGGTCCAGGGGGAGGAACCACGACCTCCACAGATTGAACTAGAAAAGGTGCTCCTCGGAGCACAGGTCTCCGCCAGGTCAGGTAGGTTATGTGTGCTCAAAGTTCAATGTGAAAAGGTTATTAAGAATACAAAATCTGCACAGCAATTTGATGCTCCCAGTTGAGGTTTGTAATATGTGACTGTTTTGATCCGGCACTAATAGGTTATTGGATGTGCGTTTCTTTTGGCCGGTTTTCAGCAGTGTTTTCGTCGACTAAAACTAAACAAAAAATGTTCGTCGATAAATAGAAACTAAATAAAAACTAAGCTATGATGACGGGAAGGGACTAGTGGACAAGAGATCCAGTATAAGTCATTTTACACTTGGTTGCATGCTGAAAATAGCCGATCTACAAGCCCACAACGCGTCGCACTGCGACACGTTGTGAGCTTGTAGATCGGCTATTTTCAGCAAGTGTAAAAACAGTCATTACGACGGCATCAAGCCCCGCCAAAATACATTTTAGTCGACTAAATCAACCGTAGATTTAGTCTACTAAAATCTCATGACATTTAGTCAACTAAAACTAGACTAACACTAAAACATTCCAGGTAACTAAAATGTGACTAAAACTAAGTGAAAACTATTCAAAAGACTATGACTAAAACTAAAATCTAATTTTGCTGCCAAAAACAACACTGGTTTTCAGCCTCCTCTGCTATGTAAAAAGCTTGCCATTTCTTCCTAGGCCCTTCACGGACGCCGCGTTCACGATTTGAGGCATTTTGTTTGCATTTGAGTGCAATTCTTTGGCCATTGGTTATGAGTTTCATTTCTACCGGCCGTGCTGTAGATAGTGAGATAGCTGCGGAATAATAATTTAAATTAAAGCTGCAAGCAGCGATGATGACCCTGCAAATATAGACCAATCAGAACAGGGAACAGAGCTATGTAACTCTAAATAACACTGAGACCAGTGAGGCAACTTGTGACTGTACGACAAACCGTTCAAAGGTTATAGCAAAAATTAGGAACTATTTTGTTTGGGCCCCCTAAAATAGTCATATTTGAACTGGGGGCCCTCCAAAAATAACTGGGGATCCCTCACCCTGACAAAGCACTTGAAATTGTAGGAGTTAAGGCATTTAGTTAACGGTTCCCACCATAGTGTGAGCTTGTAGATCTCCTATTTTCACAATCTTTGCCTCTTGTCTTTCTCAATGTGCTATATAAATAAAGGTTGATTTGATTTGATTAAATTGTCACTTGTTTTGTTTTGTTTTGCACAGTATAAAAACAACGCAAAAGAAAATATATAAATATAAAAGAAAAGGTGCTAGGAGGAGGCAAGAAGCCCAAAGGGCTCCTACCTATGTATGACACAATAAACACATTTAGAACATGATTGGTAAACAAGAACATAGAACATTTCCGAAAATGTCTCGCCACAGATCGGAGCACGTCGGCGCCGGGGGTGGGGCGTCGGACCGCCGTCCTCCTCACCAAGAAGAACACTACATCGGCCGGACCACCCTGCTGCAGGCGGCCCGGGCGCCCCGCCAGGAACCGGGACCTGGCCATGCACGCGGCAGGGGCGGGCCAGGCGTCCCCTCCCAGTCCCAGGCAGAGGAAGAGGCCCCGCAGCCCCTCCCACAGCACGTCCAGCTCCGAGAGCGCCGGAAACGACGCCGACGACCACCTCCTACTGGGTACAGAACACCACATCACCTTAACCCATTTTGACCTGAGATCAGATTCTAAAAATGTCTTCTACATCCTGACAGTTTTCTGAAAAAGCTATGTTTCTATGTCAGTCGTTCTTCGATTTTTCAAAAATAGCAGACCTACAAGCTCGTAGCGCGCCACTCGGTGGCGCGCTATGAGCTTGTAGATCTTCTATTTTTCAATAGCTAAAGCATAACGTAATGCTAACACCAAAAGGGGTTCCCGCCCAAAATGGGTTAACACAATCAGCGCCGGGATTCCTTCAAAATAGAAGCTCGGGGTGCCGGGAAGATATGGCCACTTTTACTCTGTAAAGCTCCCCCACTTCCGTTCCGGTAAAAAAAACGTAGAAATATTTTTGCTTGCTTACCTTTCTCTCGTTTTGATAAAACATCCATCTGATCAAAACCACGGAGAGCGCCCTAGATTAGGAGATACGAGGCATTCTTTCTGAAGCGGTAAACCAAGGACAGTCTAAGAAAGACGAGACGCGAAGACCGTACGGGCGACGCCATGTTGCTCACATGGTGCTCCATGGAAGGAAAGAAACATGCGCAGTTGAGACCAGGAAGTTGGACATGACAAATCATAGATATGACACAAATGGCCCAGCAGATGGCGTGATGCCACTGACAGGAGATATGCTTGTGCATATCATGTCACGTCATTGCATTTTACCTTTTATATTAACGTTTTAACAGCAAATGGATAAGTAAGTCCCAGCATGGATCATCACACAGACAGTAATGTTGGTCGGACGTGACATATGTACAAGCATATCTCCTGTCAGTGGCATCACGCCATCTGCTGGGCCATTTGCGCCATATCTATGATTTGTCATGTCCAACTTCCTGGTCTCAACTGCGCATGTTTCTTTCCTTCCATGGAGCACCATGTGAGCAACATGGCGTCGCCCTTACGGTCTTCGCGTCTCGTCCTTCTTAGACTGTCCTTGCGGTAAACTAGGAAGTGACCGGGACCGCGGATGAACGAAGAGCGAAGCGTATGGTGGCCTTGGAGGCCAAAAAAAAAAAAGAATATATGATATCATTGCCCACACGTCGTGCGGTCTGAACCACTTAATAATGCATTTGAGACACGGACCACCAGTTGTTGACATTTAGCTTCTCAGACCCAAGAATATTTTCTATTACCACAATTCCATGCTGTATGTGGTACCATAGTAGAGAAAACGTAATTTAATTAACTCCTGCCGATGTTGAATGATAATTTTACTCGTAAAATTACTCTGTAATGGTCCATTGAGTTTCATTTTACACTCTCAATAATTTTAAGGTCCATTTGGTTACCAACTCTCCATTTGGCTGGGGACCACGTACCTGACACCCCCTCAAGGACCCCTGGTAATCCCCAAGACCTATTTAATCATGCAGGTGAAATTCTGTTTTTCAGCCTCACCCTCGCCCAGTTGATTGTTGCCCAAGTGGTACCACTGCATACACATCAAATAGAGACTATAGTAGTAATAATATAGTATAGTATAATATAGTAGTAATAGTAGTACCATCTGAAGGTAACAGGTCATCTCGCCCCTTTGCCAACTCGCCCCCGCGAAAAGTAAAGACGGCTCGCCCCGGAATTTCGAAAAGTGAAGACGGCTCGCCCCAAGCCGTCGATAGCTCGCCCCCAAAGTGTGGATATCTCGCCCTACAGCGTGGATATCTCGCCCCAAAGCACGGATATCTCGCCCCATGTTTATTTCATGTTTATTTTACCTTATTTCTCATATTAGAACATTTAGAATCAATGTTGTTTGTCAAAGGAGAACATTTAGAACCAGTTTGTTGTTGTTGGTCAAATTAAAATTATGCATGGATAATGAATGGCTCACCCCCCTCCATTGTTCTGGAAATTCCATTCTGGAAAGGTGTTCCATTCCTCCATTGTTACTGAAATTAGTTGTTGTTGTTGTACTATTCTGCTATGTCTGCCTAAAAGTACAGTAGGCCTACTTGAAATTCCATTCTGGAAAGGTGTTCCATTCCTCCATTACTGAAATGAGTTGTTGTTGTTGTACTATTGTTGTACTATTCTATGTCTGCCTAAAAGTACAGTACTTGTTAGAGTTAAAGATTTAGCTGGGGACCTGGAGTCTGTGAAATCTTTCACAGACTTACAGCGCCACCAACAGGTGGATTTTTGAAAATGACTCAAATCATGAAGGCAGCGTGCAATTTACGTGGAATCTTTCACAGACTTTCATACTAGGCTGATGAATATATCCCACCCTTTTCACATTGGCCAGTTACAGCGCCACCAACAGGTGAGTCATTTTTGAAAATGACTCAAATCATGAAGATTTTAGGCTGAGACATAGATTTTTGAAAATGACTCAAATCATGAAGGCAGTGTGCAATTTACGTGGAATCTTTCACAGACTTTCATACTAGGCTACTAGGCTATATATATATATGTATAAATAAATGGTTACATTCCTACAGTTGATCTGTTGTTGTTGTTGTAGTAAGCACACTCAAACAAAAGAGGCTGATGACCCCCCTTGGGCCCCCTCCACTCTCACTATAACTAGACACTTTACCTCCTCCCTCTCTCTGTTTAAAAGTACAGGTAAAAATATAGTACAGGTACAAATCTCTTTCTCTCTCTGTTTAAAAGTAGGCTACTATAGTGAATCAGAGGACCATGACAGCAGCTTAAACACAACTCTTTACTTTCAAAACTCAGAGTCATAATAACAACAAAGGAACATCATCACACATCATGTTGTATGTCAAGACTGAAGTAGTCGATCCCAGATACTCCCCCCAATCATCACAAATGCAACACAGGAATACAGCACAATCAAAAATCTCTCTCTCTCTCTCTCAGCTGTTACCTTGAAAATACAACGGTTTTACGGGGCGACTTGTCCAGACTTTTGGGGGCGACTTCTCCGGACTTTTGGGGGTGACTTCTCCGGGCTTTGGGGCGACCGATCTTCCCGTTGGAGCAACCGATCTTCGCCGCTTGGGGCGAGTTGGCAAAGGGGCGAGCCGACTCGTATTCCATCTGAATACCAGCACCCACACACATCAGATAGTAGTACCGTCTGAATATAGCCTCGAGTAGCCTTGATATATCACTGCGTGGTATATTAGTCTCGTCCCTCTCAGCATTAGATATTTCTTCCAGCAATGTCCGTGTCCCGCCCCATATTTGCATACCGGGCCCTGGTTGGTTATAGCCTGGGTCCAGACGAATCTGGGTTGGCTCGTCGTCACCACTTCGGCCGTGAAGTCCTCCCACAATTGAGTGGGGCCGAAGAGTTGGCTTCGAGGCTTACAGGTCATTAAATAAATCCTTTTTGAAAAGTCTATGGGAAAAATGAATGGGTAATAATTCTCTTCCGGGCCGCTCATCGGCTCTATTATGGTTGGGGAACATTCACAGAAAATAACCAAAGCACAAGCTCAGACCATGCGTTTATTAAACCCTGTGTGTTCATACCTTGTACAGGACCTTGAGTGAACCAAAACGTCAGTTTTAGGGAGCATTTTAGCTGAACTGTGGTGGGAATCGCTTAAATATATAATAAATGGTAAATGGTGCATTTATATAGCACTTTTATCCAAATCGCTTTATATAGATATAGACATTCACCCATTCACAGAATTAGAATCATCTTTATTGTCACATCACAGTTTTACACGTACAAAAGTTGGTGAAATTTGTTTTTGTGCATAGTTCCCATTGTGTTATTTTCACACACATTCACACACCGATGGCGGAGGAAACCATGCAAGGCACCAACCTGCACATCCGAAGCAATTAGGGGTTCAGTGTCCCATCCAGTCCCATCCGGTCACTCTACCCCTGAGCCACTGCCGCCCCAACACCCAGACCAAACTAAAACATTAAAAATCACACCCGTGTGAAATGAGGGGCGCTCTTGTCATCGTACATCAATTTATGTTGGCGGACATTTGACATTGCTACATGATGTACATAAGGTGGTCCCTTATTGGCCAAGCCCACCAACATGTGATTGGTTAGCTGATTTGCTCGTTTACATATGACCTAAGTTTCCCCATCAATGTCAATGGCGTTCAATGTTTTGATGTTTAATTTACGTCATCACTGCGCAAAAAGCATGGAATACGGATGTGTATATTACAGGAAACTCCTGTTAAACTTTCCAACAAACTCCGGTAAACTCCCGAATTGTACCATCACACCCGTATATTACCGTATATTAACTGTATATGCCCGCTAAACTTGAGGTTTACGGGCAAAATACAGTGCCCATAATTGCCCGTTAACTCCTCTTTTCACGTAGTGATATTTAGCGGAATTATCAGCTCTTATCATCATACATCATCATGCATCATCTCATACTGGCCAATCAGAATGCCTGTTGGTTAGCTGACTTGCTCGTTTACATATGATGTACATTTTCCCTTCAATGTCAATGGCGTTTCATGTTTTGATGTTTAATTGACGCCATATTTAGCGGAATTCTGATGTAATTTCTCCGTTCATTGTCAGTGGCAAATATTGAGACGTGTGGGGACAAGATTTAGCGCACATTTGACCTGAATTCCCCTTTTATTGTCAATGGCAAATCTTGAGACAAAAGCTGTCTATAGAAGGGGCTAGCGCCCCTTAACCCATTTTGACCTGAGATCAGATTCAAAAAATGTCTTCTAAATCCTGACAGTTTTCTGAAAAAGCTATGTTTCTGTCAGTCGTTCTTTGATTTTTCAAAAATAGCAGACCTACAACCTCGTAGCGCGCCACTCGGTGGCACGCTATGAGCATGTAGATCTGCTATTTTTCAATAGCTAAAGCATAACATAATGCTAACACCAAAAGGGGTTCCCGCCCAAAATGGGTTAAAAATGGTTCTGATTATGGCAGACGTTTTGCAATGAGACATGTGTCGATTGGTTGCCATCAGTCGCACGACTATGAAATAAATCTTTAAATTAAAATATGTCATGTTTGCTTTCATTGTGTCTTTTCCCTAGACTCCTTGCAACTCCCTGTGTGTAAAGAGGAGGTTTCCTCTGAAGAGGAGAGGAGCTCCAGTCTGGTCCAGGAGGAACCACAACCTCCACACATTAAACAGGAAAGACCAGAAGAGGTTGATGGGCCAATGCTGACAATACTAGCAGTGAAAAGTGATGGTGATGGTGATGGTGATGGTGATGGTGATGGTGATGGTGATGATGATGATGATGGTGATGGCGAAGACAGAGACACAGGGCCTGTAGCCAGCAACTCAACTGATGAACACATGAAAACACAAGAAACTCACTCCATGCCAAGGCGGGGGCGTCCCCCCAAGAACCGGGACCAGGATCACACGGCAGGGAAGGAACGTTTTAGCTGTGCGGTGTGTGGCAAACGGTACGGTCGTAAGGCAGATCTGAACAAGCACATGAAGTCTCACACAGAGGAAAGGCCCTTTGCTTGTGAAGTTTGCAATAAAGGCTTTAGACACTCGTGGAATCTGAAAACGCACTGGAAGACCCATACAGGGGAAAAGCCCTTTACATGTACAGTTTGTGGCCACGGCTGTATTCAGAAATGTGATCTAAACATACACATGAGGACTCACACAGGGGAAAAGCCCTATACTTGTGAAGTTTGTAAAAAAGGCTTTAGGCAGTCGTGTCAACTAAAACCACACATGAAGACCCATACAGGGGAAAAGTCCTTTATTTGTACAGTGTGTGGCCACGGCTGTATTCACAGGAGCCATCTGAAAATACACATGATGACTCATACGGGGGAACGGCCATATACTTGTACGGTTTGTGACCAAGGCTTTACTCAAAAGTGTGCTCTGAAGAAACACACAATGACTCATACGGGAGAAAAACCCATGACCTGTACAGTTTGTAACAAAGGCTTTCGTGGCAACGATCATCTGAAAATACACATGAGAACTCATACAGGAGAAAAGCCCCTTAGCTGTGAAGTTTGTAACAAAGCCTTTTGTCAATCGAGTAATCTAAAAACACACATGAGGACTCATAACCCTTAGCGTCAGTTTGTGGAAAAACGCTTTGGTCCATATAGTTCAACAGAAACAACTGCATTTTTCAAAGGAGAATCTGGAAAGCTGGAACTTACACAGTATGACTTCAAATCAATATCACCATTATGTATAGCATGTGCCTCGATTATTTACGATTTATGATTGATTACTTTGTTTAGTTTTTATTTGTATTATATTTTTCCTCTCCAGAATAAATGAAAAAAATAAAGGGAAGCGCTGCACACTCGGATCTGTACACAATCAATGTATTTATTTTGAATAAATAAAACGTTCAAACAGGAATGACAAACCCAGACAGATCAGATTGTCTGTCTGTCTGTCTGTCTGTCTGTCTGTCTGTCTGTCTGTCTTCACAGCTGGATCAGTCTTCCTCCAATAGCATCATGAATATTGCTGAGTTGTTAAGTTACATTGAACATTATTAGTTTTTGACACAGATTGACTACTGTATACCGAAAATAGCAGATCTGCAAGCTTTCTACGTTGTAGGTTCTATGTTTGTCGATTACGTTTTGCAGTATAAATCAGGCATATCAACGCCGGCCAAAATACATTTTAGTCGACTAACTAACGGATGGTAATGTGTTTTGGTATCGGGTATGGTTGCCCCTAAACCATCTCGCCCCTCGATTTTTCTGCCGACCTCACGCCGACCGCTCGGTCCGATTCTTTATTTATATTTCTTTATTTTATTTATTTTATGTTACTGAGAATAAGGTTAGAAATAAGTTTAGGGTTAGGCATAGGGTTAAGTTTACATATAGGGTTAGGTTTAGGCATAGTTTTACTGAGGTTAAGGTTAGGAATAAGGTTAGGTTTAACCGTTTAAGCATAATTTACTGAGGTTACTTTAGGATTACCGGCCGCCCAGTTCCACCAGCTGTACGCCTGGGGGGAGTTGGTAAAGGGGCGAGTCGTTTGGTATTCTGTGTTTTTACACACAGGACTCAAACTATGGTTGAAATCAAATCAACTGCTCACATGCATAGTTTCTGACTGGTTACCTGAATGATTGTCTACTTGTTTTGTTTGGGTTTTAGACTAGTGGTATTCTATTTTAGAAAGGTCCCCGCACACCGAGCGCGTTTTTCTGATTTTTAGCGACGTTTCTCCGTCGGTTTTCCGAAAAACGCGTCCAGTGTGCAACCACCTTTACTGTAGGCCTATAGCCTATGTTTTTCCCTTTTCCCTCCTTATATGATGATTTCTTGTTTTTTATATTGAAGTGTATATTTGTACGTCTAAATGTTCTGATGATGAATTGAAAATGGTGGACCCTATTGTTAGTTAGTTAGTTAGTTTTTTTAGTTAGTTTATTTATCTCAGTCATTTTTAAACAATACAGTTGAACATTCAGAACATTCAGAATGAGGGTTAAACAAGTGTAATGCTTTATGGTGTCGCACTGGCCACAGTGGGAACAAGCCATGGCCCAATCATTGTATAACTGTACCTTTGTACTTTGTGCAAACTGACACTTCCATCCATCCATCCATCCATCCTTTATTCAGTTACACACCTCCTCCACCAGGTGGCGAAAGGCAACAGTGCCTGAACCGGATCCTTTGCTGCTCATGCCGCGTCGTTAACCCGGAAGTAAATGCGTGTTGTTTATGTTTATATTTTCAAGCGCCTTTTCACTGAAAGGTTTTCAGCATAGTGGAGTTGCAATCCTCAACGTAGGGAGTACAAAGAGCGAGCTTTATACATGATTTAAGTATATAACACATATTAGTATATTACAATTCTGTTGGTGAAAATGTCTCCTACAGGAGGTAAAAGGAGTCAAATGGAGTCTGTACGGCTGAAGATAAATGAACACATGACGTCGGTGGGAGAGGAAATATTGTGCGTTTTGGACAAACCGCTTGGCGATGATGTTTGTAGTGTCACGCATAACGTCAGAATGATTGTGTTCGTGCGCCTCGGCAAGCTGAGAGATTTCATGTTCAACCTCTTCCAGAGAGAGATGGAGGCACTAGAAACTCTGCTGGAGAAACAGAAGTTACAGAACAAACTGCTGGACGTGATGCTACAGCCACACATCAGACTACACAGAGCAGGTTGGTGGTTCATATGCTTCATGTCATATAATACTAGACCTAGATTTAGCTCTGGTCCTTAGCGTTATATTAGGAGTTCTCCTTAAATTATAGGACGACTTCATAGGATAGGTCCTATCACGCAAAAATGTGGAACCCTCCATGTAGTTACTCTGAGGACCCCCTGTCTTGCTCTACAGGGAATTACTTGGTAAATGGTGCATTTATATATAGTCCGGCAGTCGACCTGGACGGGTGGGAAATTTGGTATAGTCTTTTTTTTATTGGCCTAAAATATTGTCTATACATTCATGAATCCACTTGCTGACCTGCTGTCACTATTGGGCAATTTTTTATAGGGGTTTCTTGTGACCCTACCATTAACATCCTATGGCAGGCAAAAATGTCAAACTTCCGTTATGATTTTAGTAGCATGTGACAAATATTGTGACATGTCAAACTAGGGGCTTTTCATGATTCTGAATCCATTCCATTACAAATGTGATGATATCAGCACAAATATGATGCGGTCAGCACATTTTGGGCAAGTGGCTATGGCTGTTTTTAGCCCAAGGAGTGTATTTTGTGCAAAACGAATGCTTGGAATGGATTCAGAATCATGAAAACCCCCTTGTTTGACACGTCACATGCTACTTAAAGGAGCATTCAGTGATTTGGGTGATTTGGAAAAAAACCCGGTCTGTCCTTTCATATACTCTAAGGCTTAGAGTATATCAATAGAGACGGCACCGGAGTTCTCCTCCCATCCACTTGCGTTGACTATCATTGCATGCGTTCACGTATGAAACAGCATTCACGTGTCATCATGAACGTGCGCAATGATAGTCAACGGACCAGCGCGTTCATGAGTTTGGCCCAGCGCTGCAATACCAAATTCGGCCACTATGTCCATTTCGCCTCTGGGTTTCCTCCGGGTGCCGTCTCTATTCATATACTCTAAGGGTCTGCCCCGGTAACAAGATGTGCACATGCACGCACTACAGTGGCGGGACACGCAACAGGCCAACAGCACGCACACCAAGGCCCGCCCCCGCTCGATCATGATTGGCGGAAGGCCCCTCTCTATCCTGATTGGATGAAGGCTGGGCCACCACAACAAAACCTAAGGTTTTTTGACCCCAGGGGTTAACTGGGGACTCATTATATGGTCAGCACACTCTATAGTAGGGAGGATTATAACAACAAAACAAAAAAAGAAGTGATATTTGAATTAAGTGAAATCACTATACATTTAAAGCATAAGGGAAGTTTGACATTTTTGACAATTTTGCCTTAACCTGACTCCGCCAGATGGGGCAGCCCCAGTACCCAGCTAGAGGCGGGATCAAGGCATACACAGTGCTGCCTTGTTCCCGCCTCTAGCTGCTGCTGATTGGCCAGGCCGTTTTGTGGCCGGGCATCAAGTCTGCCTGAGAGTTCCCAGATGGGAGCAGGAGGGGGGAACCCAGTGTACTCTCTGCTGCCCCATCTGGCGGAGTCAGGTTAATTTTGCCTGCCATAGGATGTTAACGGTAGGGTCACAAGAAACCCCTATAAAAGAAATTGCCCAATACCGACAGCCAGTCAGCAAGTGGATTCATGAATGTATGTAGACAATATTTTAGGCCAATAAAAAAGACCATACAAAATGTCCCACTTTATTTAAACAAAAGAAGCCTGTCGGCTGCCGGACTAATATCGCGTTTATCCAAGGCGCTTTACATAGATTGTGCATTACATTCACTCACACCGATGGCGGAGGAAACCATGCAAGGCACCAACCTGCACATCGGGAGCAATTAGGGTTTCAGAGTCTTCGAGTCTCCGACACTAACACCGGGGGAGCCCGGGTTCGAACTGGCAACCTTGCGGTTCCCATCCGGTAACTACCCCTGAGCCACCGCCCACCGCCGTCCCACTTGATGTCTAGGAGGCTACAGAAAACAACATACACAAGCCAAGCGTTTACAGCTGCAGTTAATTAGTGCTCAACGAGCCATCCAATCCCTGGAGGTTGGAGCAAAGTGTCTAAAATCGTGGATTTTAGTTTGACTGGTCAATTTGAGAGGACAACAGAAATGGTAGTAGACTTTGAGATGTAGGATGATCATTTACTATTGCAGTGGTGGTCTATCCAGTTTAGTTTTCATCCGCTCTCTGTCTTTCTCTCTCTCTCTCTGCTGTGGATTCTTATCAGCTTGCAGAGCTGATCAATGATCGGACTTTGTAGTCTAGTCGTCACGTGGTCTAATGGAGATATTTGCATGATTGGCTGGCTTCTAAGCCAATGGGAGACTAGCCTGGTCCAGCCAGCGTGACTTCTGGTCTAGAGGGGTGGTCAAAACACTTACTAATGAATATGTCTCCGCCGGGGTGGTCAAAACACTTACTAATGAATATGTCTCCGCCGGGGTGGTCAAAACACTTACTAATGAATATGTCTCCGCCGGGGTGGTCAAAACACTTACTAATGAATATGTCTCCGCCTGGGTGGTCAAAACACTTACTAATGAATATGTCTCCGCCTGGGTGGTCAAAACACTTACTAATGAATATGTCTCCGCCGGGGTGGTCAAAACACTTACTAATGAATATGTCTCCGCCGGGGTGGTCAAAACACTTACTAATGAATATGTCTCCGCCGGGGTGGTCAAAACACTTACTAATGAATATGTCTCCGCCGGGGTGGTCAAAACACTTACTAATGAATATGTCTCCGCCGGGGTGGTCAAAACACTTACTAATGAATATGTCTCCGCCGGGGTGGTCAAAACACTTACTAATGAATATGTCTCCGCCTGGGTGGTCAAAACACTTACTAATGAATATGTCTCCGCCGGGGTGGTCAAAACACTTACTAATGAATATGTCTCCGCCGGGGTGGTCAAAACACTTACTAATGAATATGTCTCCGCCGGGGTGGTCAAAACACTTACTAATGAATATGTCTCCGCCGGGGTGGTCAAAACACTTACTAATGAATATGTCTCCGCCTGGGTGGTCAAAACACTTACTAATGAATATGTCTCCGCCTGGGTGGTCAAAACACTTACTAATGAATATGTCTCCGCCGGGGTGGTCAAAACACTTACTAATGAATATGTCTCCGCCGGGGTGGTCAAAACACTTACTAATGAATATGTCTCCGCCGGGGTGGTCAAAACACTTACTAATGAATATGTCTCCGCCTGGGTGACAGTCTGGCGTGTATCCTCCTAACATATTTTGACTGATTGATTTTTTTTTTCTCCCAGAAATGAGACAAACAGTGAAACGTGTTTTGGATGATGTCTCATCGAACGGAGATGGAGAGACCACGGTCAAACGGCAAAGTTCCACGTCAACATCCACCCAGACCTCTGTACCTACTACTAGCACCATTAAACAGGAGGTTTACACCACCCAAACCGCTGTACCTAACAACATTAAACAGGAGGTTTACACCACCCAAACCTCTGTACCTAACAACATTAAACAGGAAGTTTACACCACCCAGACCTCTGTACCTAACAACATTAAACAGGAGGTTTACACCACCCAAACCTCTGTACCTAACAACATTAAACAGAAAGTTTACACCACCCAGATCTCTGTACCTAACAACATTAAACAGAAAGTTTACACCACCCAAACCTCTGTACCTAACAACATTAAACAGGAAGTTTACACCACCCAAACCTCTGTACCTAACACCATTAAACTGGAGGTGAACCAGGAAGACCATACCAACAGCGGCATCTCTGGACATACTGGTAAATACTGACACTGGAACACAACTTGTTTCAGTTTTTAACAGCCTTACTGTTATAGTTAGTTAATTTAATTTTCACAGTCTGTTTATACACTATTCATTTTCGTCATAGTAGTCGTTCAAATGTGGTTGTATGAGGTTGTATCCTAAAAAAAAGAACCATTCAGATAAAGCATTGCCAGATTTCCATGTGTCATGTGCACACGTGGGAGAGAGGGGATGTATAATACTACGGCATCGGCGCTCATTCTCAACCACTGAATTGGCTATGATGTAGATCTATGTCAATAGCAGTGAATGTGTTAATGAAAAAATAAATAAAAAGGTACATTTAAAATGTGTTATGGTTGCTTTCATTGTGTGTTCTTCCCTAGACGTCCTGCACCTCCCTGTGTGTAAAAAGGAGGTTTCCGCTGAAAAGGAGAAGAGCTCCAGGCTGGTCCAGGAGGAACCAGAGCCTCCACACATTAAATATGAGCAGGAGGAGCTACTTCAGAGACCAGAAGAGGTTGAAGACAGTGATGAGTGGCAGCCCGGTGTATATCAGTCATTTTCAAACACACTGAAGTCACACAAGGGACTGAAACCATTGAAAGAAACTCATTCCATGCACACTGGGAAGAAAAGTTTTAGTTGTACAGTGTGCTGTAAAACGTTTAATCAGAAGGGAAACATGAAGAAGCACATGATTATTCACACAGGGAAGAAAGATTTTAGTTGTGCAGTCTGTGGAAAAATGTTTTATCTAAAGGGAAATTTAAAAAGTCACATGCGGCTTCATGAGTATGAAACGATATGGCCATTTACTTGTAAAGTTTGTAGCAACGCGGAATGGCCACTTACTTGTGAAGTTTGTAGCACAAGTTTGATAGCACAACAGTGAGCTGGATGGGGGGGGGGGGTACTTTTATGTACAGTTTGGTAATAAACACAGCGGTACGATTTCAGAACACATGATTCACTCGTGACTTGTTTCAGCAACTTCTTTAAACATTTCAGCATGCAATGATCAACAGTAAAGAATTAAATTGTTTCAACATTTTCAATGATCAATAGTAAAGAATTAAATTGTTTCAGCATGTTGTTTCCATCTTCTTCCATCTGCTTCTCTTTACCAACAGACAATGCCACCACGACATTTACCCCTGCCTTTACGTTAGCAACGGCTTGAGCGGTGGCTCGGTGCAAATCACATTTTCCGTGGAATCCTAAGTGCTCAATAGCCTTTTTCCAGTTGGAATATCCTTCACGTGTAAACGCTCTCGATGTCTGTTGGTCGCGTCCTGAGGTGGATGGGAGTGGAGCGCCCATTTGTTCAGCTTGAGAGCAAAGGGTACAAAACACTTTGTCTTTAGTAGAGTCGTACATCGCCCATCATGGGAAAGTCTCTTTCCAGGAAGCTTGATGGTTTCGTCTGTGTGCTCTCACACCGCCGACACAACCACTGCTGCTTGGTTTTGGCTGGTGGTGGTTTCATTGTGAACAAGTAAGCAGAGCACAGTACTGTATGCATCTTTTACCTACCTGGCAAGGTGAAAACAAAAGCATTTGAATGCCTGAGAATGGTGTCGTCCACAGCTAACAGTTTTGTATTGAGTTGTGCTTGAAATGTACTGTAATTCTCCAATCTGTTAATCAATCAATGGAGTAAACATTACTCGAATAGACCCCCCAGGTGTTTTGTATGTGTCTATGTAGTTTATATTACTCTAATAGACCCCCATGTGTTTTGTATGTGTCTTGAGTTAATATCACTTTAATAGACCCCCAGGTGTTTTGTATGTGTCTATGGAGTTGACATTAATAGGCAATTCACACTGAGAGGGACTGAATCCGTTTCATTGGAACCGTTTCCGAATACGGTTGCCTGGTCCCCGATGGCCATGATTCACATTGCCCGATATTCAACAGCGCACCCGGGTACACTTGCATAACACACTTTGATCCTCCAGATGGCGGTGTGCTTGATGGCTGGCGCGCACGGACACTGACCATCAACTCTGCGACATTATCTCCAATAAATCCAGACTCACTGCATTGCATTGCCTCTTTTGGCTCTTTGCCGTTATACTACTTCACTGTCAGCCTGCCTGCTATTCACTGTGTCAGTCAGTTCTGTGCTCCAGTGTCGTGTTGATATTAGTTTGCTATGGATTCTACTTTAGCATTATTATTATTTTGTTTTACTTTGGAAACTATGCCAAGCAAAGCCCAAGAGCCACGTGTAGTCCAAGATCAAGATCAAGATCAGCGCGTACTGCGGTGCTGCGCGTATAGCAGATTCAACAGGAGACGGGCGGTGTTGAGAAATGCGCTGGTGTTACGCGTCGTGCAGCGTCTGTGTTTTTTTGTTGTTGACGCTTGGCTCGTCGACTAGAGATCATGTCACGTTCTTTAAAAAAAACAGTCCACTTCTTTCTTTAGGTACGCATGCATTCACATTGGAACGATCCGTATCTGAATACACTTCAACGGTCCAGAGACCCGCCCCCCATGTGGTCTCGGGGACGGTTGGGCGATCCGCTCCCGGGAACGGTACGCATCAGTCACACTACCACAAGATCTGCCAAGTGGTCCCGAGTGCGCACCCGGGACCATAGTGTGAATTGCCCCTAATAGACCCCCAGGTGTTGTGTATGTGTCTATGGAGTTAATATAACTCTAATAGACCCTCAGGTGTGGTTATAATATGTCTTCCCTGTTCATTTTTGGTTTCTTCCACCCTCTACACAAATCTCTTTGCAGACAATTGCAACTCTTATTATGTATTCCAAGGAGCAGAACGAGGATACATCTTATTATACCTGCCCCTATCTACAATTAAAATGCAACAATCTGTCCAATGTCTACCAACCAGTACTTCACCTTGATTCATCAAATACAAAGGGAGAAAAGGGAGGGAGGGAGGAAAAAATAAAATATGGTAAAACCATTGTACAATACAACATTCTCTCTATACTCCTGTCTAAATGATACTATCATACCCTACCTTCAAAATAAAGAGTCTTAGACACCTTATATTTACCTATGATTTTTGAAGGGCCCCTCCTATACACGGGCTTAATATTTGTCATTAGTTCAATGTTTGGTTTGTAAACGCCATTGACAATGAAGGGAACATTTACGTCATAATGTACCTCATTACGTCATATTGTCTCTTTATTGTTAATGGCATTTAATGTTTGTGTTGGCACCGTTTGTTTTACATCACCATTACGTCACCTAATCAACATGAGTTATAATTTAATATATTAGCGCCCCTCACTTCACACGGGTGTGATTTTTACATGTCACTGTAATATTATTGCCAATTATTGTTGATTGCAGTATTAGGTCAAATTGTAACGATTATATAATGTTATCCAAGTACTAGGTTACTACTTGGGTTACACATTAAATCAGGACACAGCACACAGTTCAATCTTGTCAGTGTAATGTCATATTAGTCCACATGGTGACACTCTGTGCCACAACAACCTCTTCCGTGTGGCATGCGGCATGCCTGACAGGACAAGACAGGCATGTTTGTTTTAACTTTTGTGCAGGAGAAAACTTATAGCTGATCTACAAACTCACAGCTTGTTGCAATGTGACACGCTGTGGGCTTGTACAGTATGTCAGCTATTGTTTGCTATTCATCTAAATATTTGAAAGTACAAGTGTTCCCTAGGGGGTGCATTACTACCGTGCATACTAGCACCTCCTGAGTGGGACCCCAATAGAGGGTATGCGCGTCATAGATATATCTATGATGCGCATGGCATCATCATCAAAACCGGAAGTTATGCAGGAATTCCTACTGAGTGGTAAAAAACGACTTTCTGGCCTTGACAAACAATCTTGTAGCAATTGGCACAATGGATAACTAATGAAGGTTTGTAGAAGGTAAATGAATTGACTGCGCATAAACCAGAGTACCAGATTCGGAAGGAGCTCAATGTGTAAGTGAAAACCAAAGAAATAAGGAGGCAGAAACTGGAGTTAACTGAAATATTATTATTGACTTCAAAAAACAGAACTTAAACAACTTTGAACATTTATAGAAAATAAAAAACACAAAATGGGGGCCCCTTTAAAGGTGGTGACTTTGAGAGTCCCTGTTCAGTTCCTATGTTTCTAAGGGGGATTCAGTCTCTCTCCTGTTCAGTTCCTATGTTTCTAAGGGGGATTCAGTCTCTCCTGTTCAGTTCCTATGTTTCTAAGGGGGATTCAGTCTCTCCTGTTCAGTTCCTATGTTTCTAAGGGGGATTCAGTCTCTCCTGTTCAGTTCCTATGTTTCTAAGGGGGATTCAGTCTCTCTCCACTGTGGAGAAACAGGTTTACCACATTTGTGGAGGGAAGGGGGGCGTCGAGATCCGGGTCGGCTCGCCAGGTCCAGGTACCAGCCGGTACCAGAACCATCTAAAGGGGATTCCTTTCAAGGACACAAAAACCTGACCTGAAAGGCCAGGTGTCTAAATCAGTCTTGTGTTCAAAAATCATTGTTGTACAACATTAAATCAAATAAAACTATTAATGAGTAAAGAGTTCGATGTGATCAGTATCGACCTCTTTAATCATTTGCCCATAATAGCTGAGACAGAACAGTATATAGCCAACTTTTTTGCATTTGTCCTTTGCAATCCACCCTGAGCACAAGTTTATGGACATGGCCCCTGCAGACTTCCAAATACAAGGACAATAAGTTGATAGTAAGTTTAAAACAAGTGTCCATATACAAATCAAATGGGCAGCCTATTTCAAAGATAGTGACAGTTTTTCTAATTTCATTGATGAACACAATATCTGGAGTATTTGGAATATCTTGTAGTGAATTGACATGTGTGTCATTGTGATCAAACCAGTCTATTTTTACAGTGCTGTGTTTATACATTCTTGTTGTCCTGTCCTGTACTGTACTCCTCTGATCTTGTCTGAGACCAGGTCCACCAGACGGTGATGTCTGGCAATGTACAGTCCTTTATAGTGGCTGCAACCATTTAAGATGTCTGCGACTGTTTCTTTGTCATGTGGTACTGGATGTAGGATGCAGTGTGGGTCGTGTGCTGATGGGTACCAGGTTGCCAAGTTGAACTTGGTCGGCAACACCTGTAAACAGGCTTTAATGGTGAAAATAAGAATGTCCTCAGTCCTCACTATGGTGTTATTTGACAGTACAGATTGTGATAATGAGTGGTTTGCAAAGGGAAGAAGAGCACCCGAAGAGCCAGTTTTCCCTGCAGCCTCAGACTGGTCCAGTGTTGTGCACTTTCTGATCACTTCATTCCTAGAATGGTGGCTCTTGCGGTCGTGGATTTGATTGACAGTTCATGGTGTGTACCGTCCTGCTCGTAGATCGCACATGCACGGACACGCGGATCTGTGATGATGCACAGACACATACACACACACACACACATTAACTGTACTATAGGCCTTGATGATTTCGGGTTTGACAGTACAGTACAGTGACAGTACAGTACAGTAGAGGGACCCCTCCATGTAATTTCTAACTGCCCGTCCGCCTGGGCGGGTGCATGCTTTTGGTTAGACATACCATTGGTCCGATATCACAAACCCTCACCCTAACCCTAACCTCCCACCCTTAACGCACCCCTCACCACCAACTAATCTGGTCGTGTTAACACAGCCCTCACCAACCCTAATCTGGTCGTTTTAACACACCCCTCACCAACCTTAATCTGGTCGTTTTAACGCACCCCTCACCAACCTTAATCTGGTCGTCTTAACGCACCCCTCACCAACCTTAATCTGGTCGTTTTAACGCACCCCTCACCAACCTTAATCTGGTCGTCTTAACGCACCCCTCACCAACCTTAATCTGGTCGTTTTAACGCACCCCTCATCAACCTTAATCCGGTCGCCTTAGCGCACCCCTCACCAACCATAATCCAGTCGGACCAATGCTAACCAAAGTATGCCTCCCGCCTGGGGGCGTTCCTGGGGGTCTGGATGTTCCGGGGACCCCCCCACACGGTGACTGTCATTTCTTGACCGTTTCGGATGCGTTTTTTTATGATGTTGGGCCTGCGGTCTCTGAGGGGAAAAACGTCAGCTATTTGTATTCCCTTTAGGCAAACAAACAGTGTACAGTACAGCCATATCATATGATTCATATTGCACATATAAGCTAGTATTGCTCTACACACCTTTCAGCTGTTCTTGCCACTTTGGTCTGGATCTTGATTTCCTTGCCGTTTTGGAGTCGAGTACCACAGACGAATAACAGTCTAAGTCCACACTATTGATCCATAATATATAAATGATAGATAAGGGTTCAGGACACCGAGGCCTTTTCGTGGAGGGGTCAGTCTGAAATTTGGACTTAGACTGTTTTTCGTCTGTGGTACTCAATTTTGATATTGAACTGGCAGGATGTCCTATAAGGGCAGATGATGAGAGTACAATATGAATAATGCAATTTATTCAGTAATTGCATTGTTTTGAGTTTGTGTGTGTGTGTGTGTGTGTGTGTGTGTGTGTGTGTGTGTGTGTGTGTGTGTGTGTGTGTGTGTGTGTGTGTGTGTGTGTGTGTGTGTGTGTGTGTGTGTGTGTGTGTGTGTGTGTGTGTGTGTATGTGTGTGTGTGCATGTAGGCTATATACGGAGGGATGGACGGACGTACAGACAGACAGACTGACAGACCTTGGGGGTAGTTAACACAAATTCTCTACTCTAAAATTATTTTCAAACAAGTATATTGTTAAATACTGAAGTATATGTATTTATGTGGGTGTATTTCTGTGGTTGTGAACCATGCCATGTTGGCACCGTGCCCTAGACTTCCTGAGAAGAGATGGTGGTTAATGCTGTGCCAACCTGGCCTGGAGGCAGCGTTGGTGCAAACGTCATCCTGGAATGGTTTCATGTCTGTCACGTGTCCATAAATACCAAATAAGACCAAATAAATAACAAGTAATGTTCTACTGTTCTTTCCGTACCAATGTGGGTGAGATGCATAGACAATTATCATGGTTATCCGTAGAGGTGAAATTAAAATATTGTATGCATAATGTTATTTGGAACAGCACACCGCAAAACAGTTGGTTTCTGTCATGGACATTACACTCGTCAAGTGAGCTCAGGTTATCTGGTCACCCAAACCACAAACAAAATAGTATGATGATGAGAACTGTTTTCATAGAGCTTTTTAAGCTTGAAATATGCTCCCTATCTTAAACACACAGAAGCAGATTTTCTGCTGAAGAGTCGTCCTTTATTAGGGACCAAGAAGTCACGTAGTATCTTTGGTCACTTATTGTTTTTGTGTTTATTTTTCTTCTCCTTCTTCTTCCGCCAAAAATAGCTGTTCTGACTGAATGGTGCAGTCGGTTTTCGCGAAACGCGGTAATCTGGTAGAGGGCCATGCCAAACGGTGAATATGCGAAGCCCAAGACGATTGGCCAAATGGTGGCGCTATAGCGCTCAATTGAAAATGCTAACTTTCAACGTGCATAGCTCATGAACCGTTTGACCGTTGGCAATGACACTTTGATACCCATATGCGTCTCCTCATGCTGAACAACTTTCGTGTTCTGACTTTTGTCCTCTGACCTTTAGATCACCCGCCATTTTGAATTATATGAAAAACAGTTCAAATGTAACTCCTCCCAGAATCTTTGCTCAAAATGCACGAAAACTTCTACACGTGAACTTTGGACCTATACGGACAAATAATCGTAGCACATTTTTTCTAAGTGAAAAAATGAAGTTTTTATGAACCAATGAAAATTGCTGTTTTGTGAAACTTCTTCTGCACCTAATACCTATATGAATACTGACTGACACACACACACACTAAAGTTTGAGTACTTATGCTGAACTAACACTGAATGATTTTCCTGTTAACAATGGAGTAACAGATTGTCTCTGTCTAGCTCAGTCAGTCGAGCTCTTGCCCTTGGACCGCAAGGTTGTTGTTTCAAACCCGGGTACAGACAACTCAGCACGTCAGTCTTATTTGTACATATTGTTGAACGCCCTGTGGGCTATATCAGTGAGATCAATAACTTTAAAGACTGGTGTGATAATAGCCACCTTATGTTAAACACCACAAAAACTAAAGAGATGATCTTCAATCCAAATCCATGGTTATGAATGATTGTCTGCCTAACACACACACGCATGCAGCCACGCACGCACGCACGCACACACGCACGCAGGCAGGCAGGCAGGCAGGCAGGCACGCACGCACACACACACTTTAACTGTGCGTGAAAACACACTGTAGTAATGGATAAAGACATGCCTAAAATGAGGACACACCTTCTTGTTACCAAATCACTGAATGGTTTTACTGTTTACAATATAGTCACTGATTGTCTCTGTGTAGGTCAGTCAGTAGAGCTCCTGCCTTCGGTCCACAAGGTTGTGAGTTCAAATCCCGGTACCGACAACTCAGCTCAGTCTCATTTGTGCATGTTGTTCTTATTGTCTCCACCAGGCCGAAGGCATGGGGAGAGAGTATGTTTTGCACTCCGTCCGTGTGTCCGTGTGTCCGTCCGTCCGTGTGTCCGTCCGTCTGTGAACAGCTAATCTCTGGCACCGTTGGCTTGATCGCAGCCATACTCTGCACACACACTCCCTGAATGCCAGAGCTGAACCTCTGCCCCAAAGTTTTCACATTGGCCTGTTCTAGCGCCACCAGGAGGCCGCTTTGTGCAAAACAAATGTTTTGACAGTACACCTACAGATTTTGTCCAAACATTACGCAAATTGGTACACAGTCTCTCTAGAGCCATTGAACGAAACAGGTCTTTCAGATTCTTCAGACTCCATCCTGATTGGCTAAGATTGGCTTCCAAAGTTCGCAGGAGTGCTCAGTTTCAAACAAAATGCTGCAAATCATGAACACATGGTGTGATTTCCGTGACATTTTGCACGCACATTCCCACTAGGTCGAGGAAGAAATGCCACTTGAATATTTTCAACTCAGCCTCATGGTGGCGCTATAACTGGCCAATTTGTGTTTTTACCTATAACTGCACCGATCTGTGTAAAACCATGTAGGCACACTCCCTAGAGGCCAAGGAAAAACCTTTGCCTGGAATTTTTCACATCTGCTCTTTATAGCGCCACCAGGAGGCCGACATATGTAAAACACATTTTCTAATATTACTCCTTCAGATTTTATCCAAATTTCACGCAAATCGGTACACATGCTCTCCATAGTCATGTGATCATGTGATTTTTTTGATTTCTCATAATTATCCATCCTGATTGGCTACGATTGGCTTCTAAAGTTTTCAGGAGTAGCCCATTTTGTACCCGTTTTGTACAAATCGCCACAACTCCGCAACGCAGCGTCCGATTGCGGTGAAACTGTGCATGCCTATTCCCACTACTAGGCTGAGGAAGAAATGCCACTTGACAGTTTTCAAATCAGCCTCATGGTGGCGCTACAACAGACCAAGTCGCGTCTCGCGCACACACACACACACACACACACACACACACACACACACACACACACACACACACGTTTATATTACTCCTAAACATTTTGCCAAACATCACACACAATCCTATCCTCCTGGTGGAGACCTGTGCCCAGAAGGGCACTTTTTCTAGTTGCGCATTGTTCTTCTTCTATCTTGGTCCCGCTTTATCGCTGCTTGCAGCTATATTAGATGTAATTGTTGTTTTTTGTTTTTGTCTCCACCAGGCCGAAGGCATGGGGAGAGGGTATGTTTTGCAGTCCGTCCGTCCGTCCGTCCGTGTGTCCGTCCGTGTGTCCGTCCGTGTGTCCGTCCGTCTGTGAACAGCTAATCTCCGGCACCGTTAACCCGGTCGATGTCAAATTTTGCACACACACTCCCTGGATGCCAACGATGAACCTCTGCCCCATAATTTCCAGAACGGTCTGTTATAGCGCCACCAGGAGGCCGCTTTGTGCAAAACCAGTTTTTGGACAGTACACCTACAGATTTTGTCCAAACATCACGCAAATTGGTACACAGTCTCTCTAGAGCCATTCAACGAAACGGGTCTTTCAGATTTCTCAGACTCCATCCTGATTGGCTAAGATTGGCTTCCAAAGTTTGCAGGAGTGCTCAGTTTCAAACAAAATGCTGCAAATCATGGACACATCGTGTGATATCTGTGAAATTGTGCACGCACATTCCCACTAGGCCGAGGAAGAAATGCCACATGAACATTTTCAACTCAGCCTCATGGTGGCGCTATAACTCGCCGAAAAGTGTTTTACCTCTAACTGCACGGATCTGTGGATAACTTTGTATGCCAACTCCGTAGAGGCCAAGGAAAAACCTTTGCCTGGAATCTTTCACATCTGCTCTTTATAGCGCCACCAGGAGGCCGACATATGTAAAACACATTTTCTAATATTACTCCTTCAGATTTTATCCAAATTTCACGCAAATCGGTACACATGCTCTCCATAGTCATGTGATCAAGACGCGTTTGTTTGATTTCTCATGATCCACCTTCATTGCCTACGATTGGCTTCTAAACCTTTCAGGAGTAGCCCGCTTTGTACCCGTTTTGTACAAATGGCCACAATTACTCAACGCAGCGTCCGATTGCGGTGAACCTGTGCATGCATATTCCCACTAAGCTGAGGAAGAAATGCCACTTGACAGTTTTCAAATCAGCCTCATGGTGGCGCTACAACAGGCCAAGCCGCGTCACACACACACACACACACACACACACACACACACACACACACACACACACACACACACACACAACTCAAAACAATGCAATTACTGCATAAATTGCATTATTCATATTGTACTCTCATCGTCTGTCTGTCTGTCTGTCTGTCTGTCTGTCTGTCTGTCTGTCTGTCTGTCTGTCTGTCTGTCTCTGCCTGACTTTCTCTCTCTCTCTCCCTCCCCCACCCATCTCTGTCTCTCTCTCCCTCCCCCACCCCTCCTCTCTCTCCCTCTCAGTCTCTCTCTCTCTCCCTCACTAGAACATGCCATGCACACACATTTGCCTGCTGCAGTTGGCAGAGCAGTGGAAAATAATACAATGAATAAAAACGAATTACCAGACAGAGCAAATTATACATCCTCAACATTTTATTTAATAATAATACCTCGGATGTGAGGGGTTCCAATTATCTGTCACAAACCTTTCCACCGGACAAGTAAACTTTTAATAACCTTGTCCAGAAAGATGTATTACTTGTGCCGGACAAGTATACCTACTATAAAATGGTGGACAATCTTGAGGATTTCTGTGTAAAGTGGGGGGAGCTCGGATTGTGTACAGTGGGGAATGATGACGAACTGCTCTTCTCTTTCTGATCTGGTTTTGGAGCCTCGCTGTGTTTCTGTGTTTTTATCCATCTAATTTGCTGTCTGTCTGTCTGTCTGTCTGTCTGTCTGTCTGTCTGTCTGTCTGTCTGTCTGTCTGTCTGTCTGTCTGTCTGTCTGTCTGTCTGTCTGTCTGTCTGTCTCCATCCCTCCCTCCCTCCCTCCCTCCCTCCCTCCCTCTCTCTCTCTCTCTCTCTCTGTCACTCCCTCTCTCTCTCTCTCTCTCTCTCTTTCTCTCTCTCTCTCTCTCTCTCTCTCTCTCTCGCTCTCTCTCTCTCCTTTTTACGTTCAGTTCTCTGTTTAAGAGTTCACTGAAGTGCTCTGCCCAGCATGCTAGGATGTCATTCTTGTCAGTGAGCAAAAGCTTGGCTTGTTGGTGCTGCTTCTTCTGGCTGCAAGCCTTATCATCAAGATGTTGTTTGTGGAGTCTGGAGTCTGTTGAGGATGTTGATATTGTGCAGTGCTTCCGTAATGTTTTCTTCTAGCGCAGTAGCAATTTGTGAATAGCAATGTTTTACATGCAGCCTGTTTGCATCCATCATTACTCCTCTACTTCTCATAGATTCTTTCCACCTGGCCTTAGAACCAGGCAGGGCAGCACAACAAAGGTGAATATGAAGACCGTATAGGCAACCTCTTCACTCCCATCCACAGACTGAACTTTATGTCCTGTTATTCGCATTGATTCTTTGTGAATTTTGATTTCCCTAAAGCTGAAGTTGTTGGCAAGTTGATTTTATGTGAAATCATTCCTACAACTCTACATAGGATCTGACAGGAAATAATGTCTCTTTTCTTTTTCACGTTTGCAGCCATTTATATCATTGATCAACCCCTGAAGTTTCGTGGAAATATCCCTCAGTTTAATATGTTGTCCTATTCATCCCCATTATATCTAATGGGGTCTAATATTGTGGCGGCCATATTGGATTTCCAGCAAAAACATTACCGGGTTGTCCATATAGGTAATAATATAGATATTATTTCTGGTGGACAACCTTTGATGTTATGGCAAATGCAGGTTTCCTAAAAAAGGGTGGTTTGCCTCCTGGGTATAATAGGATCTGACAGGAAAAGTAATGTCTCTTTTCTTTTTCACGTTTGCAGCCATTTAGACAATATGCAAGCTCAAGAATATATGTCCCTTCTGTGCAATGAATCTTAGCCAATGGATTAATATTGCTTGTGTTTGCCAAAACAGTCAACAATCATGGTAGAAATCATGGTAAAGCACTATTCCGGGTAGCCACCATCTTGTAAATATGCACAATAAGGGTCCAGACACACCCAATAATAATAATAGGTATTCCATTGAGTCTCTCATGGTCAGAAAACATGAAATAGAAACTGAGTTTACGTTTCTAGTTCATCTGGTTCAGAAGTTAGAGCCAAACGTATTTTCTGGGTGCTAATATTGTGGCGGCCATATTGGATTTCGTGGAAACTTGCAATACAAAAAATGTTCGTATATATATCATTGATCAACCTGTGAAGTTTCGTGAAAATATCCCTGTTTAAAATGTTGCCCTATTCACCCCCCATTATAACTAATAGGGGCTAATATTGGGGCGGCCATATTGGATTTCCAGCAAAAGATTGACTGGGTTATCCATATAGGTTGTGATTGTGACTGACTAGGCCTAAACTGTGACTGCACTAAATGGAGTTGGAACAACAGATGTTCAGGAGGCAGAGAAACACACATTGACCCTACCCTTCAGGCCACTCTCCGCCCTCCACGCCAATCTACCTGTCCCTATTTATACCTGCCCAGTACCACCCAGAATCCTCCATGTTTCGCCTGCCTCGCTGGGTCGCACACTAGCCACCTTCCTACAGGCTTCTCGCATCCCAACCCCACCCCCTTCACCTACATAGTAGCTCCTTCCCCCGCTCCCCTCAAAGGAGCTTATCGGCAGATTCGGCACTAGGAATACTGCATTCACTTCGCCAAAGTGGAACAAACGATTAAAACAAAACTCTCTCTCCTCCTCAGGTTCCTGCTGGGGGGTGACTGTCCATGCGCACCGTAAGACGAACGCCATACGACGAACGCCATACGACCTCCTCCCCAAAGACTCCAGGGTCGGCGACCCCCCCCCTGGAACCTATACACACCTGAATTCATTCATTAATTCCTTCATCCCTCCATTTCCTTACTGTCAATAAATCCTTAAACCTCCCCAATGGTGTGTTTTCTCCAACTAGTGAATGGTATACTGTGTGGGCGCTAATGTAGAAAACTGATCTCATTTCCAAGTCCATGCTACTTTGTCTTTTTAATAGTTCTGAGTAGTTAGGACTGAAGGTGGTTCAGTAAAGCAAGCTCACCTAGAATTTCCCTCAACCAGTAGCCATTGGTGTTGTTTTTCCCTCCTTCCTCTGTGTGTTGCGCTGCGTGATGACGCTGAAAAAGGGACTCGGTGCTGATTGGTTGTTCGTTAGACCCACCCCCACCACCGATTCTCATTGGATAATACATTTTTACCGAATAAATTATAGGTTCACAGTCAGTGTTTCCACACCTAAGCACGTCTTAAGCTGTGCGCAGCTTATTTTCCGAGTTTTTAGACAGCTGGTGGATGGAAATTAAGCTCCACCTCCGCGGACGACTTGCGCGGAGGAGAGCGTTTCCGGGAATCTGGCCGTCGCGCAAGTCGTCCGCGGAGGTGGAGCTTAATTTCCATCCACCAGCTGTCTAAAAACGCGGAAAAAGAAGCTGAGCACAGCCGAGAACCAAGGGGCCAATAAGGCTATTCAACGTTGTAGCACTGGGCCCTAGTGGTAGGAGGAGGGACTACAGGCGGACCCGTGGATTCATGACCGGGAAACCCCGTGCAGCTGGGCTTTAACATTGAGCGCTCAGTTGCACTTCCGCATTTGACCACCAAACTTTGGTGGTCAAATGCGGAAGTAGACGTTCTGAGACGGTACTTCCGGCAGTCTTCCGGGTGCTTCAAAACGCCACTGAGCAACTTCCACTGACATGAATAGCTGGGGGGGCGGAGCTTCGCGCCAGTTCAGTCTCTGCGCGGCTCTTTAGATAGTGTGGCAGCACCTAGTGCAACACCAGACCAAGAGACGCAGTCCACTCAGAGAGTGGGCGGGGTCTTTGGGCTGGATCCAGGCTAAAGCTCACCACAAAACGACAGCTTTGTTCATTTGCCACGCCATATTTCTTCTTCCTTTGTATAGGTTTAAGGCGAATGTGCAATTCTTTAATGCATTCAATAACGAATCAAGCCATTCTCAACAGTGACTGAGCCGGCCGCCGGGTGCCCGCTGGCCTAGTGGTCCAGGCACATGCTGCCACATTCATAGGCTCTCCTGTGTCGCAGCGCGACGCGTTGTGAGCTTGTAGATCTGCTATTTTCAGCATGCAACCAAGTGTAAAATGACTTATACTGGATCTCTCGTCCACTAGTCCCTTCCTAACATTTTAGTCTAGTTTTTATTTGTTGACGAAATTGTCAGTATAGTCTTATAGTTTTAGTCACCATAGCTTAGTTTTCATTTAGTTTCCATTTAGTTTCCCAGTGAAAAAAGGTAGTCGATGAACATTTTCCGCCTTAGTTTTAGTCGACGAGGTCCTCCTCCGAGCTAAACTCAAATAACTTCTGCAGCTGTTCTGGTATTAAACAATCTGTTTTTTGCTTTCTACACAACTAATAATGTTCGTAGTTCAACTAAATCCATAATTTTCATCAAGGCTGATAACATAAAAAGACTGTTGTATGTGCTCTGAAATCTTTTCATAAATGTTTTTGTAACATGAACAAACAAGTGATATTACTCTTCTACATGTTGCCCCACACTTCCAAACAGTAAATAAAATATGGTAAAACCATCACACAATACAACATCCTCACTATACTCATGTCTAAATCATATTTTACCTTGTTCAAAATAAACTCTTAGCCACCTTAGCTTTAAACTATGATATGTGATTTTTATGTAGGCCTACATGTCATTGTAATATTATTATCAATTGTGATTGCAGTATTAGGTCAAATTGTAAGGATTATAATATTATCCAAGTACTAATCTAGGTTACTACTTGCTGTTACACATTAAGTCAAGACACAGCACACACAGTTCAATCTGAAACCCATCGGCTAATACCGGGAAAACAGCGACCCCTGTTGTTAGTCAACAGTCTGTCTTGAGAGACTACACAGTTCAATCCTGTCAGTGAAATCTGAAATCATCTAGTCCACGTGGTGGCACTCGGTGCCACAACAACCTCTTCTATGTGGCATGCCTGACAGGACAGGACAGGCATGTTTGTTAGTTTATATATCCATTATAACCATAATCATGGATGGAGAAAACTTAAAATAGCTGATCTACAAACTCACAGCTTGTTACAATTTGACCCGCTGTGGTCTTGTATAGGTCAGAGTAGACAGGAGGCACGGTGGCACAGTCGGTAGCGCTTATAGCGCTGTCGCCTAATTGAGGGGGGGGACAGAATAAAACAATGTGCTTTACTGCTGTTCAGATTCAGAGTTGATCTGATTCCAATCTAGATCTTATTTGGTCTGCCAGTGTGAATACAATTACAATTTAGACAGTTGGCAGACGCTCTTAATCCAAAGTGATACACACCCACGAAACCCCCTCAACGTTGCAGCTTGCAATGGAAGCACCGTCTGTAGCAAGTTCCAAAACCCCAGTGTTGCATTGATGATTTGATTTCTGGTAATGACGTCGACGTCACGTCGCTTAACTAACACCTACATATCAAGGGTCCATTGTGCTAAATCCTATAGGACTATAGGATTTAGCACAATGGACCCTTGATATGTAGTGGTGTCAAAAATAATCAGCAATGCATCAACATTCGGCCGTGCACGATTCTGCATCAATGCAGCAACATGACATAATCGCTAACCGAAGTGAAGCGGAAATATAATGATATATAATTCATAATATAAGTAGGTTATTATAATACTGTGTATAATATTATATATAATCTAGAGGACAGGACTGCCAGCTGCCAGTATACAGTGAATATTGGACCATGATGCCACATTTAATGCCACCTGCCAGTAGGCCTATACAGTGGATTTCTTCCAAGACTCAATATGCAGGTTTTCTTCAGAATAGACAATGCATATTTATTCATTTAGTGTATAATATCATATTATGGATCTTTTTATTTTAGCTGCATGTACTTACTGTCTGGAACTTGTATTGTGTTTGTTTGTCTTGTTTAGCGTTATTAAAAAGGCCTTCACAATACCATTGTTGGATAGGTTGCTATAGTTGCCCATTATAGTCGTTATGGATACCATGAGTCAGACCCCGTCACAGAATGTCTGGAACTCCATATACTTTATGGCAGTGGTCCTCAAATCCTCTGGACTCAGGGCACCCCTTTAAAGAACGTTTTCATCCACGGCACATTGTTCATTATCAGAATCTTATGTCATATACGGTACGTACATTTGGAAATCTTTCCCCCTAAGATACAGTATGTCACGAGGAGAACATGAGAGAGAATATCAGTTTCCATTATACTAGATTCCATTATACAGACTGAAAATAACTTTTATACTTTATACGTTTAACCACTTGAACCCCAGGATATAACGCATCACCACGTTGTGAGCTTGTAGATCGGCTATTTTTGGGTGAAGACATGGGTGTGGCCTTGTCAGTTACTGGGAAGTCAGAGGTGAAGAGATTCCACAGAAAAGATTAGATTCTCAAGAAGGCGAAGGGAAGGAGGATTGTTTGGGCTGATAACGTGCCATGGCTAACTGCCCAGCCACTGTGCTTTCTGCTCGACAGGGGCGGATACACATTTTCCAGCGAAAACAGCTTACAAAATGGTTAGCAAAAACACTCCTAGACTTCATTCATATGCCCAGCCTTTATTGTTTTTTCTTTTCTTTTTTTTAACAAAACGCCCGTGGCTAGGATTAAGTCATCATTATCAGGAAATTTGCTCATAAAACAGACCTGGCCTACTTGAGTTGTTTTTTCATCTACACTGTAGGATGCAAGTACAGTGTAACTCACGTCTGTTTGACTAAATCTAGAGGGTCTACGTGATTATACTGAAGTGCTGTTGATAAATTACAAATATTATCTGTATATAATGTATTCTGAGGCACTGCTGGACTTGTGCCACGGCACCCTATAGGGTGTCACCCATTCTGTATGGAGACTTACATAATGTAAGTCTGACATCATAGACTCCAAGTTGGCTATAGCATCAAGCACTATAGCCAACGGTATAAAAGGCAACAGAATGTCAGCGATAGATTTGCAACAAAGACCCCCAGAATCCACCCTCAGACCTGGAGGACCCTGATGAGGACCCGAGTCTTAGTGCTTTTTCTGGTTTTATCCTCTTAGCAGTTATTGTATTGACCTGTACCTTCCTTGGACTGTACCCACTCTGCAAACTGTTAATACAATTATTATTATTGTTTTAACTCTTTATTTTTGAATTTTTGAATATGCAAGACATAAAAGTCACACAAGGCAAAACAATAAAATAAAAACATCAACAGAAAAAACAAAAACAAAAAACAGAATAAAACAGAAGAGGTCATGGGATGTACAGCAACAACAATACATATTACAGAATTTTGGAATCCTTACATTCATTAACAACAGGAAAGACAGCCCATATTCATTCCACATCCGCCCCCAGCTAAATACTCCACTACTACTACTATCCATTTTAATCAATGAATGAATGAATGAATGAATCAATCAATCAATCAATCAATCAATCAATCAATCAATAATTCAATCAATCAATCAATCAATCAATCAATCAATCAATCATGTGCTGCTGGCGCAGCACAAAATAATCACACTCATGTGAAGTGATTATATCACCCCGATAACGTCTTACGTTGTCATTTAGTAGTATAGATTTATTTAGCACAGTATAAATAACAATGCAATAAACATACAACAAATAAAACACCCAGAACATGATTGTAAACAAGAAATATGGAAATACATGATTGCAGTATGTTAGAAATAATAATAATAATAATAATAAGGGTAATAGAAGAAGAAGAAGAAGAAGAAGAAGAAGAAGAAGAAGAAGAAGAAGAAGAAGAAGAAGAAGAAGAAGAAGAAGAAGAAGAAGAAGAAGAAGAAGAACTGACACAGACCAGTACGGAACTTTGGGAGATGTTGAAATTTGAAGATTTAGTCAACCTCAACACGGCAAAAATAATGTAAGTCGCTTCCAGTCAGCATGCAGGAGTTGTTTAAGACCAGGGAAAGCATGTACGAACTCAGGGGAATCGGAATTTAAAAAAATATATATATATCACAAACCAATATCAAAGAGAGAAGTTTATCTGCCATTGGGGTGAACCTATGGAACAAACTAGGCACCGAACTCAAATTGAGCAACTCCATCATAACATTTAAGAGAAGATATATAGCAATGGTAATTGATAAATATATAGAATCAATCTAATTATATGGCGGTAGTATGGTGGTGATGATTGCATAGTATATAGTATCCCGTATGCGTGCATGCGAGCACGTGTGTGTGGGTTAAGGTATTTGTATGTATATGGGTGTGTGTATGGGGGAATACACATGCATACAACAAATCATAGACAATATATTCATGTGTACGAGGCAACCACTTTGTGTACGTGTGTGTGTGTGTGTGTGTGTGTGTGTGTGTGTGTGTGTGTGTGTGTGTGGGTGTGTGTTTGTTCATGTACACACACACACACAAAAAAGATTAGATTCTCAAGAAGGCGAAGGGGAAGGAGGATTGTTTGGGCTGATAACGTGCCATGGCTAACTAAACACACAGCCACACAGAGCAAGAGGTGTGTGTGGTGATTTCACAACCTGCGTTGACAAAACAAAACAAAACAAAAACAAGATCACACTTGAGTGATTTAAAACTGATGTGTTCATAGGCCACGCACGTACACAACAGAATCTAACTCCCGTTTTCGGTGGAAAATTCCTGAGGTCTGACTTCCCAGTAACTGATCATCAACACTATAGTTGTCAGTTACATCAGGTGAGGACAGATAGATAGTTTGTTTGCTTTAATGCCAACACACATATACACGCACGCACGCACGCACGCACGCACGCACGCACGCACGCTCGCGCACACACACACACACACACACACACACACACACACAGACTTTTAGATTAGATTTTAGATTATGTTCCGGGGTTTTGATACATAAAGCATGATGAAATGTTGAATGTTTTGCCTTCTATAGGTTGTTAATAGTATGGTCACATATTATGCCAATCCTGAAAATTGCTCAACATATGCAAGTTAGCATCCGGCATTTTCTACATGCTGGGGACCCATACTCAACAACAACATTTATAACACTAGACCTGTATGTGCCCGTCGCCCACCGGTCTATTTGGGAACGATGCAACTTGGTCCTCAATTTTAGACGTGTCTTGCTGTGTCGGCTATGTGCAACGATGGCTTGTTGTCAACGATGGTTTGTTGTCAGCCTGGATGCATTTCAGACAGCACATAGCTGGAGATCTCTGTGGCTGTGTGCCTGTGTGTGAAGAGTGCAACCTGGCTGTGAGAAGTGTGCAAACAGACTGTGAGAAGTGTAGTTGGCAATAAATTCGGCCCACTGGCAGAGCCTGATTGGTTGAGCCTCAATGGGCTGAGGCAGAGGCTGGAAATTGCACAGGTGCAAGGAGTTGGCCTCATTAGGCCCACTGGCAGAGCCTGTCCCAGGTGAAAGGAGTTGGCCTCATTAGGCCCACTGGCAGAGCCTGGCCCAGGTGAAAGGAGTTGGCCTCATTAGGCCCACTGGCAGAGCCTGGCCCAGGTGAAAGGAGTTGGCCTCATTAGGCCCACTGGCAGAGCCTGGCCCAGGTGAAAGGAGTTGGCCTCATTAGGGCCACTGGCAGAGCCTGGCCCAGGTGAAAGGAGTTGGCCTCATTAGGCCCACTGGCAGAGCCTGGCCCAGGTGAAAGGAGTTGGCCTCATTAGGCCCACTGGCAGAGCCTGGCCCAGGTGAAAGGAGTTGGCCTCATTAGGGCCACTGGCAGAGCCTGGCCCAGGTGAAAGGAGTTGGCCTCATTAGGGCCACTGGCAGAGCCTGGCCCAGGTGAAAGGAGTTGGCCTCATTAGGGCCACTGGCAGAGCCTGACCAGAGCCTTTTGTGGCTCTGGTCAGGGGTGTCCACACTTTTTGAGAGGCAGAAGTCACTCAATGACATCTGGCATTCAGACATGACATCATGACTCATGTGGCAGCCAAGTCTATGGACTTTTAATATTTGCTTTAAGCAGGGGCATTTAGGGGCATGTCATGTGGTCTACCTGCACAGCTTTTGTGATCTACTGGTAGGTCAGGTAGAAAAGGTAGATTCTATGGTAGATTCTACCTTTTCGTGAGAAGTAGGCCTATTTGTGTTTGTGAGAAGCACTTGTTTTCGTGAGAAGCATTCGTGTTCGTGAGAAGCATTCGTGTTCGTGAGAAGCATTCGTGTTCGTGAGAAGAATTTGTTTTCGTGAGAAGCGTTCTTTTTCGTGATACTTTTTCTTCCCATTGTTCGAACGGCATGCCTTGGCTTGGCATGGCAAACCACACCTATTCAAGCTACCTTTTGCCAAAACTAAAACTAGTTTCGCTGACGTAGAACGTCAGCGAAACGTCATAATTATGATACACAGCCACAAACCTCCTCAAATCCTTTGAACTCAGGGCACCCCTTTAAAGAACTTTTCCATCCAGCGTGCCATGGCTAACTGCCAGGCCACTGTGCTTTCTGCTCTACAGGGGCGGATACACATTTTCCAGCGAAAACAGCTGACAAAAGGGTTAGCAAAAAACAAGGTTCACTCCTAGACTTCATTCCTATGCCCAGCCTTTATTGTTTGTTTTTGTTTTTTTAACAAAACGCCCGTGGCTAGGGTTAAGTCATCATTATCAGGAAATGCGCTCAGAAAACAGACCTGTATTGCACGATAGGTCTACTTGAGTTGTTTTTTCATCTACACTGTAGGATGCAAGTACAGTGCAACTCACGTCTGTTTGACTAAATCTAGAGGCTGTTGATAAATTACAAATATTATCTGTATATAATGTATTCTGAGGCACTGCTGGACTTGTGCCACGGCACCCTATAGGGTGTCACCCATTCTGTATTGATAACAATCCGGTACACTTTCACTTGAAATTACGCGTTATCATACATCACCAGGTCAACGTTTCTCAACTGTGGTCGATAAAAACATTACTAATTGCAAGGTCAGGGATCACATGAAATACCTTCACGGACCACCAGTTGTCCACGGACCACCAGTTGAAAACCCCAAATAATTATGACCTGAGGCTTCTAAAAAATGTCTTCTAAATCCTAACAATTTTCTGAAAAAATCAGTGACCCCCAAAATTATAAGTATTTGGCCACAGATCTTCATCTAAAATGTTTTGTTCTAGGGAGCCCTAGAAGCAAAGATTTGAGTTATTTGTCACAAATTTTCATGATTTTTCAAAAATAGCAGATCTACAAACCCATCGCTCTGCATGAAGTGACACACTATGAGCTTGTATATCAGCTTTTTTGAATAACCAAAGTATGAAATATTCAGAAATAAATAGTATTATTTCTGTAAAATAATAGAAGTAGTAAAAGTGGTTAAAATCTAAAGCGACACATATGCTTTCACTTTTTTAATGGGTTAAAAATGTGTGCCCCTCAAATAATGGCCAGTATGACTTATTTATCGGTGCTCACTTCGTTATTTAACAGTTATATATTTGTATAGGAAAACAGCTATACAGTAGTAAACAGTATGCACTATATTTACAAAATAAATATATGTATTTCCCACATAAATGCACCATAATATATATAATTTTAATAGACTAGACATTTTTAATTGCACTACAATCCAGAAGAAAGTTTGAGGTTATTTGACTCAGTTTCCATTTAAATGTTAAAATACTTTTAACTACGTTTAACTAATTCAGTCAACATTAAGTGTTACTGATAATCAGCACAAATAAAGTGATGTGTTTCAGAAATGTATAGTTATTTTTTGGCTGTGATGGAATTCGGTTAAATTTGATTAGATAATAATCTGAATAATAGCATGCAAAAAGAAAAGAACAAAATCTCAGTCTAGGTGACTATCGACTGAGGTCACAGATTATTCTATTAGTCACAATATCCATTCAGACAGTAGACTCTACGATTAGACTTCACATCTATTAGACAGTATTAGACACAGCATACATGCATACAGTATTCTTTATTCTTTCTTTATAGCTTCCACAAAGTGGTCGCTAGTCTTCCTGGGCTCCACACAAAAATGTACACAATAAAAACAGATGATAATTAAAATTTAAAACAGACTAAATCTAGTTATCAGCTAAAACAGTTAAGTCGCTCTGCATTTAACAGAGACAATAAGTGTTTAAGTGTTAAATACATAAAATAGAAAATAGAAAACAAAATAGAAAACAGAAAACAACTAGAAAAAGTGTGTGTGACGCGGCTTGGCCTGTTGTAGCACCACCATGAGGCTGATTTGAAAAAAGAAAGTGGCATTTCTTCCTCAGCCTAGTGGGAATATGCATGCACAGGTTCACCGCAATCGGACGCTGCGTTGAGTAATTGTGGCCATTTGTACAAAACGTGTACAAAGCGGGCTACTCCTGAAAGGTTTAGAAGCCAATCGTAGGCAATGAAGGTGGATCATGAGAAATCAAACAAACGCGTCTTGATCACATGACTATGGAGAGCATGTGTACCGATTTGCGTGAAATTTGGATAAAATCTGAAGGAGTAATATTAGAAAATGTGTTTTACATATGTCGGCCTCCTGGTGGCGCTATAAAGAGCAGATGTGAAAAATTCCAGACAAAGGTTTTTCCTTGGCCTCTAGGGAGTTGGCATACAAAGTTATCCACAGATCCATGCAGTTAGAGGTAAAAACACTTTTCGGCGAGTTATAGCGCCACCATGAGGCTGAGTTGAAAATGTCTAGTGGGAAAAAAAAGGCCTAGTGGGAATGTGCGTGCACAATTTCACAGAAATCACACGATGTGTCTATGATTTGCAGCATTTTGTTTGAAACTGAGCACTCCTGCAAACTTTGGAAGCCAATCTTAGCCAATCAGGATGGAGTCTGAGAAATCTGAAAGACCGGTTTCGTTGAATGGCTGTGTACCAATTTGCGTGATGTTTGGACAAAATCTGTAGGTGTACTGTCCAAAAACTTGTTTTGCACAAAGCGGCCTCCTGGTGGCGCTATAACAGGCCGTTCTGGAAATTATGGGGCAGAGGTTCATCGTTGGCATCCAGGGAGTGTGTGTGCAAAATTTGACATCGACCGGGTTAACGGTGCCAGAGATTAGCTGTTCACAGACGGACGGACACACGGACACACACACACACGGACACACACACGGACACACGGACGGACGGACGGAGTGCAAAACATACTCTCTCCCCATGCCTTCGGCCTGGTGGAGACAAAAACAAAAAACAACTAGAAAAAGTGCCCTTCTGGGCACAGGTCTCCACCAGGAGTGTGTGTGTGTGTGTGTGTGTGTGTGTGTGTGTGTGTGTGTGTGTGTGTGTGTGTGTGTGTGTGTGTGTGTGTGTGTGTGTGTGTGTGTGTGTGTGTGACACAACTTGGCCTGTTGTAGCACCACCATGAGGCTGATTTGAAAACTGTCAAGTGGCATTTCTTCCTCAGCCTAGTGGGAATATGCATGCACAGGTTCACCGCAATCGGACGCTGCGTTGAGTAATTGTGGCCATTTGTACAAAACGTGTACAAAGCGGGCTACTCCTGAAAGGTTTAGAAGCCAATTGCACCTCACCTGTGCAATTTCCAGCCTCTGCCTCAGCCAATTGATTGCCATGGCAACCCCACACCTGCAAATTGATTACTTTAACCACTCAGACTCAGTTTGCTGGCGGCGTGCTTCCTCCTCCGCGCCATCAGTGCCCATACCCGAGGCGGGGTTGGTGAAAGGGCCTTTCTGTGTGGAGTTTGCATGTTCTCCCCGTGTCCCCTAGGGTAGGTACCCTCACAAAAAACATGCAGTAATCCTGGTCTCTAAACAAACTACCTCCCCCTGGCCAGCCGGGGGGCGCCTGATGGAGGAGAAAGGAACTGGTTGGAATAACGTGTTCCTTCCACACACTACGTCCAACCAGGGAAACTCCCCCTGTCAGGTGTAAAGGAGCAACTTGGACACTCAGGCATGAAGGAAGCATTAGTTCAAGTCCGTTGCTCTCCCCATGTCCCCCATATATGGGGACTAGGTTGGCGGAGGGTGTGTAGAGCCCAGGATCACATTAGATAATTGACACAGAGGTGAAAAATGGGTTACAAAAATCGTGGGATAAAAAATATAGATTTAAAAAAAGAAGGGAAAAGGTAATATCCATGGACAATCAAAATATGTTGGAATTCAGGCATACTGCCTATCTAGAAAATCAAAATAAAAAAGGTTGCAGAACACATGAACCAGGATGACGTATGTATGCAACAATGATGACACAGCATTTACCATTGGCTCTTCTCAAGAAGGTTTGAGGGCAGGGTGCCAACATGGCATGGTTTACAGTTACACCCACAACCCTACTGTTGATGACAATATAAATAGAAGAGTCAACCTGTAGTCTGTACCCATCTCTCAAGATTACTGCATCAGTCCACTGAGAATCTAACTCTACTCTGCGAGAATGGCAAATTACACTCCATATGTAAGTATTCTTGTAATGTTACTGTACTTATACTGTTAATTGTTACATAGGTAGCAAATATTTTCTGGTCTGTCATTGATTGAGCGTAGGTAGGCATCTGCTTAATGTATACATATCATATTACTATACTTCAGTATTTAACAATATACTTTTTTTTAAAAGTAACGGTAGTGGGTCGCACCACACCAAGACTTCAGTTCAAAAATATTTAGTTCATTTTTGAACAGGGACAAACGTTTCGGCTATCCAGCCTTCATCAGTGTGACAGTGTCACACAGATAGCCGAAACGTTTGTCCCTGTTATTGCCAAGGGAATCACTTTGACTTCACGATTAAATACACTGTCTGTCTGTCTGTCTGTCTGTCTGTCTGTCTGTCTGTCTCGGTTTGAATCCCAGGCGTTACACATACATACATACATACATACATACATACATACATACATACATACATACATACATACATACATACATACATACATACATACATACATACATACATACATACAATAAATTGCATTCATATTGTATTCCTCATCTGCCCTTAGCCGCTTCCATGTAAGATTCCACTGAAGATCGGGACCAACAACGTTGTCACGATGAAAGCCACACTGATCCGTGAAGCTATAAAGTGAGCAGAGCATGACATTAGCAATACTAGCTTAGATGTGCAATATGATATGGTTGTATGTTTGTTTGTCTAAGCAAGGGAATTGAAATAGCTGAATGAGACTAGCAGTATTTTGACTTTCGTAGATTAGAACCTTCAACATTAACCACTTAAACCATCATTAGAAAGCATGTTATGTAGAGACATAGCACTATATACAGACAGTAGTATATATGCATCGTTTCATTATATAGATATTCCACTGTTACGTTCTTAACATGGTAACTATTTTTTGTGTATATGATGTATTGCCATGTTTCTTTGTTCTTGCTTAATGTACTGTAAGTCGCTCAGAATTAAGAGTGTCTGGTAAATGCCTAAATTGTAAATTGTAAACCCTTTACTTGGTTTACCGGAGTCCAGGGCTCTATACCAGTGTCTTTTCTCTTTTTGTTCTACGTATATCTTTGTTGAAATTAACTGATCGCTTATTTGTGATGCGTTGTGAGCTTGTAGATTTATCTGCTAAGGTTTTCCCCAGAATATGGATGCTGGGGTTTAAGTGGTTAATGTTTCAACATCAAGTTTTGTCTCCCGAGCAGCAACAACTCATGTACTATACTGTATGATGTATGAGTCCTTGTGCTAGCACTTCTCATCTGCAAGCAGAGACGTGTAGGATTATAAACTCATCATGGTGGAAAATAGTCTGTTAACCTCATTTTCATTTTAGCTTCACAGTTCAGTTTCGTTGCCCCAATGATTCGATTGCACTTCAAATGGTTGCTGATTTCGACAAGACCGACCCAGAGGTGAAGTGCAACAGTTACTTCGACGGGAAGTGGGGTCAGGTAGAGACTTATCCAATGTGCTTCAGAAAAGGAGAGGAATTTAAGGTACTTATTCCACTTAGTTCACGTGTAAATATTTGCAAGTCCTTAGATTTAACCCTATTTGGCCATGTCATTGCTGTAGTGAGAATACTATAGTTTTCAGTCCCTAAAATGCATACCATTTGTTTTAGCTGGAGATCACTTTCCGTGCTAACCTGTTCACCATCGTGGTCAACGGTTGCTCTCCTGGGTTCAACTACCACTACCGCGATCCGGCCCAGTTCAACCTGCTGGAGGTCAACGGTGATCTGGATTCCCCGGTGCATATTAAAGTGGACCAATGAATACAGATGGAGCCAAAGGCCAAACATGTCAACTAATAGATTATAGACTATAGTCTATATCTTTGTATGATGCAAATGTTTGGATAATAAAGAATTCGTTAATCGTTATCCTTTGAAAAAAGAACAATAATTATGAATGATTGATGTAATTGTTGTACAATAGGTGCACTGTGCATAAATCAATTATCAAAAGTGTCTGGGGAAATTGAATAAAGCAAAGTCTATAATGTGAATAATGTTTCTTCCTTACCTTATCAAAACACAATTGTTCATTTTAAAGGAGTGGGTGAAGGAACCTCAGAAAGTTGTACATGGAAGTCTAGAGGGCTGCAACGGGAACCAATGGCAATAAACATTAAAGCTGCAATGAATGCAATTCAATACATACGTTATTTGAACCAATATCATAAAGTATGGTAGAGTATGTTGATACAATAGCCTACAACTTGCACATCTACCGTCTCCCTACTCTTCTTATCAAGTAGGACATGGTATATTCGGTGGCGACGGTGGGAGAGCCTGGTTCTAATCTCGGTAAGAGTAAAATTGCAGTTTAAGGGTTGTCCTTTTCGGGGACAAGTAGAATAATGTGATAGGCCACTCGACCTGTGCCTCATACGAAACGCAGAGTGTGAAACAGAGTGTGTTCCAGAGTGTGAAACAATTTCAGGTATTATGGCACTATTACTTATTGAGGTATCGGCTATACCCTGTGTATAGTGTTTCATTTGTAATTATATTATATTATTGGCCAAAGATGGACATGTGAAGAAAGAAAAAATAAAACCCACCCACATGGTGATGAGCAGAGCTGGAAACGTGCACAAAAACGCACAATGCAAATTATAAGAAAAAAAAAAAAAAGAAAATGATTAGGTTATTTTTGTTTATATTTATTGTGCAAGCCATGTCATTGTGTGGCTAAACAGGGCTTCAATAGTTAAAGATGGAGTGTCGTGATTCTAAAACATGATCATCAGGTAACTAAAAGGAGGAAGATGTCTTTCAAAAAGTGCACAGAAAATGTTAAAATGATGTTTCATGTGGCCACACCCACCTGTTCATTAAGTATACCCCATGGTTTTCACCTTAGCACCACCCACCTGAACTGAAGCCTCGTCCACAGCTGTTGTTGTATGATGGGGGAGGGTTTAGGGGAGGGGTTAGGGGAGGGGTTAGGGGAGGGGATGATTTTAGTGTGTCACTGAAGTGGTGTACCATATTTTCGATTGGGGATTTTGACTCAAAGGCTTTCAGGAAGAAACCAAAAATACACAGGGCAGACATATTTGAATCTTATATCCACACCCGGTGGTCTATTAGACCAGGAGTTCTCAACCTGGGGGTCGCGACCCCTCAGGATGTTGCCACATTATTTTGGGGGGGGTCCCCAGATTATTAATAATTAGACTAGGGTAATGTCAACTCGATAGACACCTACAAAACAGAACAAGTACAAAAGTATGGCACTCTAAATCAAATTTGACTGTGCGGGGCTCGCTTGATTTCACAATCCCCAAATTTTCCGCATAAAGTTTATAAAGTCATCGCCTCACCCATTCGTTCACATTCACACAGAGAAGCATGGTGGTGCGGTGCGGGACAGAAGCGCCCGTATCTCTCTCTCTCTCTCTCTCTCTCTCGCGGTGAATAAACAGAGAGCCGCGCTCTGTGTGTGTGTGTGTGTGTGTGTGTGTGTGTGTGTGTGTGTGTGTGTGTGTGTGTGTGTGTGTGTGTGCGTTGTACGATAATGATGATCAGTTTGAAATGTCACAAGTGTTCCTATTTTTGTGTGTAATTTTATACCGGCTATAACACTTTTAATAACGCAAAGTCAAATCCTATACTTACTACTCTGAGTGATCAACTTAATGGTGTGCTGATTAGATAGCTTATTTGTTTGTGTTCATATATTTTAAATAGCTATCTTTGCTTTTATCTTTTTGCCATAGCATGTCCATTGTACTTTTGGGCTGTAACTAATTTCCCTCTACTGTGGGGTCTCAACTGCCTTATCTCATTTTTTTTATGAGCTCCAAATATTGTTCTATATCTCTTTTGTTTGTTTTTGACACACAAACATACAAACTGGTCAACTTGGTTTGCTCCAGTGGGCATATTATTAAGATAAAGGAGGAAATCAAAGGGAGGAAACTAAACTCTGCCTAGATGCTGAGAGACATAATGATGACTTGTTTATTAGACTTTTCACTAGTGTCTGATAAAGGCCTAAATCGTGAATCCTAAATGATAGTGATCCCCAGTGTTTCCCCAGTGGATCATTGAGATTACTGAATTGGTTGATTGAAGTATTTATTAACAGTATGCAGAATAGTTATAGGCCTACGTTTCAAACACACGTCAATACACAAACTGTTAACTGTGGACGACACTATATAAAGCATTGCACTTGTTTACAATAGGGTCCACCATTTTGATGAGTAATTAGATTCATAGCAGTCATAATAAGCGCTTAATGGCTGAAACTGTCTTGAAGAAACAAATATGTGTTACACAGAAATGTATCACAGTAATGATAATAATAATAATTGCGCACACACACACACACACACACACACACACACACACACACACACACACACACACACACACACACACACACAGCGCCTGACAGAGAGACATATAGAGATGATTGTCTGTATTTTAAATGAAAGAGTAGCATATAAATAGTTACATGTACTGTATGCGATATATTCGTCCATCCGGCCTGGCTGAGACAAAAACAAAATCACACTTGTGTGAAGTGAGGGGCGCACACTGCATTCACATCGGCCACATGACGTCTTGCGTCGTCATTCAGTGCCCTAAACAACCGTTAAAGTCCATAGACTTGGCTGGCCATATGACGTAATCATCAAAAGCCATAAATTGGAGGGGCTAGCTTAGCTTAACCTGACTCCGCCAGATGGGGGCAGCAGAGAGTACACTGGGTTCCCCCCTCCTGCTCCGCCAGATGGGGGCAGCAGAGAGTACACTGGGTTCCCCCCTCCTGCTCCCATCTGGGAACTCTCAGGCAGACTTGATGCCCGGGGGGGAACCCAGTGTACTCTCTGCTGCCCCATCTGGCGGAGTCAGGTTAAGCTTAGCTATAGCGCCACTCCAAAAAAAAGGAAGAAGAAAAGTGTGACAATAACAACACAGTCTTCACATTACTGACCAGAGAGGGCCTGAGGACAGGCTCATAATATCTGATATCGTTGTCCCATTTATCGGACATGGCTGCCTGCGTTTACTTAATGGGAAGTTTTCGCACAACTGATGGAAAAGCAATACTTCACTATTCTTCCGAAAGCAATCGTCTTCCTCTTTTGGGACTTCAGTTACACACCTGCTTGCATAGCTGATGGTAGTAAGGAGTGGAGGGTGTGTCTCGTCATTGTGAGCTTGTAGATCGGCTATTTTCAAATGGCCAGAATGTATACGGCGCTGAAGTGGTTAATGTGTGTTTTGTAATAATAAATAATCAAAGTAACTAGTAACTATAAGGTTTTCAGATAAATGTAGTGGAGTAAAAGTATTGGAAATTGGAAGTAAAGTACAAATACCTCCAAATTGTACTTAAGTAGGCCTACAGTACTTAAGTAAAAGTACTTAGTTACTGTACACCACTGCGACACCTGTTCATCTCAAAGACACCTGACTTCATATTTAGGGGAAATTGAAGGGCAAAAATAACGTGACAAAAGACGAAGAGGAAGATGATTGCTTTGAAAGGACAGTGAAGTATTATGTTTCTACCAGTCGTGGACAAACTTCCCATTAAGTAAATGCAGGCAGCGTTTCCACTCCTGGCCAGGCCCAGCCGCACGCACGCACGCACACACACACGCACGCACGCACGCACGCACGCACGCACGCACGCACGCACGCACGCACGCACGCACGCACGCAGGCAGGCAGGCAGGAAGGCACTAAGGCAGGCAGGCTGACAGAGAAAACATATTCTGTAATGACATCGTATTGCCAAACCACCAGATATTCATTGGATGGAGGGAGAGAGAGAGAGAGGGGGAGAGAGAGAGAGAGAGAGAGAGAGAGGGGGGGGGGGGGGGGGGTAATCCTAGCCATGATTACTTTTTGGTTTGCTTCCTCGTGCCTACGTGACAAAAGCTTCATTACTTTTTGGTTATTATTTTATTTCCTCATGCCTTCACACTGCTTAACACAAGACCTTAGCAAGATTCTAAAAAAATGTCTTGTAAATTTAATAAATCTAATAAACAATTTTCAGAAATAAATGTACTGCATGTTGCTGTATCAGTGGTGCTCAAACCTTTTCATGTCAAGGACCCAGAAATGTATTTGGCCGCCGACCCCCATCTCAAAATATTTTGTTATTTTTTGTTGGACCCCCAGAAGCAAATATTTGAGTTAAAAGTGTTCTCTAGTATTTTTGAATAGCCAACGTATGAAATGGTAGTGAAAGTGGTTAAAATCTAAAATCTAAAATCTTTCCAACAGTTGTACTGTTGGAAAGATGACAGTGCACAGTGACAGTGCACATTAGTCTCAATATCCATTCAGAGAGTAGTAGAATACATTAGACTTGATTGATTGATTGATTGATTGAAATATTTATTAACAGTTTGCAGAATTACAGTACATTTCAAGCACAAACTCAATACAAAGGCTGTTAACTGTGAGTGGACGACCCAATTAAGCATTACACTTGTTTACAAGAGGGTCCACCTTGTTCAATTCATCAAACCACTTAACATCTATTAGACGGTATTAGACACAGAATACAGTAGAATGTTATTTATTTTTGCCCTATCTATGGACAGTATGCATCAGGGGTAGGCGACCTTTGGCACTAAGGATTGTGATCACTGGCACACTGGCATAAGTGTGAGAGAGAGGATTTTTGGTTTAAAATAAACAATTTAAAGTCATTAATAAATGAAGTCCCTCACATTTGTATGCAATTTACATCCTGCACCTAATTCTACATTCATTGAATCTGTGAACTCTGACTGGAGACGGAGTCTGGGAGATAGGTGAGGTTATTGCTCTGAGCCTAATCATGATCATCCTACTATAAATGTGTCACGTCCCTGTCTGCGTGTGTGTGTGTGTGTGTGTGTGTGTGTGTGTGTGTGTGTGTGTGTGTGTGTGTGTGTGTGTGTGTGTGTGTGTGTACGGTTGTAATGCATCAAGAACCGTTTGCTCCACCGACTTCACATTCGACACACACGTTCCACATCCCCGCAGGGAGTGCAGTGCCCGGTATCGGGTTCTCCAGAACCACCACAAAAGGCTCTAGTCAGGCTCTGCCAGTGGGCCTAATGAGCCCCTCACCTGTGCCATTTCCAGCCTCTGCCTCAGCCAATTGATTGCCATGGCAACCCCACACCTGCAAATTGATTACTTTAACCACTCCACTTTTCACAGTCAGTTTGCTGGCGGCGTGCTTCCTCCTCCGCGTCATCAGTGCCCATACCCGAGGCGGGGTTGGTGAAAGGGCCTTTCTGTGTGGAGTTTGCATGTTCTCCCCGTGTCCCCTAGGGTAGGTACCCTCACAACAAACATGCAGTAATCCTGGTCTCTAAACTGCCTCCCCCTGGCCAGCCGGGGGGCGCCTGATGGAGGAGAAAGGAACTGGTTGGAATAACGTGTTCCTTCCACACGCTACGTCCAACCAGGGAAACTCCCCCTGTCACGTGTAAAGGAGCAACTTGGACACTCAGGCATGAAGGAAGCATTAGTTCAAGTCTGTTGCTCTCCCCATGTCCCCCATATATGGGGACTAGGTTGGCGGAGGGTGTGTAGAGCCCAGGATCACATTAGATAATTGACACAGGGGTGAAAAATGGGTTACAAAAATCGTGGGATAAAAAATATAGATTTAAAAAAAGAAGGGAAAAGGTAATATCCATGGACAATCAAAATATGTTGGAATTCAGGCACACTGACTATCTAGAAAATCAAAATAAAAAAGGTTGCAGAACACATGAACCAGGATGACGTATGTATGCAACAATGATGACACAGCATTTACCATTGGCTCTTCTCAAGAAGGTTTGAGGGCAGGGTGCCAACATGGCATGGTTTACAGTTACACCCACAACCCTACTGTTGATGACAATATAAATAGAAGAGTCAACCTGTAGTCTGTACCCATCTCTCAAGATTACTGCATCAGTCCACTGAGAATCTAACTCTACTCTGCGAGAATGGGCACTCCATATGTAAGTATTCTTGTAATGTTACTGTACTTATACTGTTAATTGTTACATAGGTAGCAAATATTTTCTGGTCTGTCATTGATTGAGCGTAGGTAGGCATCTGCTTAATGTATACATATCATATTACTATACTTCAGTATTTAACAATATACATTTTTAAATAAGTAACGGTAGTGGGTCGCACCACACCAAGTTCGCACCACACCAAGTTCAAAAATATTTAGTTCATTTTTGAACTGGGTCACAGTGTCACACAGATAGCCGAAACGTTTGTCCCTGTTATTGCCAAGGGAATCACTTTGACTTCACGATTAAATACACTGTCTGTCTGTCTGTCTGTCTGTCTGTCTGTCTGTCTGTCTGTCTGTCTGTCTGTCTGTCTGTCTCGGTTTGAATCCCAGGCGTTACACATACATACATACATACATACATACATACATACATACATACATACATACATACATACATACATACATACATACATACATACATACATACATACATACATACATACATACATACATACATACATACATACATACATACATACATACATACATACATACATACAATAAATTGCATTCATATTGTATTCCTCATCTGCCCTTAGCCGCTTCCATGTAATATTCCACTGACGGGAGGAGGGACCAACGACGTTGTCACGATGAAAGCCACAGTGATCCGTGAAGCTGTAAAGTGAGCAGAGCATGACATTAGCAATACTAGCTTAGATGTGCAATATGATATGGTTGTATGTTTGTTTGTCTAAGGGAATTGAAATAGCTGAATGAGACTAGCAGTATTTTGACTTTCGTAGATTAGAACCTTCAACATTAACCACTTAAACCATCATTAGAAAGCATGTTATGTAGAGACATAGCACTATATACAGACAGTAGTATATATGCATCGTTTCATTATATAGATATTCCACTGTTACGTTCTTAACATGGTAACTATTTTTTGTGTATATGATGTACTGCCATGTTTCTTTGTTCTTGCTTAATGTACTGTAAGTCGCTCAGAATTAAGAGTGTCTGGTAAATGCCTAAATTGTAAATTGTAAACCCTTTACTTGGTTTACCGGAGTCCAGGGCTCTATACCAGTGTCTTTTCTCTTTTTGTTCTACGTATGTCTTTGTTGAAATTAACTGATCGCTTATTTGTGATGCGTTGTGAGCTTGTAGATTTGTCTGCTAAGGTTTTCCCCAGAATATGGATGCTGGGGTTTAAGTGGTTAATGTTTCAACATCAAGTTTTGTCTCCCGAGCAGCAACAATTAACTCATGTACTATACTGTATGATGTATGAGTCCTTGTGCTAGCACTTCTCATCTGCAAGCAGAGACGTGTAGGATTATAAACTCATCATGGTGGAAAATAGTCTGTTAACCTCATTTTCATTTTAGCTTCACAGTTGAGATTCGTTGCGCCAATGATACGATTGCACTTCAAATGGTTGCTGATTTCGGCAGGAGCGAGGTGAAGTGCAACAGTTACTTGGACGGGAAGTGGGGTACGGCACAGATTTATCCAATGTGCTTCAAAAAAGGAGAGGAATTTAAGGTACTTATTCCACTTAGTTCACGTGTAAATATTTGCAAGTCCTTAGATTTAACCCTATTTGGCCATGTCATTGCTGTAGTGAGAATACTATAGTTTTCAGTCCCTAAAATGCATACCATTTGTTTTAGCTGGACATCACTTTCCATGCTAACCTGTTCACCTTCGTGGTCAACGATTGCTCTCCTGGGTTCTACTACCGCTACAACGATCCGGCCCTGATCACCCTGCTGGAGGTCAACGGTGATCTGAAATCCCCGGTGCATATTGCAGTGGACCAATGAATACAGATGGAGCCAAAGGCCAAACATGTCAACTAATAGATTATAGACTATAGTCTATATCTTTGTATGATGCAAATGTTTGGATAATAAAGAATTCGTTAATCGTTATCCTTTGAAAAAAGAACAATAATTATGAATGATTGATGTAATTGTTGTACAATAGGTGCACTGTGCATAAATCAATTATCAAAAGTGTCTGGGGAAATTGAATAAAGCAAAGTCTATAATGTGAATAATGTTTCTTCCTTACCTTATCAAAACACAATTGTTCATTTTAAAGGAGTGGGTGAAGGAACCTCAGAAAGTTGTACATGGAAGTCTAGAGGGCTGCAACGGGAACCAATGACAATAAACATTAAAGCTGCAATGAATGCAATTCAATACATATGTTATTTGAACCAATATCATAAAGTATGGTAGAGTATATTGATACAATAGCCTACAACTTGCACATCTACCGTCTCCCTACTCTTATCAAGTAGGACATGGTATCTTCGGTGGCGACGGTGGGAGAGCCTGGTTCTAATCTCGGTAAGAGTAAAATTGCAGTTTAAGGGTTGTCCTTTTCGGGGACAAATAATGTGATAGGCCACTCGACCTGTGCCTCATACGAAACGCAGACAAAAATAAAGGCAAGAGTGTGAAACAGAGTGTGTTCCAGAGTGTGAAACAATTTCAGGTATTATGGCACTATTACTTATTGAGGTATCGGCTATACCCTGTGTATAGTGTTTCATTTGTAATTATATTATATTATTGGCCAAAGATGGACATGTGAAGAAATAAAAAATAAAACCCACCCACATGGTGATGAGCAGAACTGGAAAGGTGCACAAAAACGCACAATGCAAATTATAAGAAAAAAAAATAAGAAAATGATTAGGTTATTTTTGTTTATTTTTATTGTGCAAGCCATGTCATTGTGTGGCTAAACAGGGCTTCAATAGTTAAAGATGGAGTGTCGTGATTCTAAAACATGATCATCAGGTAACTATAAGGAGGAAGATGTCTTTCAAAAAGTGCACAGAAAATGTTAAAATGATGTTTTATGTGGCCACACCCACCTGTTCATTAAGTATACCCCATGGTTTTCACCTTAGCACCACCCACCTGAACTGAAGCCTCGTCCACAGCTGTTGTTGTATGATGGGGGAGGGTTTAGGGGAGGGGGGAGGGGTTAGGGGAGGGGATGATTTTAGTGTGTCACTGAAGTGGTGTACCATATTTTCGGTTGGGGATTTTGACTCAAAGGCTTTCAGGAAGAAACCAAAAATACACAGGGCAGACATATTTGAATCTTATATCCACACCCGGTGGTCTATTAGACCAGGAGTTCTCAACCTGGGGGTCGCGACCCCTCAGGATGTTGCCACATTATTTTGGGGGGGGTCCCCAGATTATTAATAATTAGACTAGGGTAATGTCAACTCGATAGACACCTACAAAACAGAACAAGTACAAAAGTATGGCACTCTAAATCAAATTTGACTGTGCGGGGCTCGCTTGATTTCACAATCCCCAAATTTTCCGCATAAAGTTTATAAAGTCATCGCCTCACCCATTCGTTCACATTCACACAGAGAAGCATGGTGGTGCGGTGCGGGACAGAAGCGCCCGTATCTCTCTCTCTCTCTCTCTCTCTCTCTCTCTCGCGGTGAATAAACAGAGAGTCGCGCTCTGTGTGTGTGTGTGTGTGTGTGTGTGTGTGTGTGTGTGTGTGTGTGTGTGTGTGTGTGTGCGTTGTACGATAATGATGATCAGTTTGAAATGTCACAAGTGTTCCTATTTTTGCGTGTAATTTTATACCGGCTATAACACTTTTAATAACGCAAAGTCAAATCCTATACTTACTACTCTGAGTGATCAAGCTTATTTGTTTGTGTTCATATATTTTAAATAGTTATCTTTGCTTTTATCTTTTTGCCATAGCATGTCCATTGTACTTTTGGGCTGTAACTAATTTCCCTCTACTGTGGGGTCTCAACTGCCTTATCTCATTTTTTTTATGAGCTCCAAATATTGTTCTATATCTCTTTTGTTTGTTTTTGACACACAAACATACAAACTGGTCAACTTGGTTTGCTCCAGTGGGCGTATTATTAAGATAAAGGAGGAAATCAAAGGGAGGAAACTAAACTCTGCCTAGATGCTGAGAGACATAATGATGACTTATTTATTAGACTTTTCACTAGTGTCTGATAAAGGCCTAAATCGTGAATCCTAAATGATAGTGATCCCCAGTGTTTCCCCAGTGGATCATTGAGATTACTGAATTGATTGATTGAAGTATTTATTAACAGTATGCAGAATAGGTATAGGCCTACGTTTCAAACACACGTCAATACACAAACTGTTAACTGTGGACGACACTATATAAAGCATTACACTTGTTTACAATAGGGTCCACCATTTTGATGAGTAATTAGATTCATAGCAGTCATAATAAGCGCTTAATGGCTGAAACTGTCTTGAAGAAACAAATATGTGTTACACAGAAATGTATCACAGTAATGATAATAATAATAATTGCGCACGCACACACACACACACACACACCCACACACACACACACACACACACACACACACCCACACACACAACTCAGCGCCTGACAGAGAGACATATAGAGATGATTGTCTGTATTTTAAATGAAAGAGTAGCATATAAATAGTTACATGTATGTGATATATTCGTCCATCCGGCCTGGCTGAGACAAAAACAAAATCACACTTGTGTGAAGTGAGGGGCGCACACTGCATTCACATCGGCCACATGACGTCTTGCGTCGTCATTCAGTGCCCTAAACAACCGTTAAAGTCCATAGACCTGGCTGGCCATATGACGTAATCATCAAAAGCCATGCATTGGAGGGGCTAGCTTAGCTTAAACTGACTCCGCCAGATGGGGGCAGCAGAGAGTACACTGGGTTCCCCCAGCCTGCTTAGCCTGGTTAATAAACCAGACCGAATCAGCCGTTGGCAAAAAAAAGTTGCCTACCAGCGGATTACGGTCTAGTGTTGTGTGATATTAGTCTGGCTTATTAGCCAGGCTACCTCCTGCTCCCATCTGGGAACTCTCAGGCAGACTTGATGCCCGGGGGGGAACCCAGTGTACTCTCTGCTGCCCCATCTGGCGGAGTCAGGTTAAGCTTAGCTATAGCGCCACTCCAAAAAAAAGGAAGAAGAAAAGTGTGACAATAACAACACAGTCTTCACATTACTGACCAGAGAGAGCCTGAGGACAGGCTCATAATATCTGATATCATTGTCCCATTTATCGGACATGGCTGCCTGCATTTACTTAATGGGAAGTTTTCGCACAACTGATGGAAAAGCAATACTTCACTATTCTTCCGAAAGCAATCGTCTTCCTCTTTTGGGACTTCAGTTACACACCTGCTTGCATAGCTGATGGTAGTAAGGAGTGGAGGGTGTGTCTCGTCATTGTGAGCTTGTAGATCGGCTATTTTCAAATGGCCAGAATGTATACGGCGCTGAAGTGGTTAATGTGTGTTTTGTAATAATAAATAATCAAAGTAACTAGTAACTATAAGGTTTTCAGATAAATGTAGTGGAGTAAAAGTATTGGAAATTGGAAGTAAAGTACAAATACCTCCAAATTGTACTTAAGTAGGCCTACAGTACTTAAGTAAAAGTACTTAGTTACTGTACACCACTGCGACACCTGTTCATCTCAAAGACACCTGACTTCATATTTAGGGGAAATTGAAGGGCAAAAATAACGTGACAAAAGACGAAGAGGAAGATGATTGCTTTGAAAGGACAGTGAAGTATTATGTTTCTACCAGTCGTGGACAAACTTCCCATTAAGTAAATGCAGGCAGCGTTTCCACTCCTGGCCAGGTCCAGCCGCACGCACGCGCGCACACACACACACACACGCACGCACGCACGCAGGCAGGCAGGCAGGAAGGCACTAAGGCAGGCAGGCTGACAGAGAAAACATATTCTGTAATGACATCGTATTGCCAAACCACCAGATATTCATTGGATGGAGGGAGAGAGAGAGAGAGGGGGAGAGAGAGAGAGAGAGAGAGGGGGGGGGGGGGGGGGTAATCCTAGCCATGATTACTTTTTGGTTTGCTTCCTCGTGCCTACGTGACAAAAGCTTCATTACTTTTTGGTTATTATTTTATTTCCTCATGCCTTCACACTGCTTAACACAAGACCTGAGCAAGATTCTAAAAAAATGTCTTGTAAATTTAATAAATCTAATAAACAATTTTCAGAAATAAATGTACTGCATGTTGCTGTATCAGTGGTGCTCAAACTTTTTCATGTCAAGGACCCAGAAATGTATTTGGCCGCCGACCCCCATCTCAAAATATTTTGTTATTTTTTGTTGGACCCCCAGAAGCAAATATTTGAGTTAAAAGTGTTCTCTAGTATTTTTGAATAGCCAACGTATGAAATGGTAGTGAAAGTGGTTAAAATCTAAAATCTAAAATCTTTCCAACAGTTGTACTGTTGGAAAGATGACAGTGCACAGTGACAGTGCACATTAGTCTCAATATCCATTCAGAGAGTAGTAGAATACATTAGACTTGATTGATTGATTGATTGATTGAAATATTTATTAACAGTTTGCAGAATTACAGTACATTTCAAGCACAAACTCAATACAAAGGCTGTTAACTGTGAGTGGACGACCCAATTAAGCATTACACTTGTTTACAAGAGGGTCCACCTTGTTCAATTCATCAAACCACTTAATCGTTTACCCGCCAGGAACATAGGAATTTTAAAACGTAGAATCTTGTAGCCTGCCACAAACGGAAAAGCCGTTTTAACAGCGATGTATTCATTAATGCATGTTTTAATACGATCGTATCGAAATCTACCGTCAGTTAGCTTTGTTATGCTTCTGACACAATGGGCGCGGCCATTTTGAAAATGCGCGCGCATCCACTTACATTGCCGGCTCTGGTTTCAGACGGCTTTATCTCACAGAAGCGACATTGCAGAGGACGCTTTGTCCCAGACAAGCGTTTTCAACGGCCTGTAGCAGGCGCTGTGATACTCGCGGTCCACTTTTTCCACCACCGACCGAGAGAACGAGCACACAGCTTCGTCAACACACACGGAATGGTTTCATAGTAAAATGCGATACGGATATTTGGCTCTTCAAAGTAAGTGTCACGCGTGATTAAACCATGGCAATACGCAATCGAGGGATTAATTAATGGCGGCAGGCTAAGAGTTTAACATCTATTAGACGGTATTAGACACAGAATACAGTAGAATGTTATTTATTTTTGCCCTATCTATGGACAGTATGCATCAGGGGTAGGCGACCTTTGGCACTAAGGATTGTGATCACTGGCACACTGGCATAAGTGTGAGAGAGAGGATTTTTGGTTTAAAATAAACAATTTAAAGTCATTAATAAATGAAGTCCCTCACATTTGTATGCAATTTACATCCTGCACCTAATTCTACATTCATTGAATCTGTGAACTCTGACTGGAGACGGAGTCTGGGAGATAGGTGAGGTTATTGCTCTGAGCCTAATCATGATCATCCCACTATAAATGCGTCACGTCCCTGTCTGCATGTGTGTGTGTGTGTGTGTGTGTGTGTGTGTGTGTGTGTGTGTGTGTGTGTGTGTGTGTGTGTGTGTGTGTGTGTGTGTGTGTGTGTGTGTGTACGGTTGTAATGCATCAAGAACCGTTTGCTCCACCGACTTCACATTCGACACACACGTTCCACATCCCCGCAGGGAGTGCAGTGCCCGGTATCGAGTCGGTCGGACCCACGGTTCTCCAGAACCACCACAAAAGGCTCTAGTCAGGCTCTGCCAGTGGGCCTAATGAGCCCCTCACCTGTGCCATTTCCAGCCTCTGCCTCAGCCAATTGATTGCCATGGCAACCCCACACCTGCAAATTGATTACTTTAACCACTCCACTTTTCACAGTCAGTTTGCTGGTGGCGTGCTTCCTCCTCCGCGTCATCAGTGCCCATACCCGAGGCGGGGTTGGTGAAAGGGCCTTTCTGTGTGGAGTTTGCATGTTCTCCCCGTGTCCCCTAGGGTAGGTACCCTCACAAAAAACATGCAGTAATCCTGGTCTCTAAACTGCCTCCCCCTGGCCAGCCGGGGGGCGCCTGATGGAGGAGAAAGGAACTGGTTGGAATAACGTGTTCCTTCCACACGCTACGTCCAACCAGGGAAACTCCCCCTGTCACGTGTAAAGGAGCAACTTGGACACTCAGGCATGAAGGAAGCATTAGTTCAAGTCTGTTGCTCTCCCCATGTCCCCCATATATGGGGACTAGGTTGGCGGAGGGTGTGTAGAGCCCAGGATCACATTAGATAATTGACACAGGGGTGAAAAATGGGTTACAAAAATCGTGGGATAAAAAATATAGATTTAAAAAAAGAAGGGAAAAGGTAATTCACTAGGAAAGACCAAACATCAGACATGAGAACCTTTTAGATGGTTTATTGAATAGATGTGGCGCGTGGACGTTTATGTACTCGTCGCATGGGGGAGGAGCATGGGACGTGAGGCATAGACGGCCACGGCAGGACAGGTGAGGGTGAAGCCAGCATGGTCATCGAAGGTCAGCACCACACGCTTTCTTGCAAGAGTGCGGTGTGCGGCTTAGATGGCCAGGGGCGGGAGGGGATGCCATAGCGGGCCTGATCATCCAAGGTCACGACCCCACGCAAGCGTGAAGTGCGCGGCTTGGGTGGTCGGGGCACGCATGACATGGGGCGCCGGCGTGACCATCCAGGGGCATCACTACTCGCGAACGTGTAGCATGCGGCTTGGATTGTCAGGTCGGGGGGGGGATGCCATTAAAGGTGCTCAGCAAGAACATCGAAGGTCATCACCGCACGCGAGCGTGCAGTGTGCGGCTTAGATGGCGCGGGGCACGAATGGCATCGGGTGCTTGATCATCGAAGGTCAGCACCACAGGCTTTCTTGCAAGAGTGCGGTGTGCGGCTTAGATGGTCAGAGCACAGGTGAGGGCGTGGGGCATGAATGACGTCGACGTGAGCACAGGACGTCGGCGACAGGGATCAGGGCGTGGGGCATGAATGACGTCGACGTGAGCACGGGACGTCGGCGACAGGGATCAGCATGAATGACGTCGACGTGAGCACAGGACGTCGGCGACAGGGATCAGCATGAATGACGTCGACGTGAGCACAGGACGTCGGCGACAGGGATCAGGTTCGAGGGGGCGTGGACCCAGGTACTTTGGCTTAGGGGTCGAGGCGAGCGCCTGTGTGATTGTGTTGGAACCCCAAAAGTATCTTACCCTCGGGTTACGAGACCATGGAGAGCTGGGCATTGTGCAGGTCCGGGGCGTTGGTGCGGATGTAGCCGTGGTAGGCCTGGGACGACCACCGGCCGAGGATCTGGATCACGTGGTCGGGAACTCCCTTGCTCGAAGCCGTGGATGCTGCTCCGATTCTGAAGGAGTGGCCTGAGAAGTGTTCTGGGGAGATTCCCGCTTTGGTGAGGACCAGGCGGAGGTGGGAATGGAACCAGGTGCGGGTGGCGACTGAACCACGAACTGGTCCGTTTTGCTGTGCTTGATGGTGAAGATGAGGGAGGAAGTGCTGTGGATGGTTAGGTCGGCCAGCCTGGGATGGAGAGCTGGGTCGAACCTGGAGTTGGAGGAGGTGAACTCCGAGCATCTCAAAAACCCAAAAAAAGCTAAAGGAACATGGCCTCGAGCGTGGCGTCGGTGTGGGGGTCTGAGTAGCCTGTGCGGAGGATGTGGATGCAGCTGGTTAGGATTTCGGCTGTGAGGGGTTGGCGTTGGGGGGGGAGTTTTGGCTCGATCCTCTGGAAGCCTTTGAGTAGGAGGGTGGTCTGAGGATGTTGTATGGATGGATGGGGAGAGCCGGTTATGAGTTTTGTGAAGAAGTTGATGCCGCACAGGTAGACTCGGATGGTTGATGACCTGGCGGTTGTGGAATGGAGGTAACTGATGTAGGAAGAGAGGGTGATGAGGTCCGAGGATGGGAAGTGGACGTGGAAGAGGGTGTGGAAGGACTGGAAGTTCTTCCAGGCTGTCCAGTAGGAGGAGAGGGTGGATGGGGCAATGCCTTGCAGGATCATGTGCCGGGAGTGGGTGAGGAGGTGGTGAACGGGTGGTTTAGGGGAAGGTCATCTCTGAAAAGGGTGGAACCGGGGTTGGTGTCGGGTCGGCTTCTGGGGCCAAGCTCCTGAATCTCTTTGTTGATGGTGTGCACTGTAGTGAGGTTGTCGGACTGGATCAGGATGGACCTGCTGGCCCGGGCTGCTGTTGTTGCGCTGTTGCTGAGCTGGGCAACGCGGGTGCCTGTTTGTTGGTGCAGTTGATGCGGGTGTGAGCTTTGCCACAGAAGGTGCAGATATGAAGCATGCGGCATGAGGACATGTCGCAGCCGCCTTCGTTGTAGTTGTTACATAGCATCTTGCTCCCTATGAACAGGAGCGGACGGCCGCGCCTGTCTCTGGCGTGGCTGGGGGAGGGAAGGGGTTTGGTGGAGGTGGTGACGCTTAGGAGGGAGGGGATGGTGGAGCTGGTTTGGAATGGAGCATGGGGGCGGGGTTCTGGGGCTATGAAGGTGCAGAGGGTGGTGGGGTGGGTGGGGCAGTTGCAAAGACTGCAAGCTTCAGAGGTTTTTCCTGCAAAAATCCGGCAGTATAGCTCCAGGTCGAGGGAGCCCCAGTACGTGCCTGTATTAAATTGCTGGAGTCTGGAGGCGGCCCTGGCAGAGAATTGTCGATGATACTCGTAAAAAAGGCTGCCTCCGAAGCGGGCGCAAAGGTCCATGCACAGATAGAGGTGGTCATCGAGCTCTTGGCGGCGGGAAGGATAGGTGGTGCAGAGGATGTCGCGGAAAATGGAGAAGGCTAATACAAACTCGGTGGGTGTGAGGACGGAGGAAGTGGATGGGGAGAGGTCGCGGAGAGTGATGGAGACTCCTTCTACGGTGACGGATCGGTGTTGGGCGGTGCTGGCGGAGGGGCGGATGAGGGAGGAAAGGTCAGTGTCCATGCCTTGGAGGATTTGGGATCGGAGGGATGAGGAGACCATGGGGGCGTTGAGGGCGATGGCTGATGGCGGGACGGGTGCTGGCGTGGCTGTAGCAAGGGAGAAGGAAGGAGGGGGGGGGGGGTTGGGGAACACTGGGTGGGGGGGGAGAAAAGACATGTTAAATTGAGGGGCACTGGGCGCTGCTGGGGGATATCCTAGTGTGGCTGGGGGACCTCCTAGGGCCGCTGGGGGACCTCCTAGGGAAGATGGAGCCTGGAATGGGAAAGATAGGTTGTACTGGAGGAGGGGGGAGGTGGGGTGGGGGGGGTGGAGGTGGGGTGCTGCGGCCTGCTGGAAATAGGAGGGAGGGACGGGTGGGGCAGGAGGGAGAAAACCAGGTGGAATTAGGGTAGTGTGTGGTGGATGGAGGGTACTGGCCGTTTGCATGGTAAATGGGGCTGAAGTGGCTGGAGCTCCTATGGTTGAGTGGTGGGAATGGAGATGGTGGGTGTCTGGGGAGAGTGAGTGTCTTTTGAATGTCACTGTGGCAGCGGAACGCTGCGTGACGTCACCGGAGCAGGACGGAGCCGCCGACTTTGTGGCGGCGCCGCCACGCGACGTGGCAGCCCGACGCGAGGGGTTTCCGCGACGCGACGGCGCTGCCTGCTGCGCGACGACGCCACCACTCGGCCGAGCGGACGCCCGGGAAGCGTCTCCTGGGCTGGGTGGATGACGCGTGACGTCACGGCTGTGCGACGAAGTCGCGTTGGCTGGCGAGGCTGCTGTTGTTGCGCTGTTGCTGAGCTGAGCAACGCGGGTGGATGTGAGGAGAGTAAACAAGGCTAGCTTGTTTGCTGAGCGGGTGAAGTTGATGCCCTTGGTGATGAGGGCTCGTTGAAGGCCGACTACGGTCCAATCCGACACGAGCGTTGGTGCTGGTAGGTTGGAGCCGCGCGGAGAGGCGACAGGAAGGCTGGTAGGAGAAGCCGCTGCTGCTTGAGCCTGCTGGCCGAGGCGGCGGGATGAGGTGCGGGATGGCTTGGGCTGCTGGACCGGTACCGGGTTCTGCTGGTGCCCGTCTCCTGACGGGGAGGAACGTGGACCCTCGTGGAACTCCCGGGGTGTCCGATCCATGGACGCGGCGGAACCGGGAGGTACGATCGCAGCTGACCTGAGCCTACCGCGGAGGTGCTCTGGGGTGTCGGGCACGAAGAGGAGGTCGGCGGCGACGACGGCTCGGTGAGTACCGGTGTCGGCGGCGGCGGGTTCGTTGGCGGGTATGCCGACGAATAGATCCTCGTTGTCCGAGGCGTGGATATCCAGCTGGGCTGCCATACTGAACGTTGGTTTGCAAGCTGAGGTGAGCTAGAGAGAGAAAATATACTCGTATATGTTCTCTTGGCGTTGGTGTGTGCTTGTTTACTGGAAACTGGCACACTGGCATTTTTTAAACTTGCGTTTAAATACCCCCGGTGGTAGGTGAGGGAGGAGTGGCCAGGTTGGTTGGAGGTGGGTGAGTGGTTGGCAAGGGTGGCAAGGGTGGAGTTGGCAGTGGCAGGTGGGTTGAGCTAGGTAGTCATCTGCTTGGCCAAACCTCCCGAACCTCAGTTGTTCCAACTCCATTATCCATGGACAATCAAAATATGTTGGAATTCAGGCACACTGACTATCTAGAAAATCAAAATCAAAAAGGTTGCAGAACACATGAACCAGGATGACGTATGTATGCAACAATGATGACACAGCATTTACCATTGGCTCTTCTCGAGAAGGTTTGAGGGCAGGGTGCCAACATGGCATGGTTTACAGTTACACCCACAACCCTACTGTTGATGACAATATAAATAGAAGAGTCAACCTGTAGTCTGTACCCATCTCTCAAGATTACTGCATCAGTCCACTGAGAATCTAACTCTACTCTGCGAGAATGGGCACTCAATATGTAAGTATTCTTGTAATGTTACTGTACTTATACTGTTAATTGTTACATAGGTAGCAAATATTTTCTGGTCTGTCATTGATTGAGCGTAGGTAGGCATCTGCTTAATGTATACATATCATATTACTATACTTCAGTATTTAACAATATACTTTTTTAAATAAGTAACGGTAGTGGGTCGCACCACACCAAGACTTCAGTTCAAAAATATTTAGTTCATTTTTGAACAGGGACAAACGTTTCGGCTATCCAGCCTTCATCAGTGTGACAGTGTCACACAGATAGCCGAAACGTTTGTCCCTGTTATTGCCAAGGGAATCACTTTGACTTCACGATTAAATACACTGTCTGTCTGTCTGTCTGTCTGTCTGTCTGTCTGTCTGTCTCGGTTTGAATCCCAGGCGTTACACATACATACATACATACATACATACATACATACATACATACATACATACATACATACATACATACATACATACATACATACATACATACATACATACATACATACATACATACATACATACATACATACATTAGGTATGCGGTCTAGTCTAACTTGGACTCAGGGGGGTGGACGCCTCTGCCTTGCATAGTCCCCAGTGAATAGGCAGGTTGCCCTTCACTGGTAACCTTACTTTGGATTTTAAATATATTAAGGTATTGTAGGCTGGGATTTTACAAAAAAGCCCCCCTTTTAAATACATACAGACATACAGACAGACATACATACATACTTATAAGGTATGCCATCTGGTGGCTAATGAACCAAACACACATTCTCAGAAGTTGAAGCAGTTTTAGAGGACCCACTTTTAGGCCAGTGCAACAGAGCATGCTTTTGCCTTTTTTAAAACCTTACCCATTTTAACCAAATACAATAAATTGCATTCATATTGTATTCCTCATCTGCCCTTTAGACGCTTCCATGTAAGATTCCACTGAAGAATGGAGCGGGGATCGACGACGTTGTCATGATGAAAGCCACAGTGATCCGTGAAGCTGTAAAGTGAGCAGAGCATGACATTAGCAATACTAGCTTAGATGTGCAATATGATATGGTTGTATGTTTGTTTGTCTAAGGGAATTGAAATAGCTGAATGAGACTAGCAGTATTTTGACTTTCGTAGATTAGAACCTTCAACATTAACCACTTAAACCATCATTAGAAAGCATGTTATGTAGAGACATAGCACTATATACAGACAGTAGTATATATGCATCGTTTCATTATATAGATATTCCACTGTTACGTTCTTAACATGGTAACTATTTTTTGTGTATATGATGTATTGCCATGTTTCTTTGTTCTTGCTTAATGTACTGTAAGTCGCTCAGAATTAATGCCTAAATTGTAAATTGTAAACCCTTTACTTGGTTTACCGGAGTCCAGGGCTCTATACCAGTGTCTTTTCTCTTTTTGTTCTACGTATATCTTTGTTGAAATTAACTGATCGCTTATTTGTGATGCGTTGTGAGCTTGTAGATTTGTCTGCTAAGGTTTTCCCCAGAATATGGATGCTGGGGTTTAAGTGGTTAATGTTTCAACATCAAGTTTTGTCTCCCGAGCAGCAACAACTCATGTACTATACTGTATGATGTATGAGTCCTTGTGCTAGCACTTCTCATCTGCAAGCAGAGACGTGTAGGATTATAAACTCATCATGGTGGAAAATAGTCTGTTAACCTCATTTTCATTTTAGCTTCACAGTTCAGATTCGTTGCGGCAATGATGGGATTGCACTTCAAATGGTTGCTGATTTCGACAGGAGCGTCCCAGACGTGAAGTGCAACAGTTACTTGGACGGGAAGTGGGGTCCTGTACAGATTCATCCAATGTTCTTCAAAAAAGGAGAGGAATTTAAGGTACTTATTCCACTTAGTTCACGTGTAAATATTTGCAAGTCCTTAGATTTAACCCTATTTGGCCATGTCATTGCTGTAGTGAGAATACTATAGTTTTCAGTCCCTAAAATGCATACCATTTGTTTTAGCTGAACATCACTTTCCATGCTAACCTGTTCACCATCGTGGTCAACGATTGCACTCCTGGGTTCAACTACCACTACAGCGATCCGGCCCTGATCACCCTGCTGGAGGTCGACGGTGATCTGGATTCCCCGGTGCATATTGCAGTGGACCAATGAATACAGATGGAGCCAAAGGCCAAACATGTCAACTAATAGATTATAGACTATAGTCTATATCTTTGTATGATGCAAATGTTTGGATAATAAAGAATTCGTTAATCGTTATCCTTTGAAAAAAGAACAATAATTATGAATGATTGATGTAATTGTTGTACAATAGGTGCACTGTGCATAAATCAATTATCAAAAGTGTCTGGGGAAATTGAATAAAGCAAAGTCTATAATGTGAATAATGTTTCTTCCTTACCTTATCAAAACACAATTGTTCATTTTAAAGGAGTGGGTGAAGGAACCTCAGAAAGTTGTACATGGAAGTCTAGAGGGCTGCAACGGGAACCAATGGCAATAAACATTAAAGCTGCAATGAATGCAATTCAATACATACGTTATTTGAACCAATATCATAAAGTATGGTAGAGTATGTTGATACAATAGCCTACAACTTGCACATCTACCGTCTCCCTACTCTTCTTATCAAGTAGGACATGGTATCTTCGGTGGCGACGGTGGGAGAGCCTGGTTCTAATCTCGGTAAGAGTAAAATTGCAGTTTAAGGGTTGTCCTTTTCGGGGACAAGTAGAATAATGTGATAGGCCACTCGACCTGTGCCTCATACGAAACGCAGACAAAAATAAAGGCAAGAGTGTGAAACAGAGTGTGTTCCAGAGTGTGAAACAATTTCAGGTATTATGGCACTATTACTTATTGAGGTATCGGCTATACCCTGTGTATAGTGTTTCATTTGTAATTATATTATATTATTGGCCAAAGATGGACATGTGAAGAAAGAAAAAATAAAACCCACCCACATGGTGATGAGCAGAGCTGGAAACGTGCACAAAAACGCACAATGCAAATTATAAGAAAAGAAAAAAAAGAAAATGATTAGGTTATTTTTGTTTATATTTATTGTGCAAGCCTTGTCATTGTGTGGCTAAACAGGGCTTCAATGGTTAAAGATGGAGTGTCGTGATTCTAAAACATGATCATCAGGTAACTATAAGGAGGAAGATGTCTTTCAAAAAGTGCACAGAAAATGTTAAAATGATGTTTTATGTGGCCACACCCACCTGTTCATTAAGTATACCCCATGGTTTTCACCTTAGCACCACCCACCTGAACTGAAGCCTCGTCCACAGCTGTTGTTGTATGATGGGGGAGGGGTTAGGGGAGGGGATGATTTTAGTGTGTCACTGAAGTGGTGTACCATATTTTCGGTTGGGGATTTTGACTCAAAGGCTTTCAGGAAGAAACCAAAAATACACAGGGCAGACATATTTGAATCTTATATCCACACCCGGTGGTCTATTAGACCAGGAGTTCTCAACCTGGGGGTCGCGACCCCTCAGGATGTTGCCACATTATTTTGGGGGGGGTCCCCAGATTATTAATAATTAGACTAGGGTAATGTCAACTCGATAGACACCTACAAAACAGAACAAGTACAAAAGTATGACACTCTAAATCAAATTTGACTGTGCGGGGCTCGCTTGATTTCACAATCCCCAAATTTTCCGCATAAAGTTTATAAAGTCATCGCCTCACCCATTCGTTCACATTCACACAGAGAAGCATGGTGGTGCGGTGCGGGACAGAAGCGCCCGTATCTCTCTCTCTCTCTCTCGCGGTGAATAAACAGAGAGCCGCGCTCTGTGTGTGTGTGTGTGTGTGTGTGTGTGTGTGTGTGTGTGTGTGTGTGTGTGTGTGTGTGTGTGTGTGTGTGTGTGTGTGTGTGTGTGTGTGTGTGTGTGTGTGTGTGTTCCTATTTTTGTGTGTAATTGTATACCGGCTATAACACTTTTAATAACGCAAAGTCAAATCCTATACTTACTACTCTGAGTGATCAACTTAATGGTGTGCTGATTAGATAGCTTATTTGTTTGTGTTCATATATTTTAAATAGTTATCTTTGCTTTTATCTTTTTGCCATAGCATGTCCATTGTACTTTTGGGCTGTAACTAATTTCCCTCTACTGTGGGGTCTCAACTGCCTTATCTCATTTTTTTTATGAGCTCCAAATATTGTTCTATATCTCTTTTGTTTGTTTTTGACACACAAACATACACACTGGTCAACTTGGTTTGCTCCAGTGGGCGTATTATTAAGATAAAGGAGGAAATCAAAGGGAGGAAACTAAACTCTGCCTAGATGCTGAGAGACATAATGATGACTTATTTATTAGACTTTTCACTAGTGTCTGATAAAGGCCTAAATCGTGAATCCTAAATGATAGTGATCCCCAGTGTTTCCCCAGTGGATCATTGAGATTACTGAATTGATTGATTGAAGTATTTATTAACAGTATATGCAGAATAGTTATAGGCCTACGTTTCAAACACACGTCAATACACAAACTGTTAACTGTGGACGACACTATATAAAGCATTACACTTGTTTACAATAGGGTCCACCATTTTGATGAGTAATTAGATTCATAGCAGTCATAATAAGCGCTTAATGGCTGAAACTGTCTTGAAGAAACAAATATGTGTTACACAGAAATGTATCACAGTAATGATAATAATAATAATTGCGCACACACACACACACACACACACACACACACACACACACACACACACACACACACACACACACACACACACACACACACACACACACACACACACACACACACACACACACACACTCAGCGCCTGACAGAGAGACATATAGAGATGATTGTCTGTATTTTAAATGAAAGAGTAGCATATAAATAGTTACATGTACTGTATGCGATATATTCGTCCATCCGGCCTGGCTGAGACAAAAACAAAATCACACTTGTGTGAAGTGAGGGGCGCACACTGCATTCACATCGGCCACATGACGTCTTGCGTCGTCATTCAGTGCGTTAAAGTCCATAGACTTGGCTGGCCATATGACGTAATCATCAAAAGCCATGCATTGGAGGGGCTAGCTTAGCTTAACCTGACTCCGCCAGATGGGGGCAGCAGAGAGTACACTGGGTTCCCCCCCTCCTGCTCCCATCTGGGAACTCTCAGGCAGACTTGATGCCCGGGGGGGAACCCAGTGTACTCTCTGCTGCCCCATCTGGCGGAGTCAGGTTAAGCTTAGCTATAGCGCCACTCCAAAAAAAAGGAAGAAGAAAAGTGTGACAATAACAACACAGTCTTCACATTACTGACCAGAGAGGGCCTGAGGACAGGCTCATAATATCTGATATCGTTGTCCCATTTATCGGACATGGCTGCCTGCGTTTACTTAATGGGAAGTTTTCGCACAACTGATGGAAAAGCAATACTTCACTATTCTTCCGAAAGCAATCGTCTTCCTCTTTTGGGACTTCAGTTACACACCTGCTTGCATAGCTGATGGTAGTAAGGAGTGGAGGGTGTGTCTCGTCATTGTGAGCTTGTAGATCGGCTATTTTCAAATGGCCAGAATGTATACGGCGCTGAAGTGGTTAATGTGTGTTTTGTAATAATAAATAATCAAAGTAACTAGTAACTATAAGGTTTTCAGATAAATGTAGTGGAGTAAAAGTATTGGAAATTGGAAGTAAAGTACAAATACCTCCAAATTGTACTTAAGTAGGCCTACAGTACTTAAGTAAAAGTACTTAGTTACTGTACACCACTGCGACACCTGTTCATCTCAAAGACACCTGACTTCATATTTAGGGGAAATTGAAGGGCAAAAATAACGTGACAAAAGACGAAGAGGAAGATGATTGCTTTGAAAGGACAGTGAAGTATTATGTTTCTACCAGTCGTGGACAAACTTCCCATTAAGTAAATGCAGGCAGCGTTTCCACTCCTGGCCAGGCCCAGCCGCACACACGCGCGCACGCACGCGCACACACACACACACACACACACACACACACACACACACACACACACACACACACACACACACACACACACACACACACACACACACACACACACACACACACAGAACTCAGCGCCTGACATATAGAGATGATTGTCTGTATTTTAAATGAAAGAGTAGCATATAAATAGTTACATGCGTATATTCGTCCATCTGGCCTGGCTGAGACAAAAAAATCACACCTGTGTGAAGTGAGTGGTGCAACTCCGTGTTGGGGGTCCCTGGGGGGTCCCCGGAACTTCCAGACCCACAGGATGGCCCATGGTGCCGGCCCAGTTCCCTCTACTGTACTGTACTGTACTGTACTGTACTGTACTGTACTGTACTGTACTGTACTGTACTGTACTGTACACCCGAAATCATCATATATACAGTTAATATGTGTGTGTGTGTGTGTGTGTGTGTGTGTGTGTGTGTGTGTGTGTGTGTGTGTGTGTGTGTGTGTGTGTGTGTGTGTGTGTGTGTGTTAGCCTGCGCAACAGTGAAAACCAAATGCTATTTTCGTGCTCGGACACAACCAGCCACTCAAAAAAGGTCACCCTCATTTTCAATGTTGCCGAGATTACACACACAAAATCAACAATTAGGATATATGCAGAAATAAAACACAAAACAAATCTACAAGTAAGGCATATAGATATAAAACACTATATGGGCTCCATCTTGCGCCACCCTTATCCCGTATCCCTTATCCCTAATCCCTAAACGTATTTGCCAATGTTCGGAAAACAATTACTTCCGTACCGACCGTAGTTTTCAATAAAAAAAATATTTGAATCCACTCCGTCCATACTAAAGTCCATACTCTGTCTCGGAATCTGGCGGCCATCTTGGTTTTCTCTCCATTGTAAATGCGCAACAGAACCCTGGCCACTAGGGGCGCGGCCAATGTTCTGTTGCGCGTTTACAATGGAGGAGTATGGACGGAGTGGATTAAAATATTTTTTTTATTGAAAACTACGGTCGGTACGGAAGTAATTATTTTCCGAACACCCGCCGGACATGTGGGGCAATCTGGATTAGATTTTAGATTTTGCATTTGTACAAGGTAAGAGTGATTTTGAGGCACAAACGTAAACACGAGCCCTCTTAAAGGGGACCAAGTCTTTTAGACTCTCGTTGAGAGATTCGTCAGAATCGAAAAAAAACCTCTACGAGAGTCTAAATGTTTGGGCTAGACTGTGTGCACTGCAGCCTGACTGCAGCACGCAGACCTTTTTTGTTGTTGTCCTAGGAAAGCCAAAATGTTTCCAAGACTCTGACTTGAAACCAAGTGGTGGGGGCACAATTTCCATATCACTTCCACTGACCCCCGCCATGACTGAGTCACTTTCCCCTCTCTTCTCCTCCGTTTATCTTTCTCTCTCTCTCTCTCTGTGTGCTGCCGCCCGTCTACACTCCACATTAACGCCCAACCAACCAGCCTGTTCTTTTTTTTTCCTCCCCGCGGTTCCTCTTCCATGCGTGACGTAGGACGCTGAACAAGAATGGGAGTTTAACTCGATTGCGCCCTTTGCTGTTTGGATCGCGATACATGGTTTTAATAAAACGATCCGTAGCGTCAACATTTTATATCGATATATATCGATCTACGATATATCGTTACATGCCTAGTCCTTGGGCAAGACACTGAACCCCAAATTGCTCCCGATGTGCTGGTTGGTACCTTGCATGGCTTCCGCCGCCATCGGTGTATGAATGGGTGAATGTAATGCACAATCTATGTAAAGCGCCTTGGATAAAGGCGCTATATAAATGCACCATTTACCATTTACAAGTGTTTGGTCAAACCACGTGACATCCATTGGAAAAGCATTGGGGAGTCCATGAAACACAGGCAGAGCACAGAACAGTTGTTCTCTATGTGTGTATGAAGCCTAGGGCAGCGGAGCTGCTGTGCACAACATTATTATGTCACAAAGCAACATGATTATATAGGCTGCTACCTTGTTAAAAGATAATAATTGTGTATCTTCGAAATTAGATATATGATTAGGCCTATTTATTTATTTTTATTTTTTATTTTTTATTTTTTTAAAGACCGGCCTGGACTGGACCGGCCGTTCGGGAGTTGTCCCGAATTTCCCAATGGCCAGCACGTCACGTGAAACAGAGACTGGTCAGGCCGTCAGGGAGGTTAACTGTTGTAGACAGTAGGTGCGTTTCCATAAAGCCTTTTTTTTGCGCATTAAGGTTCTTTCGCAAAATCTCCTGGATGGAAACACCTAAAAATGCGCATAAGTCTGATTCTTTCGCAAAAACACTTTGTCGCTAGAAGGTGGCGGATTTTGGGGCTATATCGAAAAAGTGAAATGCGCAAATGGGTTATGGAAACACTTGCGGAAAATATTTCTAATTAGAAAGCATTGAACTCGCTTTTAACAGTTGGAAAAGAAAAAAACACACGCGATGGTGAGTATAGTGGACTTGTGGAGTGATCGAACGGGAGGGTGGGTGGGATGTGGATACATAAATTATTACATTTACACACTCGAGTCTCGAAGCCTCTGTCTGCAGGCTGAGGCTCTTTTGCTCTCCCCGGTGAGGGCGTTCGCCGTTGATCATGAAGTTAGATCGGTGATATTTCTCCTAAACAGCTCGGAACGAAACGGACGAGAGGAGACTAGTCAAAATGGAAATGTACTGTCAAGTCGCAGGGCAGGGGTCCCGATCGTCCCTGTACTTTGAAAACGAAACTATACCAGCCCCTGTCTAGACAAAAACACACGCCTATTTATTTAACAGACAGCCTGTTTGAAAGACAGCCTGTCCCAGTGGCCAATCTGGACAGCGGACTTCATGCAGACCAATTTGAATAGCGGCCCTAAAAGAACGTCAAATGCACCGTGGTGAAGAACAAATCAGAGAAGTGTGTGTGTGTGTGTGTGTGTGTGTGTGTGTGTGTGTGTGTGTGTGTATGTGTGTGTGTGTGTGTGTGTATGTGTGTGTGTATGTGTGTGTGACATGATCAAATAATCGTGTAAGATTATCCTGTAGTGTGTGATGCAGATGCTATTAGATTTCAGACATCAAACGGTAAAATAAATGTCAGATAATATGCGCCTCTCTGCGCGTCTCACTTGACTGGCAAAATAGCGCCATCTAGGCCTAAGTTATTTAATATCTCCAAAGAAGCGCATTTTGTCAGTGGATGGAAACAAGAAAAATACGCTTTTCTTTTTTCGAATTACTTACTTATTCGCTTCCTATTTTCGAAATGTTTTGATGGAAACCCACCAGTGAAACAGAGACTGTTGTAGTGAAAAAGAGACTGTTGTAGTGAAACAGAGACTGTTGTAGTGAAACAGAGACTGTTGTAGTGAAACAGAGACTGGTCAGGGAGGTTAACTGCTTACTTTACACCTAGTGTCAATTGTCTAGTGTAATCCTGGGCGCTACACTCCCTCTGCCAACCTGGGGAGAGCAACGGACTGACTTCATGCTTCCTTCTATGCATGAGGAGTCCAAGCAGCTTCTTTTCACCTGGAGGGGGGGTCCCCCGGTTGGACGTACGCGTGTGGGGCGGAACACGTTATTCCGACCAGTTCCATTCCCCTCCATCAGCTGCCCCGGCTGGCCAGGGGGAGGCAGTATAGAGAACAGGATTACTGCATGTTTTTGTGAGGGTATACCTATACTCTTAACTGCTTACCTAACTGACTGTACAGGGTGGGGAGACTCTGTGTCTCAGAGCGCTGGACACCACCACGGGGTCCAGACTCATGTTGTTTCCATCACCTACAGGATGGAAACAGTATTACAACCATATGACCATAACCCTCAAGAGCATTAGAACCCTAACCCTATATAACTGGTAGATATTTTTGCTTCAGTTCATTGGAGTCATGTATGTCCAGTGTAAGGAGGACGTCAGGTGGAAGTGTGGAAGGCACAGTGCGTCGTCTTTTCCGGGACTTTATTGGCATGAGGCAAAACGTTTACATTGCCTCTGATTGGCCTATACCGAACGACCCCTTCTGTGACGCACGCGGAAGCTTGGCAAGCTTCTGCTCATGCTTCTCATGGAATCTCTTCTGCTCATGCTTCTCATGGAATCTACTGCTCATGCTTCTCATGGAATCTTCTGCTCATGCTTCTCATGGAATCTACTGCTCATGCTTCTCATGGAATCTTCTGCTCATGCTTCTCATGGAATCTACTGCTCATGCTTCTCATGGAATCTACTGCTCATGCTTCTCATGGAATCTACTGCTCATGCTTCTCATGGAATCTCCTGCTCATGCTTCTCATGGAATCTACTGCTCATGCTTCTCATGGAATCTACTGCTCATGCTTCTCATGGAATCTACTGCTCATGCTTCTCATGGAATCTCCTGCTCATGCTTCTCATGGAATCTACTGCTCATGCTTCTCATGGAATCTCCTGCTCATGCTTCTCATGGAATCTACTGCTCATGCTTCTCATGGAATCTCCTGCTCATGCTTCTCATGGAATCTACTGCTCATGCTTCTCATGGAATCTCCTGCTCATGCTTCTCATGGAATCTACTGCTCATGCTTCTCGTGGAATCTTCTGCTCATGCTTCTCATGGAATCTCCTGCTCATGCTTCTCGTGGAATCTTCTGCTCATGCTTCTCATGGAATCTACTGCTCATGCTTCTCATGGAATCTACTGCTCATGCTTCTCATGGAATCTCCTGCTCATGCTTCTCATGGAATCTACTGCTCATGCTTCTCATGGAATCTACTGCTCATGCTTCTCATGGAATCTTCTGCTCATGCTTCTCATGGAATCTACTGCTCATGCTTCTCATGGAATCTCCTGCTCATGCTTCTCATGGAATCTCCTGCTCATGCTTCTCATGGAATCTACTGCTCATGCTTCTCATGGAATCTACTGCTCATGCTTCTCATGGAATCTTCTGCTCATGCTTCTCATGGAATCTACTGCTCATGCTTCTCATGGAATCTCCTGCTCATGCTTCTCATGGAATCTACTGCTCATGCTTCTCATGGAATATTCTGCTCATGCTTCTCATGGAATCTACTGCTCATGCTTCTCATGGAATCTACTGCTCATGCTTCTCATGGAATCTACTGCTCATGCTTCTCATGGAATCTCCTGCTCATGCTTCTCATGGAATCTCCTGCTCATGCTTCTCATGGAATCTTCTGCTCATGCTTCTCATGGAATCTCCTGCTCATGCTTCTCATGGAATATTCTGCTCATGCTTCTCATGGAATATTCTGCTCATGCTTCTCATGGAATCTACTGCTCATGCTTCTCATGGAATCTTCTGCTCATGCTTCTCATGGAATCTCGGGAAAGCTAAAATCTCACAGAAATCGGCACACAGGATCTCCAGTGCTATCCGATTAAAACAGCACAGGCAGAATTTTGATATCGTTCGGCCGTGATCGGCTTCCGAATTTAGTGGGAGGGGCCTATTTTACAAGAAATGCCACAAAGCATGAACCAAATGTCCATTCCACCCCAAATGTGAGTCACATGTCGTGGGTGATGGCATCAACACAGAGCCAAAGGAAATTCCATTTTCATCCATAGGGGGTGCCGCACATGCGAAAAATGTAACTTGTAAATGTAATTTTGGTGGGATAAATCCCCTCCCAATTACATACACATGATCACAAGGGTGACTTGACATGGCTAGCAAAATTACTGGGAGGGGTCTATATTAGCGAACACACTTTGAACATTTTCCAGAATTGCATGTTTCTAGTTGTTTAATGCTCTTAGGGGGGATGTGAAGAATCGTATGGAACCCATAATTCTTCATAATCTCATCAATACCGTTTGGAAAAGCCGTATGTGCCCTGTGTATTTCCACAGGCTTGGCCTAATTATACAAGTCAGTAGTTACTTGCGCAAGCAGAGTGCGCAAGTAATAGTTTTCGTCCGGGGCGTGTTTGATGCGTATGACGTAATGACTACTTGTGCTTGATATGGCAGTGGTGTCAGATCACATACATGTATACATAGGGGCATCCTCCCGACACTAAAACATATCGTCATTACGTCACCATCGAAAACCAATTACACCCTGGCATTGGGTCCTTTAATCCACATCTTTATTACGTCATCATTAAGAGTTAGTTATACCAGTTATACCCTGACGTCATATGCTGCTACGATACATACGCATACGCAAAGTAACCACAGTATACCGCTAATCAACTTACAAATTACATAGAGGCATTTCCTCAGACGCGTAACTAGATGTCAGGCGTTGGATGAGCTGTATGGCGTTATTAGCAAACAGGAGACCATGCACCCGGAGGCCATATCAATTGTGGCGGGGGACTTTAACCACTGTAATATGAAAACTGTGCTACCAAAGTATTACCAACATGTCAAATGCCCAACTAGAGGGAATAAGACTCTCGATCATTGTTACTCCACTATTAAGGCTGCTTACAGAGCGCTACCGCGCCCTCACTTTGGGAAATCCGACCACCTGGCCGTGCTTCTACTCCCTGCCTTTAAGCAGAAAGTGAAGTCTGAGCAGCCCACAGTGAGATCGGTACAGTGCTGGTCCACAGAACACGTTACCAAACTCCAGGGCTGCCTTGACGCGACAGATTGGACCATTTTCAAGGACTCTGCCACGAGTCTGGATGAATATGCTGATACTGTCACCGGCTACGTCAAGTTCTGTGTGGATAACTGCATTCCGGTACGTTCCGTTCGCTCCTATCCCAACCAGAAGCCATGGATTAACAATGACATACGCATTCAACTGAGGGAGCGCACCATCGCCTTCAAATCCGGGGACGTGGAACGCTACAAACGATCCAGGTACGAACTGAGAAAAGCTATCAAAGTTGCAAAGGGACAGTACAGGGACAAACTGGAATACAACTACAGCGGCTGTGACTCGCGGCGAATGTGGAGCGGACTGCAGGCAGTTACGGGCTATAAACCCAAGTCAGGTACAATGACGGACACCTCCGCGTCTTTACCGGACGAGCTGAATAACTTTTTTGCCCGCTTCGAGGCTCACAACACGGACCCAGTTACAACGGCACAGAGCTCACCTGAGGTGGTAGACCTACAGGTGACGCAGAGGACTGTGAGTAAAGCATTTAAAAAAGTTAATGCTCATAAAGCCGCAGGACCAGATGGAATAGCCTCTCGTGTCCTTAAGACATGCTATAACCAGCTGTCATGGGTCTATACAGACATATTTAACCTGTCCCTGTCATTGTGTGTGGTGCCATTATGTTTTAAAAAAACAATAATTGTGCCCATTGCCAAGAAAAAACCTGTTACCTGTCTCAACGATTATCGACCTGTTGCTTTGACTTCTGTTCTCATGAAATGCCTGGAGAAATTGGTTATTTTTTATATCAAGAGCATCATCCCTGCTAACATTGATCCATTACAGTTTGCTTACTGTTCAAATAGATCTGTGGACGACGCGATCTCTCTTGCTTTACACACTGCCCTGGTACACCTTGAAAAGAAAAACTCTTATGTCAGACTACTGTTCATAGATTATAGTTCCGCATTCAACACTATTGTACCATCTAAATTAGTGTTGAAACTCAGTGGCCTTGGTGTGGGCAGCTCCATCTGTAATTGGCTATTTGATTTTCTGACAGGCAGGCCCCAGTGTGTACGCATAGGAGAGAGATGCTCATCCACAGTTCTCACCAGAACCGGTGCGCCCCAAGGCTGCTGCCTCAGTCCTCTGTTGTACAGTTTGTTTACGTTTGATTGTGTCGCCAGATGTGGGAATAACAGCATAATTAAATTTGCGGATGATACCACAGTGATCGGTTTAATAACCGACGGTGATGAGAGGGCCTATAGGAGGGAGATAGAAGATCTAACTCTATGGTGCGATAACAACAACCTCTCACTTAACACCAATAAGACCAAAGAAATCATTGTAGACTTCAGGAAGTCCAAAGGTATCCACACCCCCATTTCCATCAAAGGGTCATCTGTCGACATAGTTGATAACTTTAAATTCCTGGGCATACACATCACAGACACATTCACATGGTCACTCAACATCGAGTACATCCTCAAGAAGGCGCAGCAGCGACTGTACTTTCTGAGGCGCCTTAAAAAGTTTGGCCTAAGTACAAAAGGACTAGTGAACTTTTATCGCTGTATAATTGAAAGTGTCTTAACTGGCTGTATCACAGTGTGGTACGGTAACACGACCGCTCAGGACTGCAACAGGTTGCAGAGGACCGTTAAAACAGCAGCTAAAATCATCGGTAACACAGAACTACCCAGTCTCCACAACATCTACAACACTCGTTGTATGAAAAAAGCCCACAACATCATCAAAGACACCAGCCATCCCGCAAATACCCTGTTCAAACAACTCCCTTCCAAAAAACGCTACCAGAGCATCAAATCTCGCACCACCCGTCTCAGTAACAGTTTCTTCCCCCAGGCAGTCAGGCTGCTGAACAGCTGACCTTGAACTGTATTGCACTGTTTTGTCACCCACTTGCACTTTGTCTGTGTTTTTGTATTTTTCTTTGCACTATAGATGTTTGTCTATGTCCTGTGTATGTAAGACTGAAAATGCTCTGAGCAAAATGATTTTCATTGTATTTATACTTGTATTTATACATATGACAAATAAACCTGAACCTGAACCTGAACCTGTTTCTTCCTAAGTCACACCTATCTTATCTGTGCTCTTCCTGGAATCTGTATATGACAAAGGGGTTTTGTTGACAGAATTGTTGATCAAATTTCAATGGAATAGCATCTCATCTTTAGAAATGCATTGAACACGCCTCTATTATCACCTCAATGCTTGTATGATAAGTTGTCAGTGTGGCTGGTCATTGTGGGGCCCACTGCCTGTTTGTTCTCTGTCTATGCAATAAACCAACCGAGGAAACATAACTTCATCCGTTGTCTCTTCTCCGGGTCTTAGCCTAAAGAAGTCTCAAAGTCTCTGTACACAGTAAGGACTCGGTATAGTCCAATATTTGGTATTTTTCACTCAGGCTCTGAAGACTCGAAGCAGAATCGTTACATGGCTGCAGTTGCGGTGCTGTGTCTTCTCCTATTGGCTGGCATCATTGTCCTGGCTGTACTCCGTGAGTAGTTAATTCTATAAACTCTGTCTGCACTGTTGATGGATGTTGATTGGAATACTTAGTTTGGGCTCTACTGTGAGGCAGGTGGACCGGCGTGAGGCATGTAGTGGACAGGCACATTTTAAATTAAAATAAAAAAATATATACTACGGATACCGATGTATTGTGAGCTTGTAGATCTGCTATTTTCAAAAGATTACTATACATTTTTGAAAACTTGAAATGGGACAGTTATGCAGTACTTTTGAATATCAAACTTTGACCTGTAACGGAGCATTTTTACACTGTGGTATTGATACCTTTACTTAAACAGAAACGCTGGCCAGGTGCCAGAGATATGGGACAAATGAAAAAATGAATAACCGTGGGCGCATCCATGTGCACATCGCGTGCACGTCAGATTAATAATAATAATAATAAATGTAATCATTAAATTACGTCTTGGCACAGGGGGTTTTACTGCTTAAAATGTAACCAAACGTTCCTGGCACAGATTGTGCCACTTAAAACCCAGCATCCTTATTGCAGGGATGGATGGCTTTCGCATAAAGTAGCAGATCAACAAGCTCACAGGCGACACATTGATAGCCGTAACTAAGATACTTTTACTTTGATAGCCGTTACTAAGATACTTTTACTTTGGTTTCAAAATGCGAGTACTTCTTCCATCACTGCCAGTATAGTCCCTCTCCTCTGTTGTATAACACGCCCCTTTCCATGTGATTGGTCGTGATTGAATCCACCCACTGATCCCTCCCACCTCCCGCCTCACCAATCATGACTCATGATTGAATCCACCCACTGATAATATATTCAGTCTGATCCCTCCCGCCTCACCATTGGCTGCAGGTCCTCCACCCTAATCTAATAGGCTACATCAAACGTGTGACGTACGACGTAGGCTGGATGGCCGAAACGTTGATTGATCTGACATGTAAAGCCCTAACCACACCAAAGGGTCACCATGCAACTCCTTGGGTCCAAACGGTTGCAATGAGTTAAAGGACATCTTTAGGTTTTTTTCAACCAAGGTTCATGTTTTAGGTTATTAGAGAAAGTAAAAGATCAGTGTTAATTGTCTTTCATTTGCTGCTTTCTTTCGTTTCACAGAATCACAGAATCTACTGAATGTGAAGGGGGGTACTATAGGGGGGCTATAAAATTAAATCGCTATAAAATGGTGTAAAAAAAAAAACATATCACACCACAGGGTCAACGCTAAAACCGTCTCGACCCTTTGGTGTGGTTTAGGCTGAAGAACCAATACAAGAGGAAACTCACGCTCGCCACTCTGTGAATGGGACCCCATGACCTTTATAAATGTCTGTCACCACGCCCTTCTAGTTACCTTTATAAATGTCTGTCGTGGTGACATTATAAATGTCTGTCACCACGCCCAACCCGCCATGTTGTTGACCTCTCTTCACACCATGCAGGTCACCTGTTTCCCCAAAATAGAGTCCTCTGTGTCACTGATGACTAAAGACGATAACTATCAGCACTTAACGTTGAATGTAAAGCTCATCAGTTTGTTGTTTCTCCTTCTTACAGATGCTGCCTTGATTAAAGAGAAACACATACTGCAGTCCAGTTATGACACGTTACAGAAAAGACATGACAACCTGACCGAACAGACTGACCACTTTGACACGTTACTGACCAGACTTAACGACATGACTGCACAGAAAGCCACGTTGCAGACCAGTTTTAACTCCCTGACTGATGAGAAAGCCACATTGCAGACCAATTTTGACCAGCTACTGACCAGACTTAACATGAGGATTCTCTGTGGTCAGTGAGACATCACTGTTTTTATTCATCATTATATCATGTTGTTCATCATTTGTCATTAATCTGAGCACGTGAAAAACTGCGCCTAACATTTATATTTTGTTGTTAGAATCACGTGGATTTACATTTGGTGCTGGTGTGTGTTATTACCTCTCTACTGAGAGGAAGACCTGGGATGACAGCAGAGCAGACTGTGCCGCTAGACAAGCTGACCTGATGACCATAAAGAGCAGAGAAAAACAGGTGGTTGGTTGGTTGGTGTGTGTGTGTGTACGTGTGTGTGTGTGTGTGTGCGTGCGTGCGTGCGTGCGTGCGTGCGTGCGTGCGTGCGTGCGTGCGTGCGTGCGGTACATAAGCTTTTTGTACAATCACATAGGACTTTTCTGTTTGGATGTCAATGGGAACTTGCCGCTAGTTGCCAACCTGCCATTAATTTAATGGCAAGATGGCCGCCGTGTGCATATGGTCTATTCCATTTGGTTGAGACACACATCCATTGTACAGATTGTACTTCAGTAACCAGCTGCTTTTCTGTCCAGGACTTTGTTGGCACAGTCGTTGGCAGAGATTGGTGGACGTGGATTGGATTGACCGACAGAGAGAGAGAAGGAGTCTGGAAGTGGGTGGATGGAACACCACTGACCACACCAACGTAAGACTTTACCTTCATTCTTCTACTCTACATTTCATCAAACATTTTAACTAGATTTATTTTCATCATTCATCACATTATTTCCTCTTCACATTTCTTTCTGAATGGTATTAAAAGGCTATAACAGAACGCAATGGGCCCGATTCACTAAGCTGTTTACACCCATACTTTGGGTGTAAAGGAATTTTTCAAACTTCCCACATTAGTAGTCTGATTCAGTTATCTTTTTTTGTCTGTGAATGGAGGGCCGCTCTCTGCTCGCATGCAGACTTACATGGGACCAAAGCTCTCTGCTCGCATGCAGAGTTACATGGGACCAAAGCTTGCTGTATGTCATTAGAATGCCTTATTCTAGACTACAGTAACGTTTGGAAAAAATCAAAATATGGATGCAAACAGTGCAGTGAATCAGCCCAATTATGATTACTCTAGTATCTGTTGTCATGTTCAGATAATTTGTATTTAAATATCTAATGTAATATAATTTGAAGTTGTGATTAAGAAACAAGATTTAGAAAAAAAGAAAAACATTGTTGTGAAGGTATTGTAATGTATTAAATGTTTCTACTTCTACAGGTCCTGGCTCCTTAATGAGCCTTCTAATGATAATGTACTAGAAAACTGTGCTCACCTTAAGCATGGAGGATGGAACGACAATACATGTTCTCGATCAGTTGCCCATTGGATTTGTGAAATAAAATACTAAAAGACAAGTCATTGTCATTCAAGTCAAGTCATGAATCTATGCGAGTCCATTAGATTCAACCTAACCCTAACCAAATGGACCTGTATGTATGGGTCTATTAGATTCAACCTAACCCTAACCAAATGGACCCGTATGTATGGGTCCATTAGATTCAAACTAACCCAAACCAAATGGACCCGTATAGGTTCATATGTTGGCTCTCTGAGTCACAGGTTAGTCCAGGTTAGTCCCCAAACAGTGGGTCGGGACCTATTTGTGGGTCACAGACACATTTTTATGGGTAAAAATCACATTTTCTTTTTCTACATTTAAAAAAATATGTATATATATATATATATATATACACCTTTTAAAAGTTTTATTTTTTAAATAAATAAACAAACAAATCTACGAAATTCCGTAAATAAAAAATAACAATAACAATTAGTGAGCGTGTACATCAGCTATTTTCACTAGTTTGAGTCCCGTCAAATTTCTCCCTTTGGTCTCGATCCGGAAAGTTTGGGAACGACTGGCTCTAATCTCTAATGCATACCAAGCTGGTGGTCCTTGGAAGAAAAAGCGTTCCAGAACCACTGCTGTAGATTACATATACATTAACAATACTCGTACTACTGTTTTCTCTTTTTACTGAGTTTGAAATGCATTGTTTTTGAGTGGTGCAAACCACTCCAACAACCAGCTTTGTCTGTATGTTTGTGTACCTGTATACCTACGTGTCCGTGCAAAGGTGAGCATGGTTACTATGGTTAGTGTGTGACGTCACTAACATAGCTGATCAGACTATATAAGACCTTGCACCCGGGTGTGATGTTTTGTATGCTGTCCTCTCATGTTGAAGGAGCCATTCTGCCTAAGTGCCTTGAGCCAGGTGGGCGGGTTCACCTTGGGGGTAGGGGTGGTTCACCTTGGGGGTAGGGGTGGTTCACCTTGGGGGTAGGGGTGGTTCACCTTGGGGGTAGGGGTGGTTCACCTTGGGGGTAGGGGTGGTTCACCTTGGGGGTAGGGGTTCACCTTGGGGGTAGGGGTGGTTCACCTTGGGGGTAGGGGTGGTTCACCTTGGGGGTAGGGGTGGTTCACCTTGGGGGTAGGGGTGGTTCACCTTGGGGGTAGGGGTTCACCTTGGGGGGTAGGGGTGGTTCACCTTGGGGGTAGGGGTGGTTCACCTTGGGGGTAGGGGTTCACCTTGGGGGTAGGGGTGGTTCACCTTGGGGGTAGGGGTTCACCTTGGGGGTAGGGGTGGTTCACCTTGGGGGTAGGGGTTCACCTTGGGGGTAGGGGTGGTTCACCTTGGGGGTAGGGGTGGTTCACCTTGGGGGTAGGGGTGGTTCACCTTGGGGGTAGGGGTTCACCTTGGGGGTAGGGGTGGTTCACCTTGGGGGTAGGGGTGGTTCACCTTGGGGGTAGGGGTGGTTCACCTTGGGGGTAGGGGTGGTTCACCTTGGGGGTAGGGGTTCACCTTGGGGGTAGGGGTGGTTCACCTTGGGGGTAGGGGTGGTTCACCTTGGGGGTAGGGGTTCACCTTGGGGGTAGGGGTGGTTCACCTTGGGGGTAGGGGTTCACCTTGGGGGTAGGGGTGGTTCACCTTGGGGGTAGGGGTGGTTCACCTTGGGGGTAGGGGTGGTTCACCTTGGGGGTAGGGGTTCACCTTGGGGGTAGGGGTGGTTCACCTTGGGGGTAGGGGTGGTTCACCTTGGGGGTAGGGGTGGTTCACCTTGGGGGTAGGGGTTCACCTTGGGGGTAGGGGTGGTTCACCTTGGGGGTAGGGGTGGTTCACCTTGGGGGTAGGGGTGGTTCACCTTGGGGGTAGGGGTTCACCTTGGGGGTAGGGGTGCCGCAGTAATGGGCAGGTAATACTGATAAGGATCACAGGTGAAGGAGCCTAGGGAAGAATGGCATGGCACAGGCACACAGGGGGAGATTATACGGTTTATACCCTTATTTTGCATGCATTGATAAACTATGGCTGTTGTTGGTAACCTCACCCTGCCTAGCCGAGTGGCAAATAGTTTGTTAGCCACTACACATGTCTTGTTATGTCAGCTTTTGTTTAGTGTTCAATGTCTGGGGACTACGGATGGAAATTAGCATCTTTGCTAAATCCAGTATTTATTTAGCTACATTTTTAATGTAATGTTCATTAATATACTCACGTCACGTCCAAATAAACCAATAAAGTAAAGTTTATTTCCGACTTGCATACAAGAGTGCGAAGGTACGACCATATTACACCCACCCTCCGTTCTCTCCACTGGCTTCCCATCTCCTTCAGGACCCAATACAAGATTTCCCTTCTCACTCACCAGTGCATTTACGGCAATGTCCTCCCTTAAAGAACTCACCACCCCTAAACCCGCCAGTGGAAGGCTCCACTCCTCCAACACCCACCCTGTCCCCCACACCAATCTCCACACCATGGGCGACCGGGCCTTCTGCTACACAGCCCCTGAGAATTATCTCCCCTTCTACCTGAAAGCAACTAAATACATATTTTTAAACAAAGCATTCTCTTCATTTTATTTTCTCTTACCTAGTTTTGACTTGACCCTTTTAGTTTAGCCAAGCTGGGTCCCATGAAAATGATTGTTGCATATGCTGGCTTTTAGCCTGGTTCCATTATAGCCCTCATAGATTTGTGAGAATGTAAAGTGCTTTATAAATAAAATGCATTATTATCATAATGTTTCCATTTCTTTGTCTAAAATGAGTTGAGGGCTTGGGGCGTGAGTGGGAGAGGATGAGTGTATTGTATAATGTTTTATATGTGCATAGGACCCCCAGACCCCTCTAAAATGAGTTGAGGGCTGGGCGCGTGAGTGGGAGAGGATGAGTGTATTGTATAATGTTTTTATACGTGCATAGGACCCCCAGACCCCTCTAAAATGAGATGCTGCATCTCAAGGGTCTTTAGTCTACTAGCCAGCCCATAGTCTATAGAGCCCCATTGTAAACCCGGACATGTTGAGTACACCAAGGTTTTATGTTAGAAATGTTCAGTATGGGTCCCCAGCATGTAGAAACTGCCGGATGCTAACTTGCATATGTTGAGCAATTTTCACAATTGGCATAATTAGCTTTAATGACTATAATCACATATATGGACAATATTTCAGCCGATAGTCCATTCTGGCTACTAGACTATCTATCTATATCCTATCAATACATTCTGACCAGATTCATACCAGACTGCTGCAAGCAGACGATGGGGTCACTCACAGCCAACCAGATTCATACCAGACTGCTGCATGCAGACGATGGGGTCGCTCACAGCCAACCAGATTCATACCAGACTGCTGCATGCAGACGATGGGGTCACTCACAGTCAACCAGATTCATACCAGACTGCTGCATGCAGACGATGGGGTCGCTCACAGCCAACCAGATTCATACCAGACTGCTGCATGCAGACGATGGGGTCACTCACAGCCAACCAGATTCATACCAGACTGCTGCATGCAGACGATGGGGTCACTCACAGCCAACCAGATTCATACCAGACTGCTGCATGCAGACGATGGGGTCACTCACAGCCAACCAGATTCATACCAGACTGCTGCATGCAGACGATGGGGTCGCTCACAGCCAACCAGAT